>NC_090824.1:63030000-63350833 GCF_028021215.1 Eschrichtius robustus | reverse complement strand
AGGGCTGGATTAACGCCTGTTCCGTCCAAGCACAGTTGAAGAAGGAAACCATAGTTGGTTGAAAGCGTCCCTTGATGCACAAAAATTTTCAATTTTCATGAAGTCCAACATGTCTATTTTTTTCTTCTGTTGCCTGTGTCTTTGGTGTCATATCCAATAAACCATTGCCAAATCCAGTGTTGTAAAGCTTTCGCTGTCTTCTTCTAAGAGTTTTATGATTTAGGTCTTAGGTTTAGTTCTGTGATCCATATTGAGTTAATTTTTGTTAGGTAAGAGTCCAACTTCATTCTTTTACATGTGGCTATCCAGTTTTCCCAGCACCACTAGTTGAAAAGACTGTCCTTTCCCCAATGAATGGTCTTGGCACCCTTGTTGAAAATCAATTGACCATATATGCAAGGGTTTATTTCCAGGTCTCTATTCTACTCCTTTGGTCTATATGTCTATCTTTATGCCAGCACCACTGTTTGATTACTATAGCTTTGCAGTAAGTTCTGAAATCAGGAAGTATGGGACCTCCAGCTTTGTTCTTCTTTTTCAAGATGGTGTTGGCTCTTCTGGGTCCCTTGAGATTCCATATGAATTTTAGGATGGCTTTTTTCTATTTCTGAAAAAAAAATGGCATTGAGATTTTGATAGGGATTGCATTGTCTCTGTAGACCTTTTTGAATACAATGGGCATTTTAATAATATCTAGTCTTCTAATTCATGAACATGGGATGTGTTTCCATTTATTTATGGCTTCTTTAATTTCTTTCAGAAATGTTTTGTAGTTTTCATTGTATGTCTTTAACCTCCTTAGGTAAGTTAATTCCTAAATATTTTATTCTTTTTGATGCTGTTATAAGTGGAACTATTTTTACAATTTCCTTTTCAGTTTGTTCATTATTAGTGTTGAGAAATGCAACTGATTTTTCTGTGTTGGCTTTGTATCCTGCTATTTGCTGAATTCATTTATTAGTTCTAACAGTTTTTTTGAACACTCTAAGGGTTGTCTATATACAAGATCATATCATCTGTGAACAAAGATAATTTTACTTCTTCCTTTCTGATTTGGATACCTTTTATTTATTTATTTTCTTTCTATTCCTAGTTTGTTGAGAGTTTTGTTTTTTTTTTAATAATGAAAGGGTGTTGAATTTGTCAAATACTTTTTTTCTGCATCATTGAGATGATCATGAAGGTTTTTTTTTTCTTCATTCTGTTAATGTGCTATATTTACATTGATCAATTTTTCGTATGTTGAACCCTCCTTGTATTCCAGGAATAAATTCCACTTGGTCATGCTGTATAATACTTTCAGTATGCTGCTGAATTTGGTTTGCTAGTATTTTATTGATGATTTTTGCATCAGTGTTCATAAGGGATATTGGTCTGTAGTTTTCTTGCAGTGTCTTTGTCTGACTTTGGTATTGGAGTAATGCTGGTGTCATAGAATGAGTTTGGAAGTATTCACTCCTTGTCAATTTTTGAAAAGTTTAAGAATCATTGGTATTAGTTCTTCTTTAAATGTTTGGTAGCATTCACCACTGAGCCATCAGGTCCAGGGCTTTTATATTTTGGGAGGGGAGGTTTGACTACTGATTTAATCTCCTTACTATTATAGGTCTGTTCAGATTTTCTATTCCTTTATGATTCAGACTTGGTAGGTTTTGTGTTTCTAGGAATTTGTCCATTTCATCTAGGTTATCCAAATTTTTGGCATACAATTGTTCATAGTACTTTCTTATAATTCTTTTTATTTATGTAGACTCACTAGTAATGTCCCCACTTTCATTTATTTTATTTTAGTAATTTGTGTCTTCTTTCCTTTTTCCTAGTCATTCTAGCTAAAGGTTTGCAAATTTTGTTGATGCTTTCAAAAAACTGATTTTTGGTTTCATTGATTTTTCCCTATTGTTTTCTACCCTTTATTACAGTTATCTCCACTCTAATCTTTATCACTTCCTTTCTTCTGCTAGCTTTGGATTTATCTGTTTTTTCTTTTTCTAGTTTTGTAAGTTGTAAAGTTAGATTATTGATCTGAGATCTTTCTTGTTTTTTAATGTAAGTGCTAATAGTTATAAATTTCACCCTTAGCACTGCTTTTGTTGTGTTCCATAAGTTTTGGTATGTTGTGTTTTTGTTTTCATTAGTTTCTAAGTATTTTCTAATGTCCCTTGTGATTTCTTTTTTGATTCATTTTTTTTTAAAGAGTGTGTTGTTTGATTTCTACACATTTATTAATTTTCCAGTTTTCCTTCTCTTATTGATTTTGAACTTTACCTTGTGGTAGGAGAAGATATTTTATATAATATCTATCTTTTTTAGTCTATTGAGACTTAATTTGTGGCCTAACATATGATTTATCCTGGAGAATGTCCTTTGTGCACTTGAGAAGAATGTGTTTTCTGTTGTTGTTGGGTAGAGTGTTCTGTATATATCTGTTGGATCTAGTTGGTTTATTGTGTTGTTCAAGTCCTCTCCTTACTTATCTTCAACTATTTGTTCTATCAGTTATTGAGAGAGGAGTATTGAAGTCTTCAACTATTATTATGGAACTATTTTCCCCTTCCATTCTGTCAGTTCTTCTTTACATATTTTGATGCTCTGTTATTAGGTGCCTAAAACATTATAATTGTTATATCTTCTTGATGTATTCAACCATTTATTAATATACAATGTCCTTCTTTGACTCTTGCAAACTTTTTTGATTTAAAGTCTATTTTGTCTGATATTAATATTTCTACCTCTGCTCTCTTTTGGTCACTATTTGAATGGAATGTCTTTTTCCATCCTTTTACTTTCAACCTTTTGTGGCTTTGGATCTAAAATGAGTCTCTTGTAGACAGCATATAGTTGGATCATTATTTTAAATCTATTCTCTCAATCTCTGTCTTTTAATTGGAGAGTTTAATCTATTTACATTCAAAGTAGTAACTGATAGAATTATTTTGCTATTTGTTTTCTATATGCCTTATACTTTTTTTGTCCCTTATTTCCCACATCGCTGTCTTCTTTTGTGTTTAGCTGATTTTTTTTTGGTAGTAAAACATCTTAATTCCCTTCTCATTTCCTTTTGTGTATATTTTAAAACTATTTTCCTTGTGGTTACCATGGAGATTACATTTGATAACCTAAATTATAACATTCTAATTTGAATTTATACCAGGTCAACTTCAGTAACATACAAAACTCTTTTTCTATACAGCTCAGTCCCCATTCTTTTCAGTTATTAATGTCACAAAATTACATCTTTTTACATTGTGTGTTCAAAACCAGTAACTAATAATTGTTATTTTTTTATTTTTTATTTTTTTAATTTACTTATTTTATTTATTTATTTTTGGCTGTGTTGGGTCTTTGTTGCTGCACGGGGGCTTTCTTTAGTTGCGTCGAGCGGGGGCTATTCTTCGTTGTGGTGCGTGAGCTTCTCATTGCGGTGGCTTCTCTTGTTGCGGAGCATGGGCTCTAGGTGCACAGGCTTCAGTAGTTGTGGCACGTGGGTTCAGTAGTTGTGGCTTGTGGGCTCTAGAGCACAGGCTCAATAGTTGTGGCACACGGGCTTAGTTGCTCCGCGGCATGTGGCTTCTTCCTGGATCAGGGATCGAACCTGTGTCCCCTGCATTGGCAGGCAGATTCTTAGCCACTGCGCCACCAGGGAAGTCCCCAATAATTGTTATTTATAATTCATTAGTCACTTAAGTTCCATAGGAAACAAAATGTGGAGTTACAAAGCAAAGTTATAATAATACTAGCTTTTAGACTAATAATTGTTTTTTAAAAATGTATTACTCTCTTAAATCATGTAGAAAACCTAAAAATGGAGTTACAAACCACTTTTATAATAATACTAGCCCATGTATTTACCTTTACTGAGATCTTTATTTCTTTGTATGGCTTTGAGTTACGGTCCAGTGTCCTTTCATTTTGACCTGCAGGACTGCCTTCAGCATTTCCTGCAGGGCAAGACTAGTGGTAACAAACTCCCTCAGATTTTGTTTATCTGGAAATGTCTTAATTTCTCTCTCACTTTTGAAGGTTACTTTTGCCAGGTATAGGATTCCTGCTTGACAGTTTTTTCGTTTAGCACTTTGACTGTATCAGTCCACTGCCTTCTGGACTTCAAGATTTCTGATGAGAAATCTGCACATAATCTTATTGAGGATCACTTGTATGTGATATATTTCTTCTCTACTGCTGCTTTCAAGATTCTATCTTTGTCCTTCAACAGTTTGATCACAGTGTCCCTTGGTGTGGGTCTCTTTGAGTTTATCCAGTTGGAATTCACTGATCTTCTTGGTTGTTTATATTCATGTTTTTTTTTTTTAATCAAACTTGAGAAGTTTTCAGCCATTATTTCTTCAAATAATCTCTTTCCCTTCTTTTGAAACTCTTATAATGTGTGTATGGTGCTTTACTTAATGGTGTCCCACAGTTCCCTTAAGCTCTGTTAACTTTTCTTTAATCTTTTTTTTTTTTCCATTCCTCAGACTTGATCATTTCCATCATCCTATCTTCAAGCTTGCTGATTCTTTCTTCTGCCTGCTCAAATCTGCCTTTGAAATTTTCATTTTAGTTATTACACTTTGTAGCTCTGGAGTTTCTTTTGGGTTTCTTTTTAGGTTTTCTATCTCCTAATTGAAATTCTCCATGTCTTCTTTTAGTTCTCTGAGCATCTTTATGATAGTTTTTAAACAGTCATTGTATAGTAGGTCCACCATCTGGTTTTTCTCTGGGACAGTTCTGGTGGTGTGTTATTTTTCTTTGAGTGGGCAAACATTCCTGTTTCTTTGTATGCCTTGTGATTTTTGTTGTTGTTGTTGAAAACATGAACGTTTGAATCTAATGATATGGTAACTATGGAAATCAGATGATCTCCCTTCCCCAAGGTTTGATGGCTTTTGGTTTTGTTTTGGTTTGCTTTTTTAAAAATTGCTATAGGCTGTCTCTGCCAAAGATCAGCTTGAGATATAGACTTATGGTCTTCTCAGGTCTTTTTTAAAAAATTTTTCTCATGGTATAATTAAAAAAAATTTTTTTTTATTTTTTAAAATTGAAGTATAGTTGATTTACAATGTTGTGTTAGTTTCAGGTGTATAGCAAAGTGATTCAGACATATATATCCCTTTTTAGATTCTTTTCCCTTATAGGTTATGCCAATTCTCAGGTCTTTTTTAGTCCTTGCCTTTCCCTGGGCATGTCAGGTGACTTTCTTTTTTTAAAAAAATATTTATTTATTTATTTGGTTGAGTTGGGTCCTAGTTGTGGCAGGCGAGCTTCTTTAGTTGTGGCTTGAGGGCTCCTTAGTTGCAGCTCACCAGCTCCTTAGTTGAGGCATGTGGGCTCCTTAGTTGCGGCATGCATGTGGGATCTAGTTCCCCGACCAGGTGAACCTGGGCCCCCTGCATTGCGAGTGCAGAGTCTTAACCACTGCGCCACCAGGAAAGTCCAAGGTGACTTTCTGATTTCTGCTGTATATACAGTTGCTTTTGAATGTCCTGGTGTTTAATGTCTGGTTCCCAGAATGGGGGATAAGCAGTCTGTGCTATGCTGAGAGCTGAAGTCGACCAACATAGCTTCCTGGAAGTTACAAACCTTCAATGGACTCTAGAGTTACAAAATAGTTACATCAGACAGATTCTGCCAGAGCAATTGTTGTCCAGGTAGGGAGACAGATTCCTGGTGCTTCTTATCTACTATCTTCCCAGAATTCTCTCTTCAGCTTTGATTTTTTTAAATTGCAATTTTCTATCCCATAGTACGTATTCTGAAATCACACCAAAATTTTAAGAACAAGACAGGAGCATAAAAATCTAAATGAAAAAGTTTGGAATTGGTAGGAAAGGAAAAGAAAGGTCACCTGAAATGACAATAAAAAATTATTTCAATGCCAGCATTATGGTTTGTGGTAGGTGGAACAATGCCCTCTCCTCCCCCACGATGTCCATGTCCTAATTTCCAGATCCTGTGAAAATGTGAGGTTACATGGTAAAGGGAAATTAAGTTTTCAGGTGGAATTAAGGTTGCTAACCAAACGATCTTCAGATGGGGAGATGATCCGGGATTACCCAGGTGGACCTAATGTAATCACAGGGTTCCTTATAAATGGAAGCGGGAGGCAGAAGAGAGAGAACCAGAGAAATGGCAGTATGAAAAGGTACTCAGGCTTGTTGCTGGCTTTGAGGGTAGAGGAATGAAGCCATAAGCCAAGGAATAAAGGTAGCCTCTGGAAGCTGGAAAGAGGTGAGGAAATGGATTCTCCTCTAGGGTCTTCACAATGAACACAGCCCTGCCAACTCCTTGATTTTAGCCCAGGGAGACTCATTTTGGACTTCTGACTTCCAGAACTGTTAGATAATACATTTGTATTGTTTAAGCCACTAAACTTGTGGTAATTTGTCATGGCAGCAATAGGAAAACTAAAAATGGACTGACGAGAAGGGAAGCTGAAGGTGAGGAGGCAAGTAAAGATCAAGGCACTATTATGTAGGAACAAAAGCAGTAGACATGAATTAGAAGAACAGTTGAGGTTCTCAGTTCTGCCAGTTTCCACCTGTGTGACCCAGATCAAGTTACTTAGCCTCTCTGTGTCTCTATATCTTGATCAAGGAATAGTAATAACACTTCCTTACATAGCTGTTGTGAGGATGAAATGAGGCAATCTATGTAAGCCCTTAGCACAGTGCCTTTGGTAAGCCCTCATAATATGTCTCTGTTGCCGCTGACACTGCTACTCTCACAGCTTTTATGTCTTTTTTCTTTTCAGTGATTCAGTGTTTATTTACAAAATTATCTGTATAACATATACATATTTAGCCAAAATTCGCTTTCCATATGAAGTGATACAGATTAAAATTACATTACAATTTTGTTATAATGAGGTTTTATTTAAATGAACATTCAATTAAACCCACCCCCCTCTAATCCCATTTCAGGCGAGATGACTGCTGCATAGCAGATGGCAGGCTTTGCCTTCCAGAGAGTAAAACCAGAGCATTTCAGGGGAAGCATTTATTCTTGAAACCCTGATTGGTGACTACAGCTCCAGGTTAGTAAAATTAAATTTGCTTCTTATTAATCATGATGATCAGGTACCAAGTTAGAGTGTTGCTCTTTTGTTAAGTTTTTGGAATGATTCAGAACATGTAGATCTGTAAGATATTAAACATGGCTCTAGTGTTTGCAATGAGGATCTTCCCAATGTAAATTTTTTACCTAATAGCTCTTCTAATTAAAGTCAGTCATTTTGTATTGTGTATACAATTCGTGCAATTACACATAATCTGAACTTTTTACTTGAAATAATTGTGTGCTCACAAAAGTTGCAAAAGTAGTAGAGAGAATTCCCATGTACCTTTCACTCAGCTTCCTCCAATGATAGCATTATCAAAATCAGCCAATTGACGCTGGTACTATGCTAACAATAACAAACTATGGTGTTTTCTCAGATTTCACAGTTCCTACAGGTACTGGTTTTTTGTTTTTTTGCTGTACAGCTCTATGAAATTTTATAAAATTGTATAGATTTGTGTAACCACTGCCACAATCATGTTATAGAACTGTTCCATTGCCACAAAGAAACGCCCTTGTACTACCCCTTATTGTCATACCTCCCTCCTGTCACCAACCCCAGGCAATGACTGATCTGTCCTCCATCACTGTAATTTTGTCATTTCTAGAATGTTATATAAATGGAATTATGCTCTATGGAAACTTTTGAGATTGGCTTTGTTCCATTCAGTATAAAGCCCTTGAGACCCATCCAGGTTGTTGCATTCGTTAATATTGTAGTATGTTCCTTTTTATTAATGAGTAATATTCCATTATATGGGTGTACTGCAGTTCATCCATCCACCTAATGAAGGATATTTGGGTTTCAAGTCTTTTGCTCTTATAAATAAAACTGTTACAGGCATACCTGGGAGATACTGCAGGTTCCATTCCAGGACACCACAATAAAGTGAATATTGCAATAAAGAAAGTCATATGAATTTTTTGGTTTTCCAGTATGTATAAAAGTTATGTTTATACTATACTGTGGTCTATTAAATGTGCAGTAGCATTGTCTAAAAGAATACTGTGTATATCTTAATTTAAAATATACTTTATTTTAGTTAAAAATGCTATTTAGCTAAAAGATGCTAACCGTCATCTGAGCCTTCAGTGAGTCATAGTAGTAACATCAGTGATCACTGATCACAGGTCATCGTAACAAATATAATAATAATGAAAAAGTTTGAAATATTGCGAGAATTACCAAAACGTGATGTAGACACATGAAGTGAGCCAATGCTGTTGGAAAAATGGTGCTGATAGACTTGCTTGACTCAGGGTTGTCACAAACCTTCAATTTGTAAAAAATGCAATTATCTGTGAAGCACAATAAAGCAAAGCAATAAAATGAGGTATGGCTGTATAAGATTCATGTGTAAGTTTTTATGAACATAGCTTCATTTCTCTAAGATAAATACCCAGTTTTATAAGGTTTTAAGGGTTAAGTAAGATCATTAACGTTAACATACTTTGTAAATGGCAATGCTCAATTTAAGCTTAAAGTATATTACTGTGAGTTGTATTAATACTGATAAACAGTGACAAAAGGCTGAAAAAAAAAAAACAGGAGAAGATGTGGTAAGAGTTGGTGGCAGATGGGATGGGAAGAGCGGACCCAGTTTTGGGCTTTTTCTTTTGAAGAAAATAAAATAATGTTTGTTAGATAAACAAACATTGAGACTCTGGGGCAGTCTTTCAGACAGTGGAAATGTGGGATTGAATTAAAAACAAAAGATTGAAATATCTTGGGACATGGGCAGTGCACCAGCTTCTGGAGCATACCCACAGTTAGTGGAGGGAATATTAAAAGTAAGAAAGATGAACAGAGAGAGAAAGGCAGATTCATTTGTTCATACATCCAACAAACATTTACTGGGCCCCTGCTTTTTGCCATGCATTAGTCAAGACCCTAGATACACCAGTGATGTTTGCTACCAGACAGGGTCCCTGAATTATGAAGCTTATATGCTAGAGAGAGTGCAACACAGTAAATAGTTAATATATAAGATAATGTCAGGTAGTGATAAATGCTATTATAAAACATAAAAGAACTGAAAAGATAATTCCAGGGAAAGGAATTGGAGAGAGACTGGAGATGCTCTTTCAGAATGTATAGTCAGGAAGCCTTCCTTTTTTGATTTTTTTAAGCTTATTTATTTATTTCTGCATTGGGTCTTCGTTGCTGCACACAGGCCCCCTCCAGTTGTGCTGAGTGGGGGCCACTCTTCTCCACGGTGTGTGGGCTTCTCATTGCGGTGGCCTCTTGTTGCAGAGCACAGGCTCCAGGCGCGCGGGCTTCAGTAGTTGTGGCATGCGGGCTCAGTAGTTGTGGTGCACGGGCTTAGTTGCTCCGCGGCATGTGGGATCCTCCCGGACCAGGGCTCGAACCCGTGTCCGCTGCACTGGCAGGTGGATTCTTAACCACTGCGCCACCAGGGAAGTCCAGGAAGACTTCTTCAAGGAGGTGATAGCTTTTGAAGTTCCTGGTGAGCTGAGGTCGTAGGAAGGTAAGAATTGAGCCAATTTCAGAGGAAGTTGTCAGAGACATTGTATACATTTGTAGGGGAGGCATATTTTTACCGCTACCCTCTTAGGGTTTTTCAGCTGGGCTTGAGTATTAAACTGACAGAGGAGAGATTAACAAGAGGAAAGCATACAAATTTATATTGTTTATGTGACACCAGAGCCCTCATAACGAATGAAGACCCAAAGAAATGGCAGTACCTATTTACGTTTATATTAGTTTGAACACAGAGAGGCAAGTGTGGAAAAGTGACTGACCTCCGTGAGGAGGCCAAAGGAAGAGAAGAATAATTTTAACAGAGTCTAAGTGTACAGAATTTTCTTGGTTTCAATTTCTCATCCTTGGTGATAAGATGAGGAGGACACAGGGAGGACCTCTTTCATATAGGAATTGCATCTCCTGCTTTTAACAAAAAGAAGGAAGATCATAGTGTTTTGTTTTGTTTTTTTTTCTTGGCTGCGTTGGGTCTTTGTTGCCGCACCCAGGCTTTCTCTAGTTATGTAGAGTTGGGGCTGCTCTTCATTGCAGTGCATGGGCTTCTCATTGCAGTGGCTTCTCTTGTTACAGAGCACAGGCTCTAGAGCCCACAGGCTTCAGTATTTGCAGCACGTGGGCTCAGTAGTTGTGGCTCATGGGCTCAAGAGCCCAGGCCCAGTAGTTGTGGTGCATGGGCCTAGTTGCTCCATGGCATGTGGGATCTTCCCGGACCAGGGATCAAACCCATGTCCCCTGCATTGGCAGGTGGATTCTTAACCACTGCGCCACCAGGGAAGCCCTGAGGTCAGTTTTAAAGAAACAAAATATTATGGATACATTGAAGCTTCTTTTGAACCATTTCTCAGTCTCAGTTCCCTACTCCCTCACTCATATGTATCCTTCTTATCCCTGTTTTCATAATTTTGATACATAAGAATGTATCCATAAACAGTAGAGACTATTGTTTAAGATTTACATAAATGGCATATTGAATGTATTCTGTTGCAACTTGCTTTTTTACTCATCATTATGATTTGAGATTTATTCATATTGATACATGTTGTTCATTCATGTAACTGCATTGCTTGAATGTTCTACATTTATTCATCCATTTCCTTATTGGTGGTTTCTAGTTTTTCACAATTGCAGACAATACTATGGTGAACATTTTTTGTACGTGTCCTCTTAGGTACATGCATGATGGTTTCTCTGAGGCAGTAACTCTCAAAATGTAGTGCCTGAATCAGCAACATCACCATCAGGACCACCTGGGACTTGTTAGAAATCCAGATTCCAGGGCCTTCGCCCATGTTTACTAAATCAGAACCTGGGGGTGGGGCCCAGCAGACTGTACTTTAACAGGCTTTCCAGTTATTCTGATTCAAGCTAAAGTTTGAGAATTACTGCTCTAGATATACATTTTACAGTAGAATTGCTGGGTTATAGGATATGTGTATTTCCAAATTTGTGAGATTTAGGCAAATTGCCTTGAAAGTAATTGTGCTAATTTACATTCCTAAATATCATCTCACAGTCTGTAGCTTTTCATAACTTTAAAAAAAAATAACTGTTGTCATACAGAAGCTTTACATTGTAATGTAGTTGAATTTATCAGAATTTTTCTTTATGTTTTGTGGTTTTGGTCTTGTTTGTGTCTGGATGTCATAGTTTCCTAAATGGTCATCTGATCATTTAAAATTTTTACTTTTCCCATTTAGACCTTTAAACTTTCTGAAATTAATTTAAAAATAGTGGTGCTTTCTTCTGCCTGCATGTGCTGAAGAAATAGGGCTTTTGCCAACTTAAAAAAATCTGAATAGTTGCCTCAAAGGTAAAAGTATCATTATAGGTAGAAATTTGATGGGGGTGGGGTGGAGGGCGGTGTGGAGAATACATGTACATGGTAAAAAAAAAAAAAAAATGTAAAGAGCCAAGGGGTTTGCTCTAATGAAAAACACAGACTTATTTGAATTTAAGATCACAAAGGGAGAAGTTGGCACTGTGTTTTCTACGATTATTTTATTTATAGTGCTGTGCTTTTCTTGAGCTTATTTGTTTTCATGCATCATAGATGCCATTGTATATGGGGTCCTGTTAAAAACACACACAAGCTGTGAAAATTACACTATTTTAAAATATTACATTGCTTTTTGTCTGTATTTGGATTCTTAGGCCCTCAAGTGTCCCCTAAATTAATCAGCACTAATTAATAATGAACGCATGAACTTGGTATTATGAATTCTTTGATATGAGGTTCTTCGTACAAATTCCAAGAAGACAGGATTTGGGGGTAATTTGTAGTTAATTGGGAAAGAATCTTCCAATACTTTCTTTTTTCTGATAGAAATCAGACTTATTTTATTTTGTTTATTTATTTTATTGAAGTATAGTTGATTTGCAATGTTGTGTTAATTTCTGCTGTACAGCAAAGTGATTCAGTTATATATGCATACATATATATGCATACTTTTTTATATTCTTTTCCATTATGACTTATCACAGAGTATTGAATATAGTTCCCTGTGCTATACAGTAGGACCTTGTTGTTTATCCATTCTGCATATACTAGTTTGCATCTGCTAATCCCAAACTCCCACTCCATCCCTCTCCCACCCCCCTCGGCAACCACAGGTCTGTTTTCCATGTCTGTGAGTCTGTTTCTGTTTTGCAGATAAGTTCATTTATGTCGTATTTTAGATTCCACATATAAGTGATATCATATGGTATTTGTCTTTCTCTCTCTGACTTACTTCACTTAGTATGATAATCTCTAAGTCCATCCATGTTGCTGCAAATGGCATTATTTCATTCTTTTTTATGGCTGAGTAGTATTCCATTGTATATATTTACCACATGTTTATCCATTCATCTGATGGACATTTAGGTTGTTTCCATGTTTTGGCTATTGTGAATAGTGCTGCTGTGAACATTGGGGTGCATGTATCTTTTTTTTTTTTTTTAAACATCTTTATTGAAGTGTAATTGCCTTACAATGGTGTGTTAGCTTCTGCTTTATAACAAAGTGAATCAGTTATACACATACAATATGTTCCCATATCTCTTCCCTCTTGCATCTCCCTCCCTCCCACCCTCCCCATCCCACCCCTCTGGGGTGCATGTATCTTTTTGAATTATAGTTTTGTCCGAAGAGTCTTCCAATACTTTTAGCTGACCCCACATGACTCCCCATTAAAATCCCAGGGCCTGGAACAGTGCTTAGCACACAGTTAATGCTTTCTAAACCCACTGATGGGTTACAGAAAGGGCTGAACTACCCAAAGTTTTTGTCTCTCTCTTACTTCTTCCTAGCAGTGCTTGTCCTGCAGAAGAAAAGCTTAGATAATACTATTTACACACACCATAGAACTACTAGTTAGGAGGCTGCTCACCTGCCGTTTTAAGTATTTAAAAATCTCAACAAATATGGTGCTTTGGAAAGATTTATTAGTGTATGATTTATACATTAATATTGCTAGGCCTAGCCTGGATTTTTTTAATTTTATTTATTTATTTATTTTGGGCTGTGTTGGGTCTTCGTTTCTGTGCGAGGGCTTTCTCCAGTTGCGGCAAGTGGGGGCCACTCTTCATCGCGGTGCAAGGGCCTCTCACTGTTGCGCCCTCTCTTGTTGCCGAGCACAGGCTCCAGACACGCAGGCTCAGTAATTGTGGCTCATGGGCCCAGTTGCTCCGCGGCATGTGGGATCTTCCCAGACCAGGGCTCGAACCCGTGTCCCCTGCATTGGCAGGCAGATTCTCAACCACTGCGCCACCAGGGAAGCCCCCTGGATTTTAATTTAAATTACTTTGTGTTAAGTTTGAAGCTGAATCCGGCCTCTGTACCCCAACGTTGAATTAAATCTTGGAGACAGAGTTTTGGGTAAAGTAGAAAAGAACAGCTTTATTGCTTTGCCAGGCAAAGGGGGCCACAGCAGGCTAGTGCCCTCAAAACTGTGTGTCCCAACCTGGAGGGGGTAGTGAGAAGTTTTTTGTTTTTTTTGTTTTTTTTAACATCTTTATTGGAATATAATTGCTTTACAAGAGAAGTTTTAGAGTAAGGTTCAAAGAGGGTGTGATCAGCTCGTGGACATTCTTCCGACTGGCTGGCGGTGAGGTAAGTGGGAGTCAGCATCATCAGCCTTCTGGTTCCAACGGGTCTGGGGTCTCCTTGCTTGTGGGCAGCACACCATCATTAACAGTTAACTTCTCCCACCTGGTGTGGGTTTCAGTCTCTGCAAAACAGCTCAAAGATATTGTTGTGTGTATCCCTTGATGGGGAACCAGGACCTGGCTCCAAGGCTGCACTATTGTTTCTCTTGATTGTTTGCTCCTCCTTCGTCTCGCATCCCCTCCCTTCCCTAATTAACAACTGCTTGAATCTGCCCTTTGGAACTAAGAAAGGTCATGGAGGCTGAATGAAGCCCGTTTCCTGTAATCAAAGAAATGGGGGACACAGGAAGGCTTTTGTGCTAAGGAGCCCCACAGGGTCCTGCTCGGTATCAGGTTCAGTTGAAAAAAATATTTTTGTGAACTGACTGCATGCTGCACTAACCTCTAAGGACATAGTGGTGAGTATGACACAGTCCCTGCTTTAACGTATTCAAGATGATATCCCCTCTCTGTTATGGCAAACGAAGTCAGTGTGATTTTAGTCTGTCGCTAATATCTTTTGGGGCTGGAGGAAATGCCCTGCAAAATTTCTTACCTTAGATCTAACAAGGTAGAAATCCTCAACCATATGCCTAAGCCGACAAGCACATAATATTCCTAGCAGGCCTTCTCGAATTGGGTAAATGATTCAACAGCGAGGGAAGCAATGTTTCAGAGGGCAAAAATGAGCTGCATGTTGGTTGGCCGCGTAGGAAATAGTGGGAAGCAATTATTACTGTAACTACACCAGTACACAGTACAAAGCCGGGAAGAATTTAAGAATTTTCTTTACTGGTGGGGTGGGAGTGGGGGGTGCTTCCATCTACTGGTAACCGACAAGCATTTGCTACGGTGGTCTGCTGCCTTCCTCCCACTCTAGCGCACCAGCCCCTTTCCACCCAGTTCCCTTTGTGCTTTGTTTTGCTCTGCCTGCCTCGATTCAGGGCCTTGCAATATAATGCCTAGAGGTTCAGTTTTGTCACTGTAGAAATCAAATAAGCCTAGAGGTTATTTGGGTTTAATTATCATTTGTTAAAATGATCGATACAGAGGATTTAGTCATTCGAATGGGTAATGGTGGGACATTTAGGTAATTACAACTGTTGAATGTTCTCTCTTCTGCTAACTGTCTTATTGAACAAGATTTATATCTAGCTCTTGAAAAGGAGTGGTTGAAGCTGAGGGATTCACAGGCCAACGTTTCAGGAGGAAGTGGTGGAGAGAGGTCTCAGCCTAAGCCTTCACACTCCACTCTGTTTCAACCTCTTCATATTGCAGAGAATAGATGTACAGTAAACAATCCCTTGAGGCTCAGGGAAAAGACCCATGTCTGATTGTGTCTATATCTGGATACTTGTGCCCTCAAATAGCCCCCTAAATTAGTCAGCACTAATTATTAATTAACCCATGTACTTGCTATCATGTTTTCTTTGATAAATGCTCTTAGTTTATATGGCTCTCCCTTTCTCAAATAATTCTTCTCCATCCTTTCTAGTGATCCAAGTCTTACCCTTTCTTCACAGGCTGATTTCAAAATCACTTATTCATTCAAATCCCTTTACTCTTTAGTCATTCATTCAAATTTATTATTTCAACCAGCCAACCATGTGCCAGGTCCCATGATGGCCCTGGAGATTACAAAAGTGAGAAATTCAAAAACAATTTGTTAATTTGTTTCCTGACACGGCCTATGCTTTTGTTTATTGTGAAAAATTATTCCATGAGACTAGTGTTTGTGTTATTATGGTTTGCATATTACCTGGCCTTAGTCTACAGTTATCAAACATAAAATGATGATAACAATACCCAAATAAAATCCTGAAAAGTACTAAATGAGAAGAGCTGAGATTAGAAGTAGAATAAATTAAAAATGAAATGTGGCTGAGATACTGACAGGAAATAATTCACAGAGACTAAGCTGAAAGAATGAAAAGATTGACCATTTTAAAGTCTCTTTTATTTCCATGTAGCGTTAAGTCCAGGTTTGGCCATATAGACGTTGTTGTTATTCTAGACTCTATTTCCTTGATTCCTATCACCATGTCTTCATGCCACCATATAAGCAAGTCTCATAAACTCTACTACCTAAATATCTTCTGGAAACAACTCACCTCTCCTTTCACTCCTTGGGGAGTCTTCCTTGAGTGCCCCACCCTACCTCCCAAAAAACAACTGGCTGATGTAAGTGGTCCAGTAAATCCTTGAACTTGTCTCTGTCACACTGAAGTATAAATATTTGGCCACGGATAGCCTTTATTAATTTGTGAGTTCCTTAAGAGTAGGCATCATGTCTTATTTAATTTTTGTGTTCTCATCACCAGCAAAGTGCCTGGCACAAAATAAGTACTTAATAAATGTTTGCTGAATTTAAAAAACGAATTCAATAAACCAAGGAACAGTTTCCTTAAAACTCACAAGGGGGCAGCAAGGAATACAATTCTTTTCTCTTGTCTGCAAAATCATGCATCTGTAGAGCTAGAAGAACATTAGATTAGTTTAATGAGAATGAACTTTTCTTCTTAGAAGGCTCAAACGTTTCTTTAGAGAAGGACTTCTCTGCACTCATAGGCACCCTTTGATAGCTACCTCACTTCCAGGCTTTTAAGCACACAGTCTATTGGCCATCTGCACAAACATGTGTATTTAGCCATAGCTCTTTGCTTAGTTGCCTTAACAGATTCTCTTAAGATTACATAAAATAATATGCACTGCCCTAAATGGAATTTTTTTGAGTATAGTGTTTGTTTGGCTTATTGATTTCTTACATAATCACATAATTTCACCACTCTAATTATTTAGTATCAACTCCCCATTTTTAGATATGAAGAAATGGAGGCCTAGACAGGTTAAAGGATTTGCCTTTGTTCACATAGCAAATTAGTGGTTGAACTGGAACCGGAATCCCGGTCTTCTGACCCTGAATCTTCTACTTCCTTTTATTGTCTGAAGGTCAGGACCCAGCAAATGCTTTGGTTGGAAACAGAGGCATGAAGCTGGGTACATAGCCTTTAGTACCCAATTTCTTCTAGACAAATGAGTGTTTATATTTCAGTCTCAAAGGTTAGATTTTAGCATCTAACTATAGTGAACAAATGCTTTTTGTACATGTTCTCCTTCTTTTTCTTTATTGAATAAGGAGATGCAAAACAACAAAATCTTTACAGTCTCAGAAATCTGAAATAATACAGTTCCCACTAAAGGGGATGAAAAAAGTTTTCCTTGACTCTCTTAGGGTCCCTGGCTGGGTCTGAAAATTAAACTGACAAAGACAGATTAACAGGAGAAAAACATACAAATGTTATTGGATTTTTACATGTATATGGAGCCTTCACAGGAGACTAAAGGCCTGCAGAAGTGACCAGAGTAGGAAGCTTTAATACATTTTAGACAAAGAAACAATGAATTTGTGAAGAATTGACAAGACAAAGAGGTTTGGGCTAGGGATAGTAAATGGTGAAGAAGTAACTAGGAAGTTAAGGGTTAGTTTAACAAGGTTTGTTTATATAGACTTCTTGGCCTCAAATTCTCTGTCTCTAGTGATAAGAATGTCTTCTTTCTTCCCAGCACAAGGAAGACACCTTTCATTTTATAAATTTTTTATTATTATTTATTTATTTATTTATTATTTTTGGCTGTGTTGGGTCTTCGTTGCTGTGTGCGGGCTTTCTCTAGTTGCAGCGATCAGGGGCTACTCTTCGCTGCAGTGCACGGGCTTCTCTTGTTGCGGAGCATGGGCTCTAGGCGTGTGGACTTCAGTAGTTGTGGCAGGTGGGCTCAGTAGTTGTGGCTCGTGGGCTCTAGAGCACAGGCTCAGTAGTTGTGGTGCACTGGCTTAGTTGCTCTGTGGCATATGGGATCTTCCCGGACCAGGGCTTGAACCCACGTCCCCTGTATTGGCAGGCAGATTTTTAACCACTGCACCACCAGGGAAGTCCAGGAAGACGCCTTTCACATGGGAATTTTATGACTTGTTTCAGGGAAAAGGAGTGAGGGGTGGGGAGGTCAAAGTGACCTTCCTGCTTCTGCTGTTTTTTAAAATTCCTTCAGCTTAAGATATTTAATATGCCAAGATGCCATATTTAGGGGTAGCATGTTCTAAACCTCATACCACTGAAACAGATATCTTGAAATATCTTTGATAAAAGGAATTTTTTACGAGTTCAATTATTTGTTCTCAAATAATCAGACCTTTGTTCTCTAGAAAAGGGTGTATTTTTCAAGTGATTTAATATATTTTTTTCTTTAAAAAAATTTTTTTTTCCTATTTAATTAATTAATTAATTTTGGCTGTGTTGGGTCTTCATTGCTGCAGGCGGGCTTTCTCTAGTTGTGGCGAGCGGGAGCTACTCTTCGTTGGGTGCGCGGATTGCTCATTGCAGTGGCTTCTCTTGTTGTGGAGCACCGGCTCTAGGTGTGCAGGCTTCAGTGGTTGCAGCACGCAAGCTCAGTAGTTGTGGCTTGCAGGCTTCAGAGCGCAGGCTCAGTAGTTGTGGTGTACGGGCTTAGTTGCTCTGCGGCATGTGGAATCTTCCTGGACCAGGGCATGAACCTGTGTCCCCGTGCACTGGCAGGCGGATTCTTAACCACTGCACTACCAGGGAAGCCCTAATATATTTTCTTCTGAATATGAAAGTTATACATGCTTTTTTTTTTTTTTTTTTACTAAATATTCAAACATTAGAGACATATGCAACATGGATATTGACAATACTCCTTGTCTGTCACCCTCAGAGGTAATCACTATCAATTAATTAGATGAGATCGGGCATATTCAGGGTGGTATGACCATAGACAACTATCAATTATTTAGTATATCCCTCTCCAGATTTTTGTATATGTACATACTAATAGATGTTATTGCTTTCCCCACAAAAAACGGGATCATGTTATTCATATTATTTTTTCAAATTGAGGTAAAATTCCCATAACATAAAAATTCACCATTTTAACCATTTTTGAGCATTCAATTTAGTGACCATCTTCATCCAATTTAACCTCCTCCACCCTAACCCCACCTCTGGTAGCCACAAATCTGATCTCTTTTTCTATAAGTTTGTTTGTCTGTCTGTTTTTTTTTTTTTGTTTTTTTTTTAAACGGCTCTGATGTGCTGCTAGCCATCTTTTTTTTTTTTTTTTTTTAAATTTATTTTATTTATGGCTGTGTTGGGTCTTCGTTTCTGTGCGAGGGCTTTCTCCAGTTGTGGCAAGCGGGGGCCACTCTCCATCGCGGTGCACGGGCCTCTCGCTATCGCGGCCTCTCTTGTTGCGGAGCACAGGCTCCAGACGTGCAGGCTCAGCAATTGTGGCTCACGGGCCCAGCCGCTCCGCGGCATGTGGGCTCTTCCCAGACCAGGGCTCGAACCCGTGTCCCCTGCATTGGCAGGCGGATTCTCAACCACTGCGCCACCAGGGAAGCCCTGTCTGTCTGTTTTTTGAAGTATAATTGACCTACAACACTATGATAGTTCCTATTGCACAACATAGTGATTTGATATTTCTATATATTACAAAATGATCACCACAATAAGTCTAGTTACCATCTGTCACCATACAAGGGTATTATATAATTACTGACTATATTCCCCACACTATATATTATACTTCATTCCGTGACTCATTTATTTAATTAAATTAATTAATTAATTTTTGGCCACGCCACATGGCTTGTGGGATCATAGTTCCCCAACCAGGGATTGAACCCAGGCCACAGCAGTGGGAACTCCCATGACTCATTTATTTTATAATTAGAAGTTTGCACCTCTTAATTTTCCTCACCTATTTCAATCATTTAGTGGCTTTCAACTTAGTAGCTTTTAGTACTTTCACAATGTTGTACAACAATCATCACTATCTAATTTCGGAACATTTTTTTACCCCAAATAATATTTTTATTTTTACAGTAACTTCAGAACATCTTAATCAACCCATAAAGAAACCCTGTACCCTGTTCATTGTGTTTTGCAGCTTGTTGTTTTATTTAATGCATCCTACTGTGTAAAGATATGTCTCATTCTTCTTAATAGCTTTATAGTATTCCATTATAAGTACAGTAGTTATTTAACCAACCTCAGTGAATGGACAGTTGGGTTATACTAGATTTTAAAAATATTATAAACAATGCTATACTGAATACCCTTGACCACTTCTGTGAGACAAATTACTAGAAATAGAAATGTTGAGTCAAAGGAGATGAATATTTAAAATGTTATATAGTCTGAAGTCAGAGAAACTGATTCCTCCAGCTCTTTTTTTTTTTTTTCCTCAAGATTGCTTTTGTTATTTGAGGTCTTTTGTGTTTCCATGCAAATTGTAAAATTTTTTGTTCTAGTTCTGTGAAAAATGCCATTGGTAATTTGATAGGGATTGCACTGAATCTGTAGATTGCTTTGGGTAGTATAGTCATTTTCACAATATTGATTCTTCCAATCCAAAAACATGGTATAACTCTCCATCTGTTTGTATTGTGTTTGATTTATTTCATCAGTATCTTATAGTTTTCTGCATACAAGTCTTTTACCTCCTTCGGTAGGTTTATTCCTAGGTATTTTATTCCTTTTGTTGCAATGGTAAATGGGATTGTTTCCTTCATTTCTCTTTCTGATCTTTCATTGTTAGTGTATAGGAATGCAAGAGATTTCTGTGTATTAATTTTTTTTAAATTGGGGTATAGTTGTTTTACAATGTTGTGTTAGTTTCTACTGTACAGGGAAGTGGAGTTCCCTGTGCTATACGGCATGTTCTCTGTGTGTATTAATTTTGTATCTTGTGACTTTACTAAATTCATTGATTTGCTCTAGTAGTTTTCTGGTGGCATCTTTAGGATTTTCTATGTATAGTATCATGTCATCTGAAAGCAGTGACAGTTTTACTTCTTCTTTGCCAATTTGGATTCCTTTTATTTCTTTTTCTTCTCTGATTGCTGTGGCTGGAACTTCCGAAACTATGTTGAACAGTAGTGGCGAGAGTGGGCACCCTTGTCTTGTTCCTGATATTAGAGGAAATGCTTTCAGTTTTTCACCATTGAGAATAATGTTTGCTGTGGGTTTGTCATACACTGTGGATGAACCTTGAAAACATGTTAAGCGAGAGAAGCCAGTTACAAAAGGCCGTGTATTGTTATGATTCTGTGTATATGAAATGTCCAGAATAGGCAAATCCACAGAGACAGAAAGCGGACAGGGACTGGGGGGTGGAGAGTGACTGCTGATGGGAACCAGGTTTCTTTAAGCGGTGATAAAAATGTCCTAAAATTAGATAGTGGTGATGGCCACACAACTCTGGCACTGGACTAAAAATGACTGAATTTTACACTTTACAGAACTGAATTTTATGGCATGTGAATTGCATCTCAATAAAGCTGTTAAAAAATTAAATAAAATGTAATATAAATTGCTACATCCCCCTCCGATAGAGTCATACAATTCCAACAAGAGTATTTTTGCATTTATGTTTTCCTACCTTCTTGCCAACAACAAGTATCATCAATTTGTGCATCTTTGGCAATCTGGTAGGTAAAAATAATCACCTTATTGTTTTTTCTTTTTTTAAATTTTATTTATTTATTTATTTATTTATGGCTGTGTTGGGTCTTCGTTTCTGTGCGAGGGCTTTCTCTAGTTGCGGCAAGCGGGGGCCACTCTTCATCGCGGTGCGCGGGCGTCTCACTATCGCGGCCTCTCTTATTGCTGAGCACAGGCTCCAGACGCGCAGGCTCAGTAGTTGTGCCGCACGGGCTTAGTTGCTCCGCGGCATGTGGGATCTTCCCAGACCAGAGCTCGAACCTGTGTCCCCTGCATTAGCAGGCAGATTCTCAACCACTGCGCCACCAGGGAAGCCCCCCCACATTATTGTTTTAAATTTTATTTGATTAATCATAAAGGAAGTCGAGCAGCTTTTCATGTTCATTAGCAATATTTGTGTGTGTGACTTGCCTGTTCATGCTCTTTGCCCATAGTTCTGTTGAGGTGTTTTTCTTTTCCTTATTGATTTTTAGGTAGTTAATAAGAAATTTTTGTTTTGAAAGATCTTTTGGATTCTCATTTTAAATAGACTTTTTTCCTTCCCTACTCTGGAAACACATTCTCTGATTCATCTGTGGTTAAGAGCTTCCAGGCCATTTAGTTAATGAAACCTTTCCCTGCTGAAGAGGGCTTCGTCTGTAATCATCAAAAGGATGATAATAGCCGGTTTCCGTTTCCTTTAGAGCCAACGTCTTCTCTTTCTCTCACATTAATTGCTTTGTGTTCTCCCTGCTTGATGCATTCAACCTTAGGTTTTTCATGTAGTTCTTTCTTGCTAATATCCAGCTGCATTATATTAGAGGAAACTTAATTCCTTTGGAGTTTTGAGTGTATTATATAAGGAAGCTCCATTGCATCAGTATTCCTCTCAAGATGTGTCAAATTTTTGTCTCAACCAAAGAGTACCCTTTGATGGAAACTTTGTTCTTCGGAGTCCACCTGTTCTAAATGGTTTTTGGACTCCCAGGGTGAGGACCTCACCTCAGAGCCAGTGACGGCCATTATTTCTTTGTCAGGGTAAGAATACCTAAATCCCTGGTAAACTGGTCATACGTAATTACCCTGAACTCCCTGCAGTGGGAATGCTTTTCTGTTTCTTAATTCAAACGGCTATCCTGGGTTTCTGTGTGCTATCAGGTACTGCTTTGCCCCAGAAGCGGCAGCAGTGACCTCTGGGGCTAGCTTGAGAAATTAATGAAGCCTTGTGGGATCCTTCACAAAGGAAGAGTTGGCATAAACGGGAGGTGTATTCTATATGGTTCTCAGGGGAGTTCAAACAAACTAAGGACGAGAAAATGCTGCCACAGCTGCTATTGCCTGTGAGTAATGTGAGGGTGAAGTGTTGATAACACACGGATCCCCAGAGAAAACTTGGAGGGTGAGAACAGTCACAATACTGCAATGCTTTTTTACGGTCTTAGCATTGACTTTCGAATAACACATTCACTTAAAGCCCAGCCTGACCACGGCATGATGCAGGATGGGTTGGTTATGCAAAGCCCACCCACAGCAGCTTTATTATCTCTACCACCAAGCATTAGTGTGAAAACAAATCAGGGATTCTAGGTCCTTTTCAGCTCCCAGCTCATAAATAAGCTTTGTTTGGAGATGGGCTGAAAGAGGCAAGCCAACAAGAATTTTCCCTTCCATGCCTTTGACAATGAATAGAATGAAGTTTTGTTCTATTTTGTTTTTATGAGGAAGCACAATATTATTGTCATCTTTCCTTACTAGCCCCTACTTACCATTCCAAAGGGAGAGCCTGTGTACTCACCTACGTGGGTTTTTTAAAATGGTTACTTATGCCACTGGCACCTTTAGAAACATGAGTGCCCACCCTTAATGGCTTCCTGAGTTATTAAGGTCTATAACTGGTGTAATCTATTTCTCATGGTCTTACATTTGTTTATTGTATAACTAACTTTCCCTCAATTATATATATTCACACATTGCTGATTAAAAAAATGTGGCAAATATAGCAAAGTACTGTAAAAAAAAATCAAAATCAACCACATTCTTAAAGACAACCACTATCAATATCTTGATATATCTTTCCATGTTGTATATACATATACAGTTCTCATTATTTGTGGTAGTTATGTTCTGTAGTTACTGCAAACAATGTATTAGGGAGTATTGAACCATTGCTCCTAGGAAAAGTACTGGGTTAGGTTCCTGTTGAGCCTCTGGTCGAAACATTTTCATAATCGATCAACACATAGCCCTGTTTTATGTGTTTCTGTTTGAAGACAGTTTATTTAATACATATTGTTAATTCATTCACATTGAACTCATGGCCAACACACTAAAACTCATGCCTGAATGAACCTTATTTAATACACGTATTTTCTCTGTGAGGCACATCACAGTGTTCTTGACTTGGGAACACTGGATAGCACTTCAGTGCTACCCTGGGGGGCCATTTTAAACAGTGAAATCACCAACAAAAAGCAGAAAAATGTGAGATACATGGCAGTAAATAGACTGTGGAAAAGACACTTATTTACAGTTGAGATGCAACAAGAAGGCAGTTGTCACCTTGTTGGACCTCAGCTGGGAATGTGCTCATTGGGCAACTCAAATTTTTTGCAACTTTGTGCAAGTCCACAAATGACCACAAAAAGCACTGCAATGATTGATTTTGGGGTTACAAATAAATTTTAGAGAATAAGTGAATTCACAAATACAGAATTCATGAAGAATGAGGGTCAATTATATATATATATTTTTTCACTTAACAATATATAGATTTTAAGGGGTATGCAGTAGTCCAAGATATGAACACACCATGATTTATTTAACCATTTTCCTAGTCTTAGACATTTAGTTTGTTTTAAAATTTTTGCTCTTTTACTGTCATCATGTAAAGCTTTATTCATATCTGTTATTTACTTGGATATAGTCCTCTAAGAGGAACTGTGATTCTAGTCTTTAAAGACAGAGTGTTATACAGTTATGTTTTGCATAGATAATCCAGTACATAGCCCATATTTTTATGTGCATGTGTAATAAAGGGTTAAATCAGGAGGCATATGTGTCTAAATCCTGTATATTCCAAAGGTCTTTATGACTGGCCTTTGTCCAGCTCCTGGGAGATAACTTCTAAGCCCTTGGAATATCTGCCTGATAAGAGTGTCTTTGTATAGTGACCGTAGGCCATGCCAGATAGTTTATGTTACCAATGTGATTTATGGTGAACACCTGTTTTGGTTCAGCTGGGGTCCTGGGCTACACTGTATCACCTAGACCTCTGGGGCTGCTGGAGACTGACTAGCTAAAGTCAGTCATGCCTCTGCTCCATGTCTATGTGACTGATTCGCAATAAAAACGTTGGGCACCAAGGCTCAGGTGAGCCTCCCTGGTTGGCGATATGTTGTCACACACTGTTGCTGGGAGAATTAAGTGCTATCTGTGTGACTTTCCTGGGAGAGGACACCTGGAAGATTGCACTTGGTTTCTACTGACTCTGCTCTATGAAACTTTTTCCTTTGCTGTAATAAACCATAACCATGAGTATAACAGCTTTTGTTTTTTTGTTTTTTAAATTGAAGTATAGTTTATTTACAATATCGTGTTAGTTTCAGGTGTACAGCACAATGATTCATATATATATGTGTGTGTGTGTGTGTGTATTCTTCTTTAGATTCTTTTCCTTTGTAGGTTATTACAAAATATTGAGTATATTTCCCTCTGCTATACATATAACAGCTTTTCTGAGTTCTGTGTGTCCCCCCTAGTGAATCACTGAAACTGAGGAGGTCTTGGGGATCCCCTGTGTGCAATCCATTATATATTTATATATACATGTAGGATTCTGTGTACCAAATCATGTATACTTTATTTCATGGGAGATTTAAGAGATTTCCAAGGGTAACTATGCTGTACTTGATTTTTGCCTTATTCTATTTTTAGAAATCAATCCTTATTAGCAATTCCACTATTGAACATCTTTTCAAATGCTTATTGACCATTAGAATTCCTTCCTCTGTGAGTTGTCTGTTCAGATTCTTTTTCTTGGCTGAGCTCTTCTTGAATTGAGAAAACGGTAAGCACATTCACATATATGCAAAGGAAATCAAACTTTATTTTCCTATTGGTGCATGGAGCTTGGTGCTGTCTATATAGTTTGTGATTTGCTTTATCTAAATAATCCCTAAAATTGCTCACCCCTCAGGAATACCAGATTTCTCCAATATCTAATTTTCTTCTGCTCTGCCTCTATTTTTAAGTCATGGCAGTCTCACTAATAATCTGTCTTAGGCCTTCTTTTTTCTGAGCAAAACTTTCATTCACTAAATTCACTGATTTTTTTCCTTTCTGATGTCTCTAATATATGTATCTTTGTTTACATTACCATCATGCAAACTTAGACTTTTAGACCCTCGCATTTGATAATTATAATAACCCTCCCAGGAATTCAGTAAGTTCTACCTTCAAATCCATCCTGCAGATGCCAAATTAACCTTCTTAAAGCCGGAATTTCATGATGCCACTCTCTTGCTCAAAATCTCCTGATACTTTCTTTAGGGTCTTTCATTAGACTGGGGAACTTCTGAGTGTGCTAAGCACTCCCCATTTGGTTTAATCCTGGAATCACCTTCCAAGAGGAAAGTCCTGAAATAAGGCAGAGGTCTGTTTCTGTGTGGTTGGTCTAGATGTATTAAGCCAAGAAGTAGGTGAAATGTGGCCTAGGAGGTTAAAATGGTGGGAGATATTCAAAGCCTGGTTAAGGTGGTTCAGGCACTTTATGCTAAAGCAATTATGATATTTACTGGCAGAATCAAGCTTGAAGCAGGCCGAGAAGGGTGAGATCCATAATAGGATTGCATGTAATGGATGCCAAGTCCTAACTGTAGCATGTTTTTATATTTGGTCTTTGCTTCCAGGGGTCTCACTCCTGGTCTCTCCTTTCAGTCTTCACTGTGAATTGGGGTGGATTCTGGGTGTCTCCAACTTCATTCAAGTGAAGCCTACCAAAAAATTAGGAATATGTGTAAGGCAGGCTGCAGGTCTCCTAGGCATTACCCTCGGGGATCTATCCATTCTTGTCTGTGTATTTCATCTGGGCACATGTGTATAGACCCTGCAATGGGTAGAATATTGTGAAATATGTAGGGTTACTGAAAGGACTGGTGGACCAAGTATGCCCCCCTAACCCAAGTCCGGACTGGACGCTGGACTTTAATGAGTAGTACATAAAAAACAATATTGCTGCTACAGGAGGCCTTAATGGCTGCCCTCAGAACCATAGTAGGTAAAATGGCTGGAGAAGGCTGCTGGGTAAATGCCAATAGATCCAGATGGGGCCACATTCCTGTGAAATCTCCAGCTGAGGTGATGCAGGTGCTGAGATCCCTGCTATTCTGTTCTGTAATCCACTTCTGGATGAGGACCCAATTGCCTGACTGACCGCTTCCTTCAGAAAAAGATTTGAGACTGCATTAGATGTGGATTACTGGAAGAACGGAGACAGTTGTGCCTGTTTTGACCCAACTTGCAGGAAGGCCACAATCGGTGGTGATGTCTCAGATGTTACAGGTGCCAGACCTCTTCCAGGTTGTGTTGAAGGCAGTCATCACTGTAGGAGCTCTTTCACCCAAATGAGCTGGGCTTAGGGGTTAGACAAAGATATGCATTTACAGAAGATGTATGTTTCAGCTCTAAAAGCATTTGTCTAGAGCAGATTACTAGATCTCTTCCCTGGAAGTTGTAATTGTTGATCTAGGTTTGGGCCCAGGAACCTGATGTTCTTATCCTCCGGGAGGCTTGGAAATCACCGGTGTCAGGTTCATTTGTGAAAAAAAGAGCCCTGACAGAGTTCAGAAGTGTTGGATTCTTCCGGGAACAGGCATTGTGAGGGTGAAGGAGGTTGGCACTGTAGCATGGGTGAAGTCTCTTTAATTTGCTGAGTAGCTTGGATTTATCCATCCAGGAACTGCATGGATAATAGTCCTCCTAGAACAGATTCATCAACAGGGTAGTCACACTGATGAAATGTGGAGTGAACCCAAGGAGCGACCTTGTTGAGCTGGGAAGAGGGATGCCACTGTAGGACTGTGGAGATATTCATGGGGATCAATCATCTAAACTTCTTGGACTAGGAGACAGTAAACCCTAAGATCTTGATCTCAATAGATTCCTCTAATTATTTCTTTGAGTGTGTATTCCCAGAAGGAACAGCCCTGGGTGGTGTCAACTGAGGGTTTATATAAGGTCAGTTCTGGAGAGTAAATTTGTCATCCAGAGGGGATAGAAGAAGGCCTTTGTTTGTATTTTTAAAAGCTTCAGAAGTGATTTAGACGTTCTGGTCAAGAATTCTTGCTTTAGAGGAATCTGTGACCTCAATTTGAGATTTAGGGTAGCCTGGCTACGGACTCAGCCCTGCCTGGCCGCCTCATAATAATTCTCTTGCTTTATCATTCTGACTTCCCTGATGCTTTAGCAGCCTGGCATCTGGACTGCATAGATTCTCTGACTCGTGGCCTTCATCCACTATGACTTGCATGGGGCCTTCTGATATTCCATTACTTTGGCTTGGCCGGGCAGCCTGGCTAGGATTTACTGTCAGAAGCAAACTTGTCTAGGGCAGCTCAGCATCCTAGGCTTTCCCCCATTCTACTCCAGTCTCAGGAAACCAGGTCCTGGGTTAAACTGGCATCCAAGGCCTTCATCAGATCCTAGTTTACCTTTCTAAGTTTCTCTCCCATCAATCTTTCATGAGAACTCTTGGTATCAGTCAGGCTGGCTCAGTTATTGCACCAAGATCATGTCTAACATATGATGCTATATTAAAGCTATGCCCCCCCACCCCAATGGCTTCACTCAAAGCCTTCCATACACTTGGAAAGCCCCCTCCCTGTTTCTTAATCTATCTGAACTCTTCTGGTTTTTAGAATAACTTTTATTCTGATTATAAAATTAATCTATGTTTACCATAGATAATTTGAAAAACACAGTAAATCATGAAGGAAAAAATAATCTGCAGAAAAGATAATCCACTGTTGTTTTTCCCACCTCTTATGTGCACAAGTGCATCTGTGGGATTAACAGTTATTGATAATATAAATAGCTTTGTATTTATGCATTCTGTTTTCTTTTCTACTTAATAGTTCTTCACTGCTTCCCCTCCTTACTTTTCCTCTCCAGAACAACAAATTCCTCACTCAGTCTCATGCAAGGTATTTTTACCTCTTTTTTCTGATACCCTGGGGGCCCCGTCTTCTACTTCAAATACTTTGCAAAGAAAGTTTGTATTAAAAAAGATTCTAATGCTAGCTCTCAAGAGAATAATAAACCTTATTTTGTAATAAGAGTACAGATAAGAAAAGTAATGCATGTATTTAAAGATATTTTTGATTACAGAATAATTTTGCATATTCGTTGGGGTCAACGATCAATGTTTGCATGTTGGAGAAGAAGAGGAAGGAAAAATCTGTAAATGATCAAAATTTTGAAAGTATAGGAAAGTTTAGACTACATCTAATCTAAGAATCCAGAAGTGTTGTTAATGTTTTATATACATTCTACAGTCTTCTTTTGTATATTTAAAAAATAGAATTGGAATTCTATCCCATAGTTTGCATCCTTTTTTTTACTACTATATCACTAACACTTAAATAGTCTTTACAAATGTAATTTTTATATAGATGATTTAAGTACTAAATATAATTAAATCATACTAATCAAAGGTGGATTTTTAATCATTTAACAATATCTGAATAAGCCATTTATTCTCTACTCACCTCTGGTTTCTTAACAGCTTATCTCTCCAAGATCATTTCTATCCCATTCTGTTTTTGATTATGTACATGTTATATTTGTCAAATGTAAGTATATATGGTTGAACAATATACAATTGCAGATGCTTGACCATTTTTGACCACAAAAATGACAATTTCATACACACACACACACACACACACACATTCAGTGTTTATCCTCTGTCTTGCAACTCCAAATCTTCTTCAAGAGAAGCATTCTTCATCTGTTACTCAGCCTGTGCCACATAAATGACTTTCTAAGTGACGCTACTGCTACACCTCCTCTCCCATGTTGCCCTCCTGGCTGGCACTCACTGGGAGTCCTCCTCATCATGAACTCAGCCCTTCATATGAGGTGGGAGTGGGGGGACAGAGGGAGGGGCGGATGGTGAGGGGAGTTGGATAAACGTCCTGAACCAGGCAGACTTTGTGCTGTGGTCTGCTGTCACTCTGCATTTGCTCACTCGCATTTTCTGATGATAACCCTGACTGGCTTAGAAATGTCAGAGGCAGCTGTGGTTGAATCAAAATAAAGAGTGAGGCCCCTCTCAGTGGCCTCTGTTTCTTGCTTTCCTCTGGGGAAACACACTTTAAATGTGCCTGAATTGCGTTTTTTGGCAGACTGTTACAGTAGAATATTGACTCTCTGATCTGAAGCCAGGCTTGTCCCAGGGATTGTCTGCTTTTCTGAGAGCTAATAATGAGAATTGATCAATGGTGGTGGTGGGAGGAGGGGTGGAGATGGAGGGAGGAAGAACAAACCCTGATAACTGCTCAGAGAACACTGGATTCTGAAGCTGTGTGTCACTTTATTCTTTTGCATTATTTTTTCTCATCAGAAATAAAGCAAGTATTCAATAGACATGTATAACTGAATTAAAGCAAAGTAAAGCCAGCAGAGCAAATCTAAGTACTGTCCCTTTCTTTCTGTTAATTTCTCTATCCTTTGGTTCTCATCACCACCATATCCATATAGGTCAAGTCTGATTACAACCAACCCCAGGGGGAATTACATCATTTTCAATGTAATGGAATTTCATTATTGCAGTAGGAAGCCTGGGAAGATGGAAGATCGGGTTCCAATTCACCCCCTGGGGAAGGAAAGATAAATGCCTACCCTTCTGATTAATCATTATTCCTCAGCCTCAAAACAAACAGCCAACGGAAATCCATCTGCATGAGAGGGGACAGGATGGTGGAAATGCAAGCCAACGATGATTTCTTTTTTAAGCTGAAACTTTCTTCTTTTTGATAAGTGATCTCCTTCTTCTGATAGTTTGACCAGTTTTACTTTATTTTAAAGCAGTGTTTCTTTACTTCCTGTCCAACTCAAGCCCCTTTGTTAAAGGTAACTGTCTCATCCCATCTCTCCTACAGCCTGTCCCCACATTCCAATATGAATCGGCATGCCCCTTGTTGGGAAGCACTGTATCTTCTGTGTCACCACCAGACAAAATAATTTTCTTGAGCTTTACTTTCTTTGTTTCCATTATGTGGACAACAGGTTGTTTTCTCTTGGATATAAAATTATACTATAGTTAATTCAGTGTTTTCAAATTAGATGTGCTGCTCTTCCTTGCTAGCCCTCCATACCCTAAAATGATGATAAGTTTTCCAAGATACTTCTCAGAAGAAAATACTGGCCTGAAGAAACTTTTTCTTTTGTTTTTGAGTGTGTTTGTTTGTGTATGACATATAGACAAAACTTCTATTGTTACATATTTTTCTTTTTAATTTTTTATTGAAATGTAATTGACATATAACATATTAGTTTCAGGTATACAACATAATGATCCAATAGTTGTATATATTGTGAAATAATCACTACCATAAATCTAGTTAATATTGATCACCACATGTAGTTGCAATTTTCTTTGAGAACTTTTAAGATTTACTCTCTTAGCAACTTTCAAACATACAATACAGTGTTATTAACTATATCGGGACTTCCCTGGTGGCACAGTGGCTGGGAATCTGCCTGCCAATGCAGGGGACATGGGTTCGAGCCCTGGTCCGGGAGGATCCCACATGCCGTGGAGTAACTGGGCCCGTGCGCCACAGCTGCTGAGCCTGTGCTCTGGAGCCTGTGGGCCACAACTGCTGAGCCCGTGTGCCACAACTGCTGAAGCCCACATCCTAGAGCCTGTGCTCCACAACGGGAGAGGCCACCACAGTGAGAAGCCCATGCACTGTAACAAAGAGTAGCCCCGCTCACCACAACTAGAGAAAGCCTGCGCGCAGCAACGAAGACCCAACACAGCCAAAAATAAATAAATAAATTTATTAAAAAAACAAAACAAAACAAACTATAGTCACCATGCTGTACATTACATCCCGGGACTTATTTATTTTATAACTGGAAGTTTGTAGAATAACTAAGTTTTTAGAATGTATCTTTAAATACATGTGTTACTTTTCTTATCTGTACTCTTATTACAAGATAAGGTTTATTATTCTCTTGAGAGCTAGCATTAGAATCTTTTTAAATACAAATTTTCTTTGCAAAGTATTTGAAGCAGAAGACAGGGCCCCCAAGGTGTTTTGACCCCCTTCATCCACTTGCCCCCCCCCCCCCCCCAACTCCCTCATCACCCTTGCCCCAGGCCTCTGGTAACCACCAATCTGTTCTTTGTATCTATGAGTTCAGGGTTTTGTTTGTTTTTTGGATTCCTCATATAAGTGAGACCACACAGTACTTGTCTTTCTCTGACTTATTTCACTTAGCATAATACCCTCAAGGGTCCATCTATGTTGTCACAAATGGCAAGATTTCCTTCTTTTTTATGGCTAATATTCCTATATATGTATATACACACACATATACACACACACACACATTTTCTTTATCCATTCATACATCGATGGACACATAGGTTGATTTCATATCTTGGCTTTTATAAATAATACTGCAATGAACATGGGGGTGCATATATCTTCTTTTTTTTAATAAATTTTATTTATTTATTTATTTTTGGCTGCGTTGGGTCTTCGTTGCTGTGTGCGGGCTTTCTCTGGTTGCAGCAAGCGGGGGCTACTCTTCGTTGCGGCGCGCAGGCTTCTCATCGCAGTGGCTTCTTTTGTTGCAGAGCACGGGCTCTAGGTGCGCAGGCTTCAGTAGTTGTGGCACGCGGGCTCTAGAGCGCAGGCTCAGTAGTTGTGGCACACGGGCTTAGTTGCTCTGTGGCATGTGGGATCTTCCCGGACCAGGGCTTGAACCTGCGTCCCCTGCATTGGCAGGTGGATTCTTAACCACGGTGCCACTAGGGAAGTCCCCCATATATCTTTTCAAGTTAGTGCTTTTTTTCCCCCTTTGGATGAAAACCCAGAAGTGGAACTGCTGGATCATATGGTAGTTCTATTTTTAATTTTTTGAGGAACCTCCATACTGTTTCCCGTAGTGGCTGCACCAATTTACATTTCCACCAACAGTGTACACTCACCAACACTTGTAATTTCTTGTCTTTTTGACAATAACCATTCTAATAGGTGAGAGGTGATATCTCATTGTAGTTTTGATCTGCATTTCCCTGATGATTAGTAATGTTGAGTACCTTTTCATGTACTTGTTGTTCATCTGTTATGTCTTCTTTGGAAAAATGCCTATTCAGATCCTCTGCCCATTTTTTAATTGGGTGTTGTTTTGCTATTGAGTTGTATGAGTTCTTTATATATTTTGGATGTTAACCCCTTCTCAGATACATGATTTGCAAATATTTTCTTCATCCTGAAGGTTGCCTTTTCATTTTGTTGATGATATCCTTTGCTGTGCAGAAGCCTTTTAGTTTGATGTAATGCCGTTATTTTTGCATTTATTGCCTTTGCTTTTGTTGTCAAATCCAAAGAAAATCAGTGTCAAGATCAATGTCAAGGAGCTTACTGCCTATGTTTTTTCCTAGGAGTTTTATGGTTTCAGGTCTTATGTTCAAATCTTTTTATTTATTTATTTATTTGGCTGCATCGGGTCTTAGTTGCGGCATGTGGGATCTTGCATTGCGGCAAGCGGGCTCTTCGTTGCAGCATGCGGGCTTCTTTCTAGTTGTGGTGCGCAGGCTCCAGAGCGTGTGGGCTCAGTAGTTGCAGCATGCGTGCTCTTTTATTGTGGCACATGAGCTCTAGAGCACACAGGCTCAGTAGTTGTGGTGCGTGGGCTTAGTTGCCTCGTGGCATGTGGGATCTTAGTTCCCAGTCTAGGGATCGCACCTACATCCCCTACATTGGAAAGCAGATTCTTAACCACTGGACCACCAGAGAAGTCCCATGTTCAAATCTTTAATCCATTTTGAGTTGACTTTTTGCGTATGGTGTAAGATAGTGTCCACTTTCATCCTTTTTCATGTGGATATTCAGTTTTCCCAACACCGTTTATTGAAGAGACTGTCCTTTCTCCGTTATATATTCTTGGCTCCTTTGTTGTAAGTTAACTGACCATATATATGTGGGTTTATTTCTGGTTTCTCTATTCTGTTCCATTGACCTATGTGTCTGTTTTTATGCCAGTACCATATTGTTTTGTTATGGCTTTGAAATCAGGAAGCATGATGCCCCCAACTTTGTTTGTTCTCAGGATTGCTTTGGCTATTTGGGGTCTTTTTTTGGTTCCATAAAAATTTTAGGGTTATTCTATTTCTGTGAAAAAATGCCATTGTGTTTTTATATTCTTCCTTCAAGTCTATGCCAGAAAATCAGGTGATATTTTTCCCCCTTTATATATATATATTTATTTATAATGATAATACTTAGAGCTTATTGGGGACTTTCCATTTGCAGGCACTAAATGATTTAATTCTCGGAATCACCCTTTAGGTAGGTACTATTATTATCCCCATTTTAGGATGAAGAAACAGAGGCACTCAGAAGTGAGGTAACTCACCTAAGGTCATGCAATTAGTAAGTGGTAGAGTCAGAATGTGAACCCAGACAGTCTGAGTCTAGAGCCCATGCTTTTGACCTCTCTACTCAGTTGTGTGGTCCAAGACTGGGGAAAAATACATTGTGCTAATACTAATAATATGGATCAAATCAGGTAGCACAAATAATATAAAAACAAAAATTTCTTTCTGATCAAATATTTCAAGCTTCAGTTGTTGGCTTATTCATTACACACTCTTGGTACAGAAAGTATAATAAAATAGTTAGAAGTCTCTTGGAATTTCCTGTAGTGGAATTTGGCTGTATGAATTATACCGTAACAATATTTACCAAAAAAATTTACCTGTACTCTAATAAACTTTTTTTGAAAATCTGATTACAGTTACCTACACTATTTTTTTTTAAAGACCAAACTGTTCAGCATTATGGTATGTACTCTAATGTGATTTTTTAAAAATAGAGTTTTTTAAGCCTAGAAACCTTAAAAATTTGAAAAATAAACAATTATTTTGGATTAAAATTTTAAGAATCAAAATTTATAAATAAATGGATAAAATATCATTGGAATCTATTATAATTTATAACTCATAGTTAAATGGTAGAAAGATCACAGAGAACATATGGCTGAAGATTAAAAGGTACACATCAAAGGGACTTCCCTGGTGGCACAATGGTTAAGAATCCTCCTGCCAGTGCAGGGACACAGGTTCGAGCCCTGGTCCAGGAGGATCCCACATGCCGTGAGGCAACTTAGCCTGTGAGCCACAACTACTGAGCCTGCGCTCTAGAGCCCGTGTGCCACAACTACTGAAGCCTGCGTGCCCTAGAGCCCGTGCTCTGCAACAAGAGAAGCCACAGCAGTGAGAAGCCTGCGCACCGCAACAAAGAGTAGCCCCCGCTCGCCACAACTAGAGAAAGCCCGTGTGTAGCAACAAAGACCCAACGCAGCCAAAAATAAATAAATAAATTTATATTAAAGAAAAAAGTACACATTAAAGAGTCCCATTATAGAGATACGAGTACAGCTGTCGTATGTGGCCCCATCTGCCTGGTTCCCAACCCCTACCACCAATCGCTGTTGTTAGTTTCCTCTGAATCTTTCCAAAGTTTTCAACATATACAAGTAGAATATATGTTCCCCCCCTTCTTTTTTACATAAAAGATAGCACTGTTCTGTACTTAAAATTTTTAAGTATCCTGGAGATATTTTCCCATATCAATATATAGAGTTTTCTCATTGTTTTTGTGTATCTGCAAAATATTCCAATATATAGTTGTACCATAATTTAGTTAGCTCATTTCCTATTAATAGACACTTAGATTGTTTTCCTATCTTTTGCTATTACAATGTTTTAGTGAATAACCTATGCAAATATATCTATAGGATAAATTCCCAGCAGTGGATTTGCTCAGTTGAAGGACATACACATTTGTCATTTGGATAGGTAGTACAAATTGCCCTCCATAGCAGTTGTGTTAATTTACACTTCCACCAGCTGTGTATGAAAGCGCCTGTTTCTCTACAGTTTTGCCAACACTGTGCATTCTCAAATGTTTGGATTTTTGCCAATTTAATAGCTGAGAAATGATATCTCAGGATACTTTTAATTTGCATTTCTCTTATTATGAGTGAGATTATATATCTTCTCCTGTGTGCAAAAAACATTTTAATTTCCTTTTCTGTGAACTGTTCCTATCTTTAGCTCATTCACTGTTGAATTGGGTCAATGGTCTGTTTCCTATTTTTGTTTATAGGACCTCCTGGATAAGGGATATTTGCCTTTTTTCTGTGGCAAGAATTACTACAAACATTTCCCTCCAATTTGTAATTTGTCTTTTGATATCACATATAGTTTTGGTTTTTTATTTTTGCCATGCTGAATTTAAAAACTATTTTTAGGTAGTTACATTTATCCATATTTTCTTTAATGACATCTGGCTTTCAAGTCATAGTTAGAAAGATCCTTCCCTAAGCCAAAGTTATAAAGGAATTCTCCTTTCTTTTTACACTTTTTACACTTTTTTACACTTTTATGGCTGGCTGGCCCTTCCTTCCACACCCCCTTTCCTCCCTCCCTCCCTCCCCTTCCTTCCCTTCCCCCTTCCTTCCTTCCCCCCTTCCTTCTTTCCTTCCTTCCTTCCATCTGTGATCTATTTGGAATATTCCTAGTTATGAGGTATGGATAATATTTTGTAATATTACCTTGTTTTTATATTTATGAATTTTCTTTTTTATTTCCTCCGTTTCAGGTAAATACCCTACTCAGGGTCTCTATAGGACAGAAAGCAAGAGTATTATACAAGACTTTTTGGCTTTAGTTTCCAAAGCTTAAGCTCTTGGAAAAATTTAGAGAGTTTGTGGAGAAAGAAAAAAGGACAAGGAGAGTTTCAGGTAGAGCTAGAATCTGCTGGAAAAGTGGGGTGGAAAGTGAGGCTTCTCCAGAGCTTTAGGTATATGGGATTTAGTCAGTATTGAGGAAGATTCCAAGTCCCGAATATGTTGATGAAATAGAGGAGAACGACTAAAGGTGCCATTTAGACAAGACCATGGAAGACTCAGTGGTAACCTGTGACAGAAGTGATCGATTTGTAGAACCAGTCCCACCCCAGCAGGCAAAAGATCAGAATCTTGACACAACTCAGAAGAGATGAAGGAAAGGCTTTAGAAAGAACTAATCTTAATTTTTCTGCTAGTCTAAGTGATTAGGGGGCTGGAACCAGAAATTAAGTTTTTATATAAAATAAAGCAATATTTCTTGCTTTCTGAATTTTTGATCATGCCCACTACATATGCTTTAATTTAGGTATGCAGTAAGTGTTGTATCTTGTAACGTATTTTATAACTCACTGAACCTGCCAAAATTTAAAATAAAAGATTAGAGAATTACAGCTTTTAGGAAGTCATGAACTTGGATCCAGCCTGTGAACTACATGTATCAAGTTGTCCTTGAGTGCACCTGGGCCACAGGTTTTCTTTTTGTTTCGTTTTGTTTTGGTTGGGGGCGGAGAGGTAGGGTGGGGTGGGCAGGTGCTCAGGTGCACAGAATTAATCAGACTCCTCAGTTCTTGGCACACAATGATGACTCTATTGCAAGGTCTCTCTCCTATTTTATTTTGTTATTTATCCCCTTCATTCCCTATCTCACCCCCATTCTCTTCAAAGGCACCCAATCTAGAGGATTTCCCCATGGTCACCCATTGAGGTTGGAATAGTATAAGTATCTCTTACAGAAACCAGTTCTTGCTGACTAATGGATGTGATTGTGGAAGAAGTAATAACAGCATAACACGCAAGCTGTAAAAGGAGCGTAATGAGTTGGATAATATTCTGGTGGACTTTCTTTACCTGTAAAAATAGGGTTAATAGTAATCTGCTCCATATCTAACATAAAATATACAATAAAGACAAATAAAACATGATAATGTAATGTTTACAATTTTAGAAGAAAAAAGATATACGTATTAGAGAGCTTTCAAATATTGAATAAGCTAAATAAAGCAACAGAGATCTTTGAGTACTAATGGAAAATCTCAGAAGTCTTTATTTATTGGTATGTCAACTACTCTAAGGTTGTGAGGGTAACTCACTGACCTGAAAATACACATTTCAAACCAGTGTGAGATGTGGCTAATTGACTAATCAGAGTAGGAAAGACCCAGATGACTTTTTAGAATAATTCAGATCAGAGTGGATATTGACAGGGCAGATGGTGAATGGCACTGTAAGGCAGATTTAATTTATTTACTCTTTGTATTCTAGTTTCTGTAATTTTAATTAAAGTGAGTAAAGCAAAATCTTGTCTAAGCACTTTTTCTTCCCAATATGGAAGGTGTTGACACATTATATCATTGAGTTGAGGAGATAAAGACAAGGGAGAGGACTGGAATTTGGTGTGAATTAACATATCACAAGACTCTTGTGTCTGTAAAAGGTGAGGAAACAAACACATGTGTTAATGTAACTCCAACTGTATAGGAAGGCTGTCAAGGCATGTGTGTGTGCTTGGCCAAATGCTGTTGATTCCAGAAATGTAATTTCATTTGATGGATTTTACTGTAATTAACACAGGGAGCTGCACCAACTCAGAACTCTTACCTTTATTATCTTGGGAGAAGACTTGTGAAATGTATGCACTTATAAAATAGGATTAATGCTTTGCAGAGGGTTTATAATGCTAATGGATCTTGGGAACCTTCTGGGATTATGTCCTCAATTTGCATTTAGGGTTTCTCCTTTGCAATGTCAAGTGTGGTTTACCTGGAGCATTTCATCTTAAATAGTATTTAATAGAACGTGGGAGTTCTTGTTGCTACCTATTGCAAAGCACTAAGTTCACGGCTAGAGAAAACTAGCAGTCAATTTTCATGTGCATATTTGCTTAATCTTTCAAATCCAGCAGAGATCATCTCTAACATTTAACAATTCACAAAAGCATAAAGTTTACATGAGTACATTAATAGTATGTAGAGGCTTCACCATTTTAATAATTAAGCAAAAATCTTTGAGACTTGTATGAAGATAAGGTAGATAGGATAAGCAAAAGGAAAACTAATTCATGAATTTCTTCACATAGTGGATAGGAATAGTTCCTTTCCTGAGGTGTCTGGAATAAAATCTGAGACTTGGAAAAGAACTACCTAGGAATATTAAAGCTCAAGTTTTAGGATGGGGTCTACCTGCAGATCTGAGTTCAGCGAACGACTTGGATACTGTCAAAGCAGAGGCTGCCCTTTCAAACCTCTCCTTGGGAAACTAATTAGCAGAGTAATAAAAAGGCAAGATCACTCTTGTCTTCCTTGTTGGGGATATAAAAAACAGTAGTTCTAATTAGCAATAATTAAAATTTAATTAAGACGCTCTTTGCAATCCTCCTCCCCCCTCCCTCAACTGGTGCTTGCCAGCTCTAGGTTGTGGAGCTGTTTTTATCCCTGTGGTGCCGAATCACAGCTTAATCATAAAGCCTTAGATCACAGCTTACCCAGCCCTGAGCACTAATCACCTCGGCCTTCCAAGAGTGACAAGTGCATATTCTAGATTTTAATAACACAAGCAATTACTTTCTTCAATTTTGTAATCATAAATTGTGATTCTTCTTTCCTCTTTATCAGCCGATTGCAGATGCCATTGCCTTTCTTAAAGAAACTTGTCTTTGTGTTTGTTCCCCCAGTTCTACCCCGTGTTGGGACAAGAGGACAGTAGGAGACCGCCGAGAATATGAAATATTTGAACCTAAATTTCGGCTTTTATGCTTTAAAGTAAAGCAGAAAATTGGCTCAAGAATAAAAGACTAAAACACTGGTGAAACCACACATGTAAAAAATAAAAGTATTTGACTTAAAAATGAAAACAACACACTGTAGAAGAGGGTTAAGGAAAGCAAATACAGTACTTGATGCTCTCCACAAGTTTTACAGGATCATCTAAATGTTAATTAAAGTTTAGACTATTTCAGATTATAGAAAGGAACTCCTCTGAATTATATACTTCAACACGGTTTCAATGGTGAATTTTATGTTACGTGAATTTTATCTCAACAGAAAAGGGCACTCAAACTCTGACTTTGTCCTAGTTTTGGGTATGAATATTAATCACATCGTTTACAGAGAGGGGGGGAAAAAACAAGACTTGATAGATCATTATGAGCAAAAGAAAAAGGAAATAATCAAGAACAGAGGAAAATTAGGTTTTTAAAAGCCATCGGACGAAGAAATATAACCCCAGTTCTTTAATTATTAAGGGAAGGGCTCTGAATCTGCTCCATTATCTTAATTATGTTTCTGGAACAAACATTATTTCAATATGATAAAAGATGACATGACACCAAAGGTAAAGGCAGAGCAGATGTTACATGAGTAACAAGCCAATAGGCCCACATTCTGGTAATTTCTTCCCCACTAGACATGTTCTCACTAATCTGTGATTAATAGGATTTGAGTATAGTAAATGATGATGATCTATTGTCTGTCTTTGTCGAGCACCATGGAGAGAGTAATTTGTCAGCTCAGCTTTCGTGTGACTATTTAATAGCAAAGCGGGAGAGAGAAAAGACACTAATCTTCTCATTGGCATCTATAGAGAAGGTCTAGGAGAGCACTGCCTGTATGGAAATAGCCCCGTATAATTCCTATGCCTGAGCCAAGCAAGTGTGGACTACGTGTATCTTTTATGTACCGGTGCCTTCTAGAATAAAAGGCGCAGTGGTGGGGGAAGAAAAACCAGCAATGAAACAACCTTAGGAGATCATAGGCTAACACTTACTAACTTACTTATGAGCCTTTTTCAACCATAGTGACTTGCTAAAAAGTGGGCCAAAAAAATCACTTTTGGTTAAAAAATAGGTGCCCAGATGGACCAAAAACAACACACAAAATAAAAAGCCACTACCCTCATCACTGCCACCAGCAACAACACAGAATGCCCTGAACTTATGATTTTAAAAATTTTAATAAATCAATTAATCAGATATTTTGAACTAAAATGGTTTGATGGTTGGTCCTATCTAACCTGTTGTGGAACCTTCTTCAGATGCCTATATCTTAGTCAAAACAAGGTGTAGAATTACTCTTTTTCTCCTTCCCTCTCTCTTTTTAGCGTTAAAAACATTCTGAACATTTTTCTATATTCTAGGTCTTTTCAGGTACTCTTCTATTTGCTGGAAATGAATAAGACAAGGCCTCACTGAGAGAAGATACCTACAATGCGTAAAAACAACGAAAGATTAGTAAATGCAGACTATATAAAGAACTACCTCTGATGAACCTTTGAGAGAAATTGGATAAGAATAAAAATAGACAAGTGACAGGAAATTCAATATGGGCAATGATCATATGAATAGATGTTCAATATAACTAGTAATCAGGGAAATTTAGCTCAAAACATAAGATTCCACCCATACCCATCAGATTGACCAAAATTGAAATGTTTGACTTGTCCAAATGGGAACTCCAACTCTGGTGGGAGTGAAAATCAGACAACCACGTTAGAGAGCAGTTTGTCAGTATCTAATAATTCAATTTCAATTTGTCAATATTTACAGCAATTCTATTTCTAGAGCTAGGCCCCAAGAAACCCTTGCACATGTGCACAGAGACAGGTGGAAGAATATTCACTGCTGCATTGTTTATAGTAGTGAAAATAGTAGTTAGTAGTGTGGTAGATTTGGCATTTTTTGGGCAAAGTGTCAGAGACCAGATTCCAGCTTCTAACAATAGTGATGAGATCATTAGACAGACTTCTTGTCTAACTTCACTGTTTTCATGAACTTGAGAAGTTGCTTTCATTTTCTGTGTGCCTTGGTTTCTTTATCTGTAAAATAAGGGGGTTGGATAGAGAATCTTTTAAGGTCCCTTCCAGTTCTAAAGTCTTAAGATTCTATTTTTATTCCAAAACACCAATCCTGATTTATATGGAAACAAAACAAATGAGCAAGATTTTCCCCCAAGTTAGTAATAAAGTGCATTTATTCATGAAATGTTATGGCTGTTATCAAAAGGCAAAGGAAATCTTTCTATCATGAAATTGGAAGCAAACCATTCTTGAGCGGTGCTAAAAGAAGCAGTTAATTGGTCATAATTAGATTTGGAGAAGGAGGTTTAGAGGTTTGGAGAATATATATATATATATATATACATATTCTTTCTTCAAGGAGTACATGGGAAGGAAGAGTTGGAGAGAGATGAATTAGATTTTAGGCAGTAAGATCTGCAGATATAAGGTTTTACTGTAGGGACGTCTAAGATAAATAGAAACATTTTGTCTTATATATTACATTTCTGAACCTAACAGGATTCTGCATCCAGGGTGATTATTTTTAGATCAGGCAGTGAGTTGAACTGCTTTGGTCCCACATGCTGAGCTGCAAATATACTAGTGAATTCATATCACATAAGTTATTCTGCAAAGGACTCTCCTATTTTCTTATAGTACTAACCCTGAGTACAACGTGAAGGGACCAGAAAGCAAAAACTGTAGCTGTTTGCCATAATAATTATAAGGCTCTGCTCAGTAATAATAATCCGTTTGGTAGTAAGTCCTTGATAGCCCCCAGTCCTGGCTTTGCAGGATGTTGATTCCTGGTTGAAAAACTAATTCTCCTGGAGGACAGTGAGTTAGAAAAAGGCAGAGAATCTTCTATTTATACTCCTCTTGCAATCAGTTTCGACAAATCAGACATTAAGGTATGTAGCACCTCCAAAATCTCCTCAGACTGTGTTTGCTTTTGTTTGTTACAGCCTAAAGAACCCTTCCTTTTCCCCCCTTTATTCCAAAAACCTTTTCTATTTTGATTGGTATAGATTATAATGTTAAAAAAATACTGTGGATTATTTGGGTTTAGTTGGAAGAAGAGACTATTCACCATGCATTTCCTTCTTTTCAAAAATTGAGGAATAGTTGACAAATAATGTTATACTAGTTTCAGGTGTACAACGTAGTGATTTGATATTTGTATATATTGCAAAACGATCACAACCGTAAGTCTAGTTAACATCTGACACCATGCGTAGTTCTAGTTTTTTCTTCTTGTGATGAGAACTTGTAACTACTCTCTTAGCTACTTTCAAATATGCAACACTGTGTTATTAACTATAGTCATCATGCTGTACATTACATCCCCATGACTTACTTATATAATAACTGGAAATTTGTACTTTTTGACCCGTTTCACACATTTTGCCACCCCCAACCTCCTGCCTCTGACAACTGCTAATCTGTTCTCTGCATCTATGAGCTTGGGTTTTGTTTTTTGTTTTTCGATTATACATATAAGTGAGGTCATACGGTATTTGTCTTTCTCTGTATGACTTATTTCACTTAGCATAATGCCCTCGTGGTTCATCCATGTTGTCACAAATGGCAAGTTTTCATTCTCCTTTATGGCTGAATAATATTCCATTGTGTATATATAGCATTTCCTTCTTTAATCTTATTTTTTTTTGGCTTTTGTTTTCACCACTCTACAGCAAATATTCTAAAATTAACTGCGTCTGGCTTGTAGACCACAAATCTGATAAGGGGCTAATATCCAAAATATACAAGGAACTCACACATTCAGTAGCAAACCCCCCAAAGAATCCAATTTAAAAATGGGCAAAGGACCTGAATAGACATATTTTGGCCAATAGGTACATAAAAAGGATCTTGACATCTCTAATCATCAGGGAAATGCAAATCAAAACCACAGTGAAGTATCACCCGCTACCTGTTAGATGGCCATTATCAAAAAGGCAAGAGATAAGTGTTGGTGAGGATGTAGAGAAAAGGGAACCCTCGTGTGCTGTTGGTAGGAATGTGAACTGGTGTAGCCACTATGAAAAAAGTATGAAGTGTGGAAGTGCCTCAAGAAATTTAAAACAGAACTACCATATGATCCAGCCCTCTCATTTCTGGATATATATCCAAAAGAAACAAAATCAATATCCTGAAGAGATATCTGTACTCCCATGTTCATAGCAGTATTACAACAGCCAAGGTATGGAAACAATTAAAGTGTCCATCAACAGATGAATGAATAAAGCAAATGTGGTATAGATACACAAAGGAAAATTATTTAACCTTAAAAAAGAAGGAGACCCTGTCATTTGCAACAACATGGATGAAACTGGAGGGCATTATGCTCAGTGAAATAAGCCTGACTGAGAAAGACAAATATTGCATGATATCAATTATATGTGGAATCTTTTTTTAAAAAGGTCAAACTCATAGAAACAGAGAGAAGAAAAGTGTTTGTCAGGGGCTGAGTGTTGGGAGAAATAGTGATAGGGCTGGTAATAGGGTAAAAACATACAGTTACACGATGAATAATGTCTGAGGACCTAATTTATAACATGGTGACCATAGTTGATAACACTATTGTGTAATTGAAATTTGCTTAGAGAGTAGAACTTAAATGTTCTCATTAAAAAAAAAAAAGAAAAAAAAAAAGGTCGATATGTGAGGTGTTGGATGTGTTAATTAACTTGATGGTGGGAATTCTTTCACCATGTATATGTATATCAAATCATCATATTGTACACTTTGAAGATCCTAAAATTTAATTTGTTAATTATACCTCAATAAAGCTGGAAAAAATGAACTGCTCCTGGCTAAACCTAACAGTCTTTTTTTTTCTTTTTCTTGGCCCAGCTTTTTTTTCATTTTATTTCGAAACAATTATAGGAAGGAATAATCACAAGAAGTGGCAAAAAGCAATAGAGAGAGGTCCCACGTGCATTTTACCCAGTTTCCCTCCTATAGTAACATCTTATATAATGATACCTTAGGTCATCTTGCATAATGAAACAGATTTCACCATTTTAGGTGCAGCTATTTATGCGTGTTTGTGTATATATAGTTCTATGCAATTCTATCACATGTGTTGCTTTGTGTAACCACGACCACAATCAAGCTGCAGAACAATTCCATCAGCACAAAGATCCCTTATGTTACCCCTTTATAGTTATTTCTACCTCCTTCCCTTTCCACATCCCCAGTAACTATTATGCTCCCAACCTCCATAATTTTATCATTTTGATATAAATGGAATAGTGTAAGTATGTAATTATTTGAGATTGGCTTTGGTGACTCAGTGTAATTCTCTGTGATCCATCCAGGTTGTTGCCTGTATCACTAGATCATTCCTTTTTATTGCTGAGTAATATTCCATGCTATGAATGTACCGTAAGTTGTTCATCCGTTCACAAGCTGAAGGACATTTGGGTGGTTTCCAGTGTCTGGCTATTATGAATAAAGCTTCTACAGGCTTTCACATACAGATTTTTGTGTGATAGTCTTTTAAAACCTTGAACTTTTCTTCTGCTTTCGCCATCATTGACTGTCCTATTCTTAAAGCCAAAATAAAAGACCCTCATTTGGATCCTTATGTTTGTCAATTGTTTCTCTTTAGCTCTTATGCTACCTGACCTGCATCTGTGGTTCTTTAAAGACTCAGACTTTGGTCCTCACACGGCAGATATTTCTAGAAAATGTTATCTACTCTCATGGCTTCAAATACTAGTTTTTGTGCCTTACAAACTGTAAGTTGTATACCTTTAGATAACTAGCTGTCCATATAGTATCTCTACTTGTATATTATGCCAGCACCAAAGTATTTGTTTGTCAAAAACGGGACTTTTTTCTATTGTGTACATCGTGAGAGCCTTCCTAGCCTCACCGCTCTCCGGGTTGCCTAGGATTATAGTCCTGTGACTGTTTGCAACTCATCCTTTTCTTTAGCCTCCCATATTCAGTCATGCATCAAATTCAAATGCATCAAATGGTTCTTTCTCTGTGTCTTACATTTTATTCTCTTTCTTTTTCCTTATTGTTTTTCAGTTCTCAAGGTATCCTTCTCATCCTTAGTCTCTCTTATATTATATCCATATTATTACATTAGATTCTGTGGCTAGTCCTTTTGCTTTTTTTTTTTTTTAGGCATACACTGATCAAGTGTGCTTTTAAAATTATTATTTTATTTTATTTTTTATTGAAGTATAATTGTTTTACAGTGTTTCAGGTGTACAGCAAAGAGATTCACACACACACACACACACACACACACACACACATATTCTTTTCAGATTCTTTTCCATTATATGTTATTACAAGGTATTGAATATAGTTCCCTGTGCTATACAGTAGGTCCATGTTGTTTAGTCCTTTTGTTTTTATTCCTCTGTATTCTAATCTCTACCAGAAGAGTCTGCTTCTCCTATAGCATCGTTATGATACATACTCCCTGTTCAAGAATCTACATTAGTCCACCGTTTTCTATTATATATACTTCTCAGCTATATTGCCCTTGGACTTCAGTCAGGCTGATCTTCTACCTTCTTCATACAGATACATTTCTGTTATCTCATACAATATTTCCCATGGAATTTTTCTTATGTGTCTTTTTTACATGTTTTAAAATAGTTCTTTGTTGTAAATGTGATACAGGTTCCATATTCATTATAGAAAATTTACAAAATACATAAAAGCAGAAAGAAAAAAGTTACCCATAATATCACCTCCTAGAATAATAGTATACTGTATTGTATATAGAATAGAATAATAATAATCTTGTTTTATTTCCTTCAATTCACTTTTATTTTTAAGGGCTTAAGATGCATGCCTTTGCATTTCCTTCATACTCTAAGTAGCTTTCTTTGTGTGTGTGTGTGTGTGTGTGTGTGTGTGTGTGTGTGTACTATCCAATTTTATGTGTGGAGTTTTGCCTCCCAAAGATCATAAGTGCCTCAGAGGAATCATAGGGCATCTTGACAGTCAAATTTTAGGGGCCACTTCCTGAGTCCTGGGTCAGTTGTTTGTTTACCCTTTCTCTTACATTGTGCATTGATGTCATCTAGTTTCTAAATTCCACCACATACAATCCCAGAAGAATTCCTTTTTCTATCAAGAGTGCCATGAAGCAGGATAAAGTTTTTGAAAATTTCCTCCACTGAATTGTTTTAGAAGTAAGCATACAAATTCCTTTATACTTTAAAAAAAATTTTTTATTTGAGTATGGTTGATTTACAATGTTGTGTTCGTCTCAGGTGTACAGCAAAGTGAGTCAGTTATACATATACATACATCCACTCTTTTTTAGATTCTTTTCCCATATAGGCCATTATAGAGTATTGAGTAGTATTCCCTGTGATATACAGTAGGTCCTTGTTGGTTATCTATTTACATATACTACTGTGTATATGTCAATTCCAATCTCCCAATCCTTTTTAAGTTTTAAAAAATTATAGCTTATTAAAATCTTTGTCCTTTTTTTCTTTTTGTTTTAAATTGCTAGTAACTTTACAGAGCCAAACAGGAAGCAATAACAATGCTAACAGACTACATTCCTTTCCCCCAAACATTTTGGGGAAAGAAATATTGAAAATGATAATAGTTGTACTTCGTTTTCACTGAAATATAGTTGAATATTGTCTGTCTTCTCAGAGTTAAGTGAGATTTGTTTGAATCTCAGAGAAAACCTCACACTGTTATTTCCAATTTCAAGAGTGGAAATCTAGGCTTCCTATTAGCACCTGGTTGGCGTCAGTGGAGGTGGGATCGCAATTTTTTCTGTCGTGTTTGGCTAGAGTAGAGCAATTACTGTCTAAAAGATTTCTGTGTCTGCTGTGTTTCTGGTACTCTAGTTAGAGAAAAGGCTTTTGCTGGGTCTTTTTCTGTCTGCACCCGTTGGCATTTCCAGGTTGCCACCTTCTTCATGTCCGAGAACGGGACATGAGGCAAAAGAAAATCCAGGGAATGCATACCATGTATGTCAAGGTCTCTAGACAGTTTGCCTTCTCTCTGCCTTTCAGAGTCTTCTTATGTTTGTTTATATATTTATAATGCTCAGGGTTTTCAGTTGTACTCAGAGGAATAGCGTTAAGTATGACTATTCCATTTGATCAGAAGCAGAATTCCTGAGACCTGTTTTAAAAAACTAAATTATATCTTATTGATTCTTCCATGCAACTACTATGGCTGTATATATAATTCTGTAAGTATAGATGAATGTAATTTATATAACCACTCCCTACTGATAAATATTTAAGTGTTTTCTAGGTTCAACAATTCCCTAACAATTCAGAAATTCAATGAAATGAATGTGAGGTGACAAAATGAACTTAATACAGGAAATTTATATAAAACAAAAACGATAAGGGAGTATGTGACTACCAAATAGTAAATATATAACTTCCATAAAAATTATAGTAGTGTGATATTGATATAGAAGGTATAGAAGGATCAGTGATTCAGAAGAGAAAATCTAAATTAGATATAGGAATATATGTGAATTTAATATGTGATAAAGTGGCATATTTAATAAATGGCCTTATGACAACATTTTCCAAGTTGGCAACTCTGCAAAAAATAATAAGTTGATTCCAGATTGTTAAAAAAAAATAAAGTAAATTCTAGATTGTTAGACAAATAAAGATAAAATATCTGAAACATATAAAAGGGTTGACTTTTTAATTATAAGATATTTCTATAAATTAATAAATACAAGTATAACTATAAAAAACAGAAAAAGAGCCAAAAAGGGAAGTCAAAATGAAGAAATTAAATAGGACAGAAACATATTAAATATGTTTGACATCACTAGTTATCAAAATTATGCAAATGACAATAACGAGGTATTTTTCATTATTCAGATTGGAAAAGATAAAAATTATTTGGCAAAACCTGACATCAGTGAGAAAGTGTGGGGAAATTTGCCCTCAATCATTGTCAATGTGAGCACAAGTTGAAACATTTCTAGAAGGCAAGAGGGCAATATGTATCATAATTTTAAATTGGAATACCCTCTGATTTAGTAATACTTTCAGGAATGTATCCTAAATTTTCATCACAGTGTAGTTTGTAATAGCAAATTAAAGAATGGAAATAGCTTTAAAGTTCATTGATAGAGGGTTAGATTAAAAAAAAAGGATACATCTCTACATTGTATACTCTCAACAGTTAAAAATGGTTAAGTAGAGCTCACGTATTGACATGGAAAAATATTTAGGATGTTGAATAAAAAAATGTCAGGTAGCTTTTTACATAGTGCTGTTTATATAAAGCTGTATAAAGCACTGTGTTTGTGTGTGTGTGTGCATGCACACACAAGCATACGCACACACTTTGAGAGATTCTAAAAGGAGCAGAAGTTTACTCTAGGTGCTGGAATTTCAGGTATATTATATTTTTAAATTTTTTTCTGTCTTATTAGAAGGGGAGGAAGCATGTATCATTTTTAGAATCAGAAAAAAGCTATTTTTATTAAAAATTAAATTGCAGCCATCACTAAAAAAAATATCAAGATAGTTCATAGCATACACTATTTAATATGCGAATTGCATAAATGCATATGCAAGATAACAATCAATGCCATCTTTTGGTCACCTAAGTAACACATATGCATTTTGGGGCATGCTCAAGCACTTCTTTGTGTGTTGCTATAATTTCATGACCAGATAACACAGGATGTCTTGCCCTGCAGTACTCTGCTAAAGAGTTTTATTACCATGAAATGACATGATTCAATGTAGTAACGACAGTTCTAGGTCTATTTGACTGGGAAATCTTAGGCAAGTTACTTGGCCTCTCTGAATCTCACCTTCCTCTTTTGTAAAATTAACATCTGCACTCTCTACTTCACTGAATTGTAAGGATCAGATGAAATGATGTGTGTGAAAACATTTTCTAAACTCTTAAGTGCAGGTGTAGTTACTATTCTTATCAATGTGTTATTAAAATAAGCAAAACTGCCATCAACAATTAGGAGGATTGATATTATCTCATATAAAATGTGATATCAAGCAGAGAACTATGGAAGAAAGTGAAATGGGAAGAATAGGCCTTAAATCTAGAATTAGAATCAAACTTTAACTCTGGTGACAGCCTTCTACTGAAAATTGTAGGATGATATTTTGATACTTTGAACCAAATAAAACACAGAAGCAATTGCTCCATGCTGATAGGTAAAGGAAGAAAGTGTAATCCAACCACTAGGAAGATTTTGATCCCAAATGAAACAGTTTTCTCCTCCTGCTAGTCAGGTAGAAACCTAATTACTCCTGTTTGATCTACTATGGAGAGGCAAACCTGAGAAGTATAAATTATAGACAATTTTATTGATTTTAATCTTAGATATCAACAAATGAAGGTTTTGTACCTTGCACATAGTTACTTAGCTGGTGTTAAGAATAAAACCCAGTCAATAATAATAATTTTTGTTTTAATGTGATTTGTTCTCATTTCAATTACAGAGTTGGCTATCTCATAGTCCCTTTCTTTATGTGAATGCTTTAAAGATAATCTCTCTCCAGTTGAGAGTCTAATGCGGAACTATTTTTCATTTCATTTAATGTTTTAGACCCCAAACTGGAATAAAGGAAACTTACAGGCAAGCTGTGAGAAGGTTGGGGATGTAAAGAGAGATGAACTAAGATGAACCTCTTTTTCTTTAAATTGTGTCAATCCTAATTACTGTTTGACCAGTTGGATCCAATGAAGCATGGGCATGAGATCAAGCATATGCGCATGACGGGTGTAGAACGCTCTCCCTTCTCTTTTGCTTTCCTTTGCACAACAGGGCAGTCTGAAGACTCGGGTTCTGGACCAAGATCTGGTCCTCAGGAGCTGAGTGACTTCATGTTGAAGGCTGGTGTGGCGAAGGGCTGAGAACTAGGATTCAGTGATATTTCACCGCAGGCATGGGGCTAAACAATTTACATGCATGCACTCTTCCTTTTCTATCCTCAAAACAATTCTGTGATGAGGGAACTAAACTTCTGAGAGTTAAGGAACTTGGCACCGGTTACACAGAAGAGAAATATTTTGAAGATCAGATGAAATAATGTTTAAGAAAAATGCTTTTAAAATTGTAAAACGCTCTACAAATTTTAACTATTGTACTATTATGTCGTCCTCAGCAAGGAAAGTAAAAATTTGTTCTTTCCAAGTGCCCTTTCCAGATAGGCTTCTACCTATTCTGCATAATATAGCAACTGCTTCCATTTCCAAAAAAGGCAAGATTAGTACCTGCAGGTATTCCGATGGTCTTACCATCACAATGGCAGGCACAGTTGTTTTTGCAGAGATGATGACAGGTACAAGAGGAAAACAAAAGGAAATCTACTTTCCTCACTACTCTGTTAGGATTTCATAAAATCCACTGTGTTAATAAAACAGTGAATTTTACTGTATGTGTGGGAATCATTGGGCTGATAATGGCCTTGCATAATAATGGGTGTCTTGGGAAGGGTCACTCTTGGCGCTTATGACTTTACCGTCTTGTCTCTTTTCAGTCACACAAGCAGCACACACACAGGCTATTTGTCAACTTCACAAGCACTCAGCTGCAGACAGCAGTAACCCTCAGATTATCCTGATAGTTGGTGTGTCCTAGAGACAAGACTGTTTCCTCCACAGCTGCCTCCCTCCTGAATGACTGGCGACTCCTTTAGCAGAGGCTGTGGCCCTTTTTTTCATACAGAGGTTATCAGAGCATCCACCATTCAGTTCTGTTTTCCCCTGTGGGTGTAACTGCTATTAAAACAGTTAACCTTCTTATGGGAATACAACACCAAACAGTAGGGAAAAAGAGGCAAAACTTCATTCCCACATTCTGAGTAGGACTCTGCGGTTTATTACGTCTTTTCTCAACCCAGTGTTACTAATGGTACTTCTAGCCTAGTTTGCTGCTCAGTAGTCAAATCGCCAAATACAGCCTTCTGTTAATTCTCACAATCCTAATGCATTATGAGCCTCATTTATCTAGTTGGGAAGACAGAGGGAATTCTCAGCAAGCCGATTTAGAAAGCACTGGGAAAAGCCCTGGACCGAGAAATCTGCTTACATGACCCACTACCATACTCTGCATGTCACACCCAGTGACCTCCTTCAGTGTCACACGTTTCTTTCTCCATAAAAAAGAATTTACTTTTTAGGGATTTAAACAAGATGAATGAAATATATCTAGGGTTGTGCCCATCATCCACACTGACTCAAAATGGTTCTGCTACACTGATGTGCCCACAGGTCGTCTTCTCTTAAAATTCTTTAGCTCTGGTTGTTTGGAAACAGCGTGGACGCTGACAACCATGGGCTTTGGGCGCTGGTTGGTCCCATCTCTGGGTTCTGGATCTTGCTTACTTTTAATTTTAAAAAACTTGAGAGCAGAGCCCCATGAATTCTCGAACTCACGGAGCAATCTTATTCCTTAAAGTCAAAACTCATGGTCAATTCAAAATTTGTAGGAAGCCCAGATGGGCTGTTAGGGCAGGGCTTCCAGAGGTGGTTAGTTATCCTTATCCTATCCATTATAGACTGCGGCATTAATCCTAGCCCGCCGTTTCTTAAACATACACTCCTGTGTATGACTCCTGGTCATACAATGACTCCTGGTCATACAATGTGTTATGTATTGTATGACCAAGAGTCACATTGTATGACTCCTGGTCATACAATGTGTTATATACAGAGAGTGAAAGAGTTGAATAATGAGTGGTAAGACATTATTCCTTTGGTAATACTTTTTTTTTTCTTTTTTTTTACTTTTTTAGAGAAACCACTTACTAAGCACAAGACTAGTGGCTTAACATTCGTTATCTAATTTAATACTCATAACAACTCAGTGAAATACGGGCTATTATCATCCCTGTTTTACATATAAGCCAACCAGGAGAGGTCAAGGATTTGCTCAAGGTCAAATAACTTCTAAGTAACACGACTGGAAATCAATTTTAGGGCTGTGGGATTCCAAAGTTCAGGGCTTTAACTCTTATCCTATATTTTATTCTATGATGTAGGTTTATTATTCAAAGTTGAAGCAAATTATATCTTTACATATCACATCAAAACTTAAATTCACCAGAAGAGCTTGTTTTATACAGGAGTTCTATTGTGAAATATTTTATAAAGTGAGTATCACCTCCTAGATTTTTGTATCTGAATCCAGGTCTTCTTAGATATTAAATTTTCTTCCAGTGGTAGCCATGAGCTTTTTAAAAAAATTCAGCAGGTATTGAACACCTACTATTGCCAGATTGGTACAGAGGTTTTAACCTCTTGGAACGTATTGTATAGTGTTGTATGTTGTGTCTAGGCTTCTCTGAGAATCTTTATCTGATTGTCAGTTTGGGCTTAAGTACACCTTCCATAACACTGCTTCTATAACACTGTGCTTTTATTATAAATATGTAATATATAATAGAAGTATAAAAATATACTGAAAATATCCATGTACCTATCATACAATTAATAAATAGAACATTAACAATCACCCCCTATGACCCTCTCCCCAGTTGTGTCCCCTTCCTTTCCCTATAAAGAGGAAAGCGCTACTTTCTGTCTCTAAGAATTTGCCTATTTAGTTAATATCCATCATCTCACAGTTACACATTTTTTTACTGTGATGAGAACTTTTTTTTTAATATAAAGATCCGTATTTTTTTTTTAAATTTTATTTTTTTGGCTGCGTTGGCTCTTCGTTGTTGTACGCAGGCTTTCTCTAGTTTCGGTGAGCGGGGTTACTCTTCGTTGTGGTGCGCGGGCTTCTCATTGCTGTGGCTTCTCTTGTTGCGGAGCACGGGCTCTAGGCACGTGGGCATCAGTAGTCGTGGCTTGCGGGCTCTGGAGCACAGGCTCTGTAGTTGTGGTGCATGGATTTAGCTGCTCTGCGGCATGTGGGATCTTCCCGGACCAGGGATCGAACCTGTATCACCTGCATTGGCAGGCGGATTCTTTTTTATTTTCTTTCTTTATCTTTTATTAAAACTTCTTTTGGAAAGAATGTCTGATATATTGTTCAATGTCCTTTATATAAAGACGCATTTGATAAATTGCTCTCAAAATTGAAGAACTGCCTTTTTTTTCTTTCCCAGATGCAGTGGTACGCTTCCTTATGTTAGATTTGAGAACTAACCCCATTTTCACTCTTGGACTTTGGCTGTATTTTGCGCTCAATTGCAGTAGTTTTCTTTAGATCACCTTCTTTTTCCTGTCTCCACCCCCCACTAAATAATATTAATTCTTTTTAATGAGTATGTCTTGCAAACCCAGGTTTTAGATAGTCATTAGCCCTGGATTTCTTCTCAGGCTAAGTGGAAAGCCCATGTCCTCTTAAAAAAAAAAAGCATCTTATTAGAATTTTACATCCTCTTCCCCCTCCAGGGTGGGGTGGCTTACTGCACCCCAGAGAAAACAGAGTATGGCAGGCGGATTCTTAACCACTGCGCCACCAGGGAAGTCCTCCTTGTTTCTATGGCTGAATAATATTCATATATATATATATATATATATATATATATATATAGACACACACACACATATGTATTTATACATGTATATACATATATACATACACATATACATGTATATACATACCTACATACATACCATATTTTCTTTCTCCCTCCCCAGTTTTATTGAGAAATAATTGACATATATCACTGAATAAGTTTAAAGCATACAGCATGATGGTTGATTCAGGTTTGTTGTGAAATGATTAACACAATAGGTTCAGCTAACGTCCATCATCTCATATAGATAAAGCATAAAGAAAAGAATGGAGTAAAAAACAAAAAAATGTTTTCTTCTTGTGATGAGAACTCTTAGGGTTTACTGTCAACAACTTTCCTATATATCACATAGCAGTGTTAGCTATAGTCATCATGTTGTACATTACATCCCTAGTACTTACTTATCTTGTAACTAGAAGTTTGTACCTTTTGACCACCTTCCTCCAGTTCTTCCTCCCCTGACTCTCACCTCTGCTAACCACAAGTCTCATCTCTTTTTCTTTGAGTTCTTTTTTTATGTTTGTTTGTTATGTTTGTTTGTTTTTTGTAGATTCCACAAATAAGTGAGATCATACAGTATTTGTCTTTCTCTGTCTGACTTACTTCAGTTAGCATAACGTCTTCAAGGTCCATCCATGTTGTTGCAAATGATAGGATTTCCACATTTTTTAATGGCAGAACAATAATCCATTGTGTGTGTGTGTATATATATATATATATATATATATACACACACACACACATACCACAACTTCTTTATTCATTCATCCATTGATGGACACTTAGTTTGTTTCCATGTATAAGCTACTGTAAATAATGCTGCTATGAGCATGGGGGTGCAGATATCTTTTCCAGTTAGTATTTTCATTTCCTTTGGATATATTCCCGGAAGTGGGATTGCTGGATCACGTGGTAGTTCTGTTTTTAATTTTTTGGGGAACCTCCATGTTGTTCTCCATAGTGGCTGCACCAGTTTACATTCCCACCAACAGTGCACAAGGGTTTTCTTTTCTCCACATTCATGCCAGCATTTGTTGTCTCTTTAGACCACATTTTCTTTATCCATTCATCCATCGATGGACACTTAGGTTGTTTCTGTTCTTGGCTATTGTAAATAATGCTGCAATGAACATTGGGGTGTAGATACCTCCTCAAGTTAGCAATTTTATTTTCTTCAGATAAATACCCAGAAATGTGATTGCTGAATCATATTGTAGTTAAGATTTTTAATTTTTTGAGGAACCTCCATGTTGTTCTCCATAGTGGCTGCACCAGTTTACATTCCCACCAACAGCGCACAAAGGTTCCCTTTTCTCCACATCCTCACAAACACTTGTTATCACTTGTCTTTTTGATAATAGCCATTCTAACATGTGCGAGGTGGTAGCTCATTGTGGTGTTGATTTGGATTTCCATGATGATTAGTGATGTCTAGCACCTTTTAATGTACCTGTTGGCTATTTAGTTATGTTATATAAGTGAAATCTTACAACATTTTGTCCTTTTGTGTCTTGCTTATTTCACTTAGCCTAATGTTTCCAAGGTTCATCCATGACGTTGCAGCATGTTTCAGAACTTCATTCCTTTTTAAGGCTGAATAATATTCCATTGCATGTATGTATCACATTTTGTTTATCCATTAATCTGTTGATAAAACTTGTGTTGTTTCCATCTTTTGGCTCATGTGAATAATGCTGCAATGAATATTGGCATACAAGTATGTTTGAATCCCTATTTTCAATTCTTTTACGTGTATGCCTAGGAATGAAATTCGTGCGCCATATGGTAATTGTATGTTTAGCTTTCTGAGGAACTGTCAAACTGTTTTCCATTGCAACTGCACCATTTTGCATTCCCACCAACAATGCAAGTGTTCTGAGTTTTTCATATCCTTGCCAATACTCGCTATTTTTCATTAAGAAAATTATAGCCATCCTGGTAGGTATATGAAATGGTATTTCATTGTGGCTTTGGTTTGCATTTCTCTAATGACTAATGATATTGAGCAACTTATTGGCTATATGTGTATCTTCTTTAGAGAAATACCTACTCAAGTCTTCTGTCCATTTTTGAATTGGGTTGTATTTTTGTTGTTGAGTTATGTATTATGGATAATAATTCCTGATCAAACATATGATTTGCAAATATTTTCTACCATGCAGTAGGTTGTCTTTTTACTTCCTTTAATGTCCTTTGATGCACAAAATTTTTGAATTTTGATGAAGTCGTAAATATGTTTTCTTTTGTTGTTCAGGTTTTTATGCCATTGACAAATCTAAGGTCGTAAAAATTTACTCCTATGTTTTCATGTAAGAGTTTTATGGTTTTAGCTCTTATATTTATTTTAGGTCATTGATTCACTTTGAGTTAATTTTTATATATGATGTGAGATAAAGGTCCAACATTATGTGGAAATCGAATTGTCCCAACACCATCTGTTGAAAAGACTATTCTTTCCTCATTGAATGGACTTGATACCCTTGTAAAAAATTGGTCATAAGTGTATGGGTTTACTTATGGAGTCTCAGTTCTATTCCATTGGTCCATATACCTATCCTTATGCCAGTATCACATTGTTTTGATTCCTGTAGCTTTGAAATTGGGATGTGTGAGTCTTCCAACGTTGTTCTTCTTTTTCAAGATTCTTTTAGCTCTTCAGCTTTCTTCTCAATTGGCTATTCAGGGTCCGTTGCAATTCTATATAAATTTGAAGATCAGTGTTTCCATATCTGCAAAAAAGGATGTTGAAATTTTCACAGTGGTTACATTGAATCTGTAGATCACTTTGGGTAGTACTGACATTTTAATAGTAATAAAGTATTCTTACCTAAAAACATGTATTTCCATTTATTTGGCTCTTCTACCATTTCCTTCAGCAGTGTTTTATAGTTCTTCAGTGTACGAGTTATTCCTAGGTATTTCATTCTTTTGGATGCTACTGTAAATGTAATTGCTTTTTTGTTTTAATGTTGAGAGTTATGGGTTTTTAAAAATGTTTATTTATTTACTTATATTTGGCTGTGCTGGCTCTCAGTTGTGGCACGTGGCATCTTCGTTGTGGCATGTGGGATCTTTAGTTGCAGCATGCAGGCTCTTAGTTGTGGCATGCAGGATCTAGTTCCCTAAGCCCCTGCATTGGGAGCACGGAGTCTTAACCACTGGACCACCAGGGAAGTCCCAGTAATTGCTTTCTTAATTTCCTTTTTGGATTGTTCATTACACATATACAGAAACACAACTGGCTTTTGTGTATTGATCTTTTACCCTGCAAATTTGCTGAATTCCTTAATTAGAGCTCTGGTAGCTTTCTTGTGAATTACTTGGGATTTTCTATATATAGGACCATGTTATCTGCAAATAGAGATAATTTTACTCTTTTTTTTCATTCCAATCTAGACGTCTTTTTTTCTTTTTCTTGTCTATTTGCTCTGGCTAGAACTTCCAGTAAAATATTGAATAGCAGCGATGAAAGTGGACGTTCTTATCTTGTTCCTGATCTTATGGAGAAAGTTTTCAATCTTTTACCATTGAGTGAGATGTTAGCTATGTTTTTTGTTTTTTGTTTTTTGTTTTAAATAAATGCCCTTTACCATGTTGAGGAAATTCCCTTCGATTCCTACATTTCTGAGTTTTTAAAAAAAATTATGAAAGAGTGTTAGATTTTATCATGAAAAAGTGTTAAATGCCTTTTCTGCATAAATTGAGATAATCATTTTTTTCCTTCATACTATTTATGTGATGTATCACATTGACTGATTTTCTTATGTTGAATCACTATTGCATTCCTAAGATAAATCCCACTTGGTCACGGTGCAGAATCATTTTAATATGCTGTTGGATTAGGTTTCTTATGTTTTGTTGAGGAGTTTTGCATCTATATTCAAAAGGAATTTTGGTCTGTAATTTTCTTTTCCTGTTATGTCTTTATCTGGCATTAGTATCTAGATAATGGTTGACTCATAGAATGAATTTTATTTTTAATTTTTAAAATTTATTTATTTTTGGCTGTGTTGGGTCTTCGTTGCTGTGCACGGGCTTTCTCTAGTTGTGGTGAGTGGGGGCTACTCTTCATTGCGATGCACAGGCTTCTCATTGTGGTGGCTTCTCTTGTTGCAGAGCACGGGCCCTAGAGCGCACAGCTTCAGTAGTTGTGGCATGTGGGCTCAGTAGTTGTGGCTCACGGGTTCTAGAGCACAGCTCATTAGTTGTGGCGCATGGGCTTAGCTGCTCTGCGGCATGTGGGATCTTCCTGGACCAGGGCTTGAACCCATGTCCCCTGCATTGGCAGGTGGATTCTTAACCACTGCACCACCAGGGAAGTCCCTCATAGAATGAATTTTGAAGTGTTTCTTCCTCTTCAGTTTTTTGGTAGAGTTTGTGAAGAAATGGTGCTTTTTTAAAAAAAATTTTATTTATTTATTTATGGCTGTGTTGGGTCTTCGTTTCTGTGCGAGGGCTTTCTCTAGTTGTGGCAAGCGGGGGCCACTCTTCATCGCGGTGCGTGGGGCTCTCACCACCGCGGCCTCACTTGTTGCGGACCACAGGCTCCAGACGCGCAGGCTCAGTAACTGTGGCTCATGGGCCCAGCTGCTCTGTGGCATGTGGGATCTTTCCAGACCAGGGTTCAAACCCGTGTCCCCTGCATTGGCAGGCAGACTCTCAACCACTGCGCCACCAGGAAAGCCCGGTGCTCTTTTTTTTTTCTTTTTTCTTTTAATGTTTGGTAGAATTCACCAGTGAAGCCATATGGACTTTTCTTTGTCTCTTATCATATTTGGGAAGTTTTCTGCCATTATTTCTTCAAATAATCTTTCTGCCCCTTTCTTTCTCTCTTCTCCCTCTAGAATTTCCATAATGAATATGTTAGTCAGCTTGATGGTATCCCACATGTCCCTTAGACTCTGTTCAGTTTTCTTCATTTTTTTTTTTCCTTTCTGTTCCTCAGACTTGATAATTTGAGTTATTCTGTCTTCAGGTTCACTAATTTTTTCTTTTGTCTGCTCAGGTTTGCTATTGAACCCCTCTAGTGAATTTTCACTTCAGTTATTGTACTTTTAAGTTCTAGAATACATTTGTTTCCTTTTTATAATTTTTCTCTTTATTGATATTCTCATTTTATTCATGTGTTGTTTTCCTCATTTCCTTTAGTTCTTTGTCCATGCTTTCCTTTAGTGATTTGAGTACATTTAAGATAGCTGTTTTAAAGTCTTTGTCTAGGGAGTCCAATGTCTGGGCTTCCTCAAGGCTGATTTTGGTCAAGTTATTTTATTCCTTTGAATGGGCCATAATTTTCTGTTTCTTTGTATGCCTTGTGATGTTTGTTGAAAACTGGATATTTGAATATTACAATGTGATAACTCTGGAAATCAGCTTTTATGCCTTCTCTAGTATTTGTTGTTTCTTATTTTTTGACTATTGAAGGCTATGGTACTCTATGGTTTAGTGACTTTTCCAGACTATTTTTTGCAAAGACTATATATATTGTCATCTGTGGTCCTTGAAGTCTCTGTTCCTTCAGAGATTTCTTTGAAGGCCAGGAAATAAAATAAAATAAAATTTAAAAATTATACCCCCCCCCACCCAGAAAAAAAACAGAAAGGAAAAACAGACCAAAAAAACACACCAAACATCTCTCCCAGTCTTTGCAGACTGGCCCTGTACTGGGGCACTCCAACACTTATCCAGGCTCGCCTTGAGTTTGGGGATCAGCCTGAGATGAAAATTTAGGGTTCTCGCAAATATTTTCTGAGCGTGTGTCTTGCCCTGGACATGTATGTGGCTTTCTCAATTCCTATGAATATTCCTTGTATACGTGGGTACTTTTTTTTTCTTTTTGAACATCTTTATTGGAGTATAATTGCTTTACAATGGTGTGTTAGTTTCTGCTTTATAACAAAGTGAATCAGTTATACATATACATATATCCCCATATCTCTTCCCACTTGCGTCTCCCTCCCTCCCACACTCCCTATCCCACCCCTCTAGGTGGTCACAAAGCACCGAGCTGATCTCCCTGTGCTGTGTGGCTCCCTCCCACTAGCTATCTATTTTACATTTGGCAGTGTATATATGTCCGTGCCACTCTCTCACTGTGTCCCAGCTTACCCTTCCCCCTCCCCGTATCCTCAAGTCCATTCTCTAGTAGGTCTGCATCTTTATTCCCGTCTTGCCCCTAGGTTCTTCATGGACATTTTTTTTTTTTTAGATTCCATATTTAGATATATATGTGTTAGCATACGGTATTTGTTTTTCTCTTTCTGACTTACTTCACTCTGTATGACAGACTCTAGGCCCATCCACCTCACTACAAATAACTCAACTTCGTTTCTTTCTATGGCTGAGTCATATTCCATTGTATATATGTGCCACATCTTCTTTATCCATTCATCTGTCAATGGACACTTAGGTTGCTTCCATGTCCTGGCTATTGTAAATAGAGCTGCAATGAACACTGTGGTACATGACTCTTTTTGAATTATGGTTTTCTCAGGGTATATGCCCAGTAGTGGGATTGCTGGGTCATATGGTAGTTTTATTTTTAGTTTTTTAAGGACCCTCCATACTGTTCTCCATAGTGGCTGTATCAATTTACATTCCCACCAACAGTGCAAGAGGGTTCCCTTTTCTCCACACCCTCTCCAGCATTTATTGTTTCTAGATTTTTTGGTGATGGCCATTCTGACCAGTGTGAGATGATATCTCACTGTAGTTTTGATTTGCATTTCTCTAATGATTAATGATGTTGAGCATTCTTTCATGTGTTTGTTGGCAATCTGTATATCTTCTTTGGAGAAATGTCTTTTTAGGTATTTGGCCCATTTTTGGATTGCATTGTTTGTTTTTTTGATATTAAGCTGCATGAGCTGCTTATAAATGTTGGAGATTAATACTTTGTCAGTTGCTTCATTTGCAAATATTTTCTCCCATTCTGCGGGTTGTCTTTTCGTCTTGTTTATGGTTTCCTTTGCTGTGCAAAAGCTTTTAAGTTTCATTAGGTCCCATTTGTTTATGTTTGTTTTTATTTCCATTTCTCTAGGAGGTGGGTCAAAAAGGATCTTGCTCTGATTTATGTCATAGAGTGTTCTGCCTATGTTTTCCTCTAAATTTTATAGTGTCTGGCCTTACATTTAGGTCTTTAATCCATTTTGAGTTTATTTTTGTGTATGGTGTTAGGGAGTGTTCTAATTTCAACTTTTACATGTAGCTGTCCAGTTTTCCCAGCACCACTTATTGAAGAGGCTGTCTTTTCTCCATTGTATATTCTTCCTTCCTTTATCAAAGCTAAGGTGACCATATGTGCGTGGGTTTATCTCTGGGCTTTCTATCCTGTTCCATTGATGTATATTTCTGTTTTTGTGCCAGTACCATACTGTCTTGATTACTGTAGCTTTGTAGTATAGTCTGAAGACAGGGAGCCTGATTCCTCCAGCTCCATTTTTCTTAAGATTGCTTTGGCTATTCAAGGTCTTTTGTGTTTCCAGGCAAATTGTGAAATTTTTTGTTCTAGTTCTGTGAAAAATGCCAGTAGTAGTTTGATAGGGATTGCATTGAATCTGTAGATTGCTTTGGGTAGTATAGTCATTTTCACAATGTTGATTCTTCCAATCCAAGAACATAGTATATCTCTCCATCTATTTGTATCATCTTTAATTTCTTTCATCAGTGTCTCATAATGTTCTGTATACAGGTCTTTTGTCTCCTTACGTAGGTTTATTCCTAGGTATTTTATTCTTTTTGTTGCAATGGTAAATGGGAGTGCTTTCTTAATTTCACTTTCAGATTTTTCATCATTAGCGTATAGGAATGCAAGAGATTTCTGTGCATTAATTTTGTATGCTGCTACTTTACCAAATTCATTGATTAACTCTAGTAGTTTTCTGGTAGCATCTTTAGGATTCTCTATGTATAGTATCATGTCATCTGCAAACAGTGACAGCTTTACTTCTTCTTTTCCAATTTGGATTCCATTTATCTCTTTTTCTTCTCTAATTGCTGTGGCTAAAACTTCCAAAACTATGTTGAATAATAGTGGTGAGAGTGGGCAACCTTGTCTTGTTCCTGATCTTAGTGGAAATGGTTTCAGTTTTTCTCCATTGAGGATGATGTTGGCTGTGGGTTTGTCATGTATGGCCTTTATTATGTTGAGGTAAGTTCCCTCTAGGCCTACTTTCTGGAGGGTTTTTATCATAAATGGGTGTTGAATTTTGTCAAAAGCTTTCTCTGCATCTATTGAGATGATCATATGGTTTTTCTCCTTCGATTTGTTAATGTGGTGTATCACACTGATTGATTTGCGTATATTGAAGAATCCTTGCATTCCTGGGATAAACCCCACTTGATCATGGTGTATGATCCTTTTAATGTGCTGTTGGATTCTGTTTGCTAGTATTTTGTTGAGGATTTTTGCATCTATGTTCATCAGTGATATTGGCCTGTAGTTTTCTTTTTTTGTGACATCTTTGTCTGGTTTTGGTATCAAGGTGATGGTGGCCTCATAGAATGAGTTTGGGAGTGTTCTTCCCTCTGCTATATTTTGGAAGAGTTTGAGAAGGATAGGTGTTAGCTCTTCTCGAAATGTTTGATAGAATTTGCCTGTGAAGCCATCTGGTCCTGGGCTTTTGTTTGTGGAAAGATTTTTAATCACAGTTTCAATTTCAGTGCTTGTGATTGGTCTGTTAATATTTCCTATTTCTTCCTGATTCAGTCTCGGAAGGCTGTGCATTACTAAGAATTTGTCCATTTCTTCCAGGTTGTCCATGTTATTGGCATATAGTTGCTTGTAGTAATCTCTCATGATCCTTTGTGTTTCTGCAGTGTCACTTGTTACTTCTCCTTCTTCATATCTAATTCTATTGATTTGAGTCTCTCCCATTTTTCTTGAAGAGTCTGGCTAATGGTTTATCAATTTTTTTTATCTTCTCAAAGAACCAGATTTTAGGTTTATTGATCTTTGCTATCTTTTCCTTCATTTCTTTTTATTTTATTTCTGATCTGATCTTTATTATTTCTTTCCTTCTGCTAGCTTTGGGGTTTTTTTGGTCCTTCTTTCTCTAATTGCTTTAGGTGTAAGGTTAGATTGTTTACTAGAGATTTTTCTTGTTTCTTTAGGTAGGCTTGTATAACTATAAACTTCCCTCTTAGAACTGCTTTTGCTGCATCCCATAGGTTTGGGATAGTCGTGTTTTCATTGTCATTTGTCTCTAGGTATTTTTTGATTTCCTCTTTGATTTCTTCAGTGATCTCTTGGTTATTTAGTAACGTATTGTTTAGTCTCCATGTGTTTGTACTTTTCACGTTTTTTTCCCTGTAATTCATTTCTATTCTCATAGCCTTGTGGTCAGAAAAGATGCTCGATATGATTTCAATTTTCTTAAATTTACCGAGGCTTGATTTGTGACCCAAGATGTGATCTATCCTGGAGAATGTTCCATGCACACTTGAGAAGAAAGTGTATGCTGTTGTATTTGGATTGAATGTCCTATAAATATCAATTAAGCCTATCTTGTTTAATGTATCATTTAAAGCTTGTGTTTCCTTATTTATTTTCATTTTGGATGATCTGTCCATTGGTGAAAGTGGGTTGTCTAAGTCCCCTACTATGACTGTGTTACTGTCGATTTCCCCTTTTATGGCTGTTAGTATTTGCCTTATGTATTGAGGTGCTCCTATGTTGGGTGCATAAATATTTACAATTGTTATATCTTCTTCTTGGATTGATCCCTTGATCATTATGTAGTGTCCTTCTTTGTCTCTTGTAATAGTCTTTGTTTTAAAGTCTACTTTGTCTGATATGAGAATTGCTACTCCAGCTTTCTTTTGATTTCCATTTGCATGCAATATCTTTTTCCATCCCCTCACTTTCAGTCTGTATGTGTCCCTAGGTATGAAATGGGTCTCTTGTAGACAGCATATATATGGGTCTTGTTTTTGTATCCATTCAGCAAGCCTGTGTCTTTTGGTTGGAGCATTTAATCCATTTACATTTAAGGTAATTATTGATATGTATGTTCCTATGACCATTTTCTTAATTGTTTTGAGTTTGTTATTGTAGGTCTTTTCCTTCTCTTGTGTTTCCTGCCTAAAGAAGTTCCTTTGGCATTTGTTGTAAAGCTGCTTTGGTGGTGCTGAATTCTCTTAGCTTTTGCTCTCTGTAAAGGTTTTAATTTCTCCATCAAATGTGAATGAGATCCTTGCTGGGTAGAGTAATCTTGGTTGTAAGTTCTTCCCTTTCATCACTTTAAATATGTCCTGCCATTCCCTTCTGGCTTGCAGAGTTTCTGCTGAAAGATCAGCTGTTAACCTTATGGGGATTCCCTTGTATGTTATCTGCTGTTTTTCTCTTGCTGCTTTTAATATTTTTTCTTTGTATTCAATTTTTATAGTTTGATCAATATATGTCTTGGCGTGTTTCTCCTTGGATTTATGCTGTATGGGACTCTCTGTGCTTCCTGGACTTGATTAACTATTTCCTTTCACATATTAGGGAAGTTTTCAACTATAATCTCTTCAAATATTTTCTCAGTCCCTTTCTTTTTGTCTTCTTCTTCTGGTGCACCGATAATTCGAATGTTGGTGCATTTTATGTTGTCACAAAGGTCTCTGAGACTGTCCTCAATTCTTTTCATTCTTTTTTCTTTATTCTGCTCTGCAGTAGTTATTTCCACTATTTTATCTTCCAGGTCACTTATCCGTTCTTCTGCCTCAGGTGTTCTGCTATTGATCCCTTCTAGAGAATTTTTAATTTTATTTATTGTGTTGTTCATCACTGTTTGGTTGCTCTTTAGTTCTTCTAGGCCCTTGTTAAACGTTTCTTCTATTTTCTCCATTCTATTTCCAAGATTTTGGATCATCTTTACTATCATTACTCTGAATTCTTTTTCAGGTAGACTGTGTATTTCGTCTTCATTTGTTTGGTCTGGTGGGTTTTTACCTCGCTCCTTCATCTGCTGTGTGTTTCTCTGTTCTCATTTTGCTTAACTTACTGTGTTTGGGGTGTCCTTTTCACAGGCTGCACGTTCATAGTTCCTGTACTTTTTGGTGTCTGCCCCCAGTGGGTAAGGTTGGTTCAGTGGGTTGTGTAGGCTTCCTGGTGGAGGGGACTGGTGCCTGTGTTCTGGTGGATGAGGCTGGATCTTGTCTTTCTGGTGCGCAGGACCGCATCTGGTGGTGTGTTTTGGGGTGTCTGTGACCTTATTATGATTTTAGGCAGCCTCTCTGCTAATGGGTGGTGTTGTGTTCCTGTCTTGCTAGTTGTTTGGCATAGGGTGTCCAGCACTGTAGCTTGCTAGTCGTTGAGTGGAGTTGGGTCTTGGCGTTGAGATGGAAATCTCAGGGAGATTTTTGCTGTTTGATATTACATGGAGCTGGGAGGTCTCTTGTGGACCAATGTCCTGAACTTGTCTCTCCCACCTCAGAGGCACAGCCCTGATGCCTGGCTGGAGCACCAAGAGCCTGTCATCCACACGGCTCAGAATAAAAGGGAGAAAAAAAGAAAGGAAGAAAGAAAAAGGTAAAATAAAATAAAATGAAATGAAATAAAATAAAGTTATTAAAATAACAAATAAAGAATAATTATTAAAAAAATTTAGAAAGTAATAAAAAAAGAAAGAAAGAAAGAAGAGAGTCACTAAACCAAAAAACAAATCCACCAATGATAACAAGCACTAAAAACTATACTAAAAAAAAAAAAAAAAAAAAACCCAGACAGACAGAACCCTAGGACAGATGGTAAAAGCAAAGGTATACAGACAAAATCACACACAGAAGCATACACATACACGTACACACTCACAAAAAGAGAAAAAGGGAAAAAAAAAAAAATATATATATATATATATATATATATATATATATATATATATATAAATATATATATATATATATCGTTGCTCCCAAAGTCCACCTCCTCAATTTGGGATGATTCGTTTTCTCTTCAGGTATTCCACAGATGCAGGGTACATCAAATTGATTGTGGAGATTTAATCCTCTGCTCTTGAGGCTACTGGGAGAGATTTCCTTTTCTCTTCTTTGTTTGCACAGCTCCCGGGGTTCAGCTTTGGATTTGGCCCCGCCTCTGTGTGTAGGTCACCTGAGGAGGTCTGTTCCCCACCCAGACAGGACGGGGTTAAAGGAGCAGCTGATTCGGGGGCTCTGGCTCACTCAGGCCGGCGGGAGGGAGCGGTACGGAGGAGGCGGGGCGAGCCTGCGGCGTCAGAGGCCGGCGTGACGTTGCACCAGCCTGAGGCGCGCCGTGCGTTCTCCCGGGAATGTTGTCCCTGGATCACGGGACCCTGGCAGTGGCGGGCTGCACAGGCTCCCGGGAGGGGCAGTGTGGATAGTGACCTTTGCTCGCTCACAGGCTTCTTGGTGGCGGCAGCAGCAGCCTTAGCGTCCCATGCCCGTCTCTGGGGTCCGTGCTGATAGCCGCGGCTCGCGCCCATCTCTGGAGCTCCTTTAAGCAGCGCTCTTAATCCCCTCTCCTTGCGCACCAGTAAACAAAGAGGCAAGAAAAAGTCTCTTGCCTCTTCGGCAGCTCCAGACTTTTTCCCGGACTCCCTCCTGGCTAGCTGTGGTGCACTAGCCCCTTCAGGCTGTGTTCACGCAGCCAACCCCAGTCCTCTCCCTGCGATCCGACCGAAGCCCGAGCCTCAGCTCCCAGCCCCCGCCCACCCCGGCGGGTGAGCAGACAAGCCTCTCGGGCTGGTGAGTGCTGGTCGGCATGGATCCTCTGTGCGGGAATCTCTCCACTTTGCCCTCCGCACCCCTGTGGCTGTGCTCTCCTCCGTGGCTCTGAAGCTTCCCCCGGTCACACCCCGTCTCCGCCCGGGAAGGGGCTTCCTAGTGTGTGGAAACCTTTCCTCCTTCACGGCTCCCTCCCATAGGTGCAGGTCCCGTCCCTATTCTTTTGTCTCTGTTATTTCTTTTTTCTTTTGCTCTTCCCAGGTACATGGGGAGTTTCTTGCCTTTTGGGAGGTCTGAGGTCTTCTGCCAGTGTTCAGTAGGTGTTCAGTAGGTGTTCAGCGTTCAGTAGGAGTTGTTCCACATGTAGATGTATTTCTGATATATCTGTGGGGAGGAAGGTGATCTCCACGTCTTACTCTTCCACCATCTTGAAGCTCCTCACCTACGTGGCTACTTTTGAATGTGCTAATTTCCCAAAGAATCTCTCTCAGTTTTTCCTCCCAGGCCTTAGGTGGTCTGTGGTATGTCTGGACCCTATTCTTTTACCTCAGGCATCTGTGGGTTACTAGGATGCCTTGCAGCTAATATATTCAGCTTTTCTGGCCTGAGTTCTCAGTCCAAGAATAGACAAGCACTTGAGTCGGCCCTTCAGGTAGCCTTACACAGGTTAGAATAGACATATACAATAATTTGCAAATAAGGTTTGCTCTGCTTCCTCTGGAACCAAGGACCAGGGTCCACACTAGGAGCACGGGCTGTGCTGTTTCAACACTGCCACCGTGCCAGGGTGGGGTGAGGCAAGTGCAAGTAAAAAGGCCACAAAGCTTTCTTAGTTTTCAAGGCGTCTTTTTCTTGGTTAGGCATTCATTTGGTTGCTGTAAACCTTTGATTGTTTTCCAGAGTTCTGTCAAAGTTGGTGCTGACAATTTCCGTTTATTTTTCAATATTCTAGTGGGGGAATGAGAACTTGGAACTGTCTACTCCACCATTCAGACAACATCATCATCATTAGCATGTAATGCATTAGAATTTTTGGTTTACAGAGCACCTCTAATTTCTGTAGTGAGTCTGTTTGTGGAGTAATTTGAGACTTATTTATTTGTCCACTTTATTTCTACTCTTAATGAAAGATGTTGTTACCAATTATGACAACTTCTTATTTATTTATTTATTTTTTAATTAAAATTTTTTTTTATTGGAATATGGTTGATTTACAATGTTGTGTTAGTTTCAGGTGTACAACAAAGTGATTCAGTTACACATATACATATCTCTACTCTTTTTTCGATTCTTTTCCCATATAAGCCATTACAGAGTATTGAGTAGGGTTCCCTGTGCTATACAGTAGGTCCTTATTAGTTATCTATTTTATATATAGTAGTGTGTATGTGTCAGTACCAATCTCCCAGTTTATCCCTCCCCACCCCTTACCCCCTGGTAACCATAAGTTTGTTTTCTACATTTGTAACTCTGCTTTGTAGATAAGTTCATTTGTACCCTTTTATAGATTCCACATATAAGCAATATCATATGATATTTATGACCATAATTTCTACATTTAAGCTCCTATAAGTCAGTCATTCTCAACCCTGGCTGCACATTATACTTGCCTACGGAGTTTTGTTTTTTTTTTTATAAATTAGAAATCACCAAATGAGGTAGTTTACCTAACAACGCACTTTTTTAAAAAAATTTTTATTTATTTATTTATTTATTTTTGACTGTGTTGGGTCTTCGTTTCTGTGCGAGGGCTTTCTCTAGTTTCGGCAAGCGGGGGCCACTCTTCATCGCGGTGCGCAGGCCTCTCATTATCGCGGCCTCTCTTGTTGCGGAACACAGGCTCCAGACGCGCAGGCTCAGTAGTTGTGGCTCACAGGCCTAGTTGCTCCGCAGCATGTGGGATCTTCCCAGACCAGGGCTCGAACCCATGCCCCCTGCATTGGCAGGCAGATTCTCAACCGCTGCGCCACCAGGGAAGCCCACCTATGGAGTTTTTAAAAAGCAAAGATGCTCAGAATCCTCAGACTTGGAAAATCTGAAACTCTGAGGGCGAGTAGCAAAGTGAATAAACTCAACTAGGGTTCTCTTCAGAGTCTCATTGGGAAGGATAATAATATATATATATTTTAACATGTAGTAAAGCACTATGAACATCACTATAATACAGGCACACCTCAGAGATAATCGCAGGTTCTGTTCCAGACCACCACAATAAAGCGAATATGCAATAAAGCAAGTCACACAAATTTTTTGGTTTCCCAGTGCATATAAAAGTTATATTTACACTAAACCATAGTTTATTAAGTGTGCAATAGCATTATGTATAAAGAAACAATGCACGTACCTTAATTAAAAAACAGTTTATTGCTAAAAAATGTTAAGCATCATCTGAGCCTTCAGCGAATTATAACATTTTTTCTGGCAGGGGGCCTTGCCTCGATATCGATGGCTGCTGCCTGATCAAGGCGGTGGTTGCTAAATGTTGAAGTGATTGTAGCAGTTCCTTCAAATAAGACCACAGTGAAGTTTCCTTCTTCAATTGACTCTCCCTTTCACAAATGATCTTTCTGTAGCATTCAATGATGTTTGATAGCGTTTTACCAACGTAGAATTTCTTTCAAAATTGGAGTCAATCCTCTCAAACTCTGTCGCTCCTTTACCAACTAAGTTTATGGAATATTCTAAATCCTTTTTTGTCATTTCAACAATCTTCACAAGGAGTAGATTACATCTCAAGAAACCCCTTTCTTTGCTCATCCATAAGAAGCAACTCCTCATCCATTAAAGTTTTATCATGAGATTGCAGCAACTCAGTCACATCTTCAGGGTCCACTTTTAATTCTAGTTCTCTTGCTATTTCCACCACATCTACAGTTACTTCCTCCAGTGAAGACTTGAACCCTTCACAGTCATCCATGAGATTTGGAATCAACTTCCAAACTCCTCTTAATGTTGATATTTTGACCTCTTCCCATGAATCACGTTGTTCTTAATGGCATCTAGAACGGTTTTCTTGTTTCCAGGTTTTCAATGTACTTTGCCCAGATTCATCACAGGAATCACCATCTATGGCAGCTATAGCCTTATGAAATGTATCTTAAAGAATAAGACTTGAAAGTCAAAATTACTCCTTTTTTTTTTTTTAAAACATCTTTATTGAAGTATAATTGCCTTACAATGGTGTGTTAGCTTCTGCTTTATAACAAAGTGAATCAGTTATACATATACAATATGTTCCCATTTCTCTTCCCTCTTGCATCTCCCTCCCTCCCACCCTACCCATCCCACCCCTCTAGGTGGTCACAAAGCACCGAGCTGATCTCCCTGTGCTATGCGGCTGCTTCCCACTAGTTATCTATTTTACATTTGGTAGTGTACATATGTCCATGCTACTCTCTTACCCTGTCACATCTCACCCCACCCCCTCACCATATCCTCCAGTCCATTCTCTAGTAGGTCTGTGTCTTTATTCCCGTCTTGCCACTAGGTTCTTCATGGCCTTTTTTTTTTTTTTTTCCTTAGATTCCGTATATATGTGTTAGCATACTGTATTTGTTTTTCTCTTTCTGACTTACTTCACTCTGTATGACAGACTCTAACTCCATCCACCTCATTACAAATACCTCCATTTCATTTCTTTTTATGGCTGAGTAACATTCCATTGTATATATGTGCCCCATCTTCTTTATCCATTCATCTGTCGATGGACATTTAGGTTGCTTCCATGTCCTGGCTATTGTAAATAGAGCTGCAATGAACATTTTGGTACATGACTCTTTTTGACCTATGGTTTTCTCAGGGTATATGCCCAGTAGTGGGATTGCTGGGTCGTATGGTAGTTCTATTTGTAGTTTTTTAAGGAACCTCCATACTGTTCTCCATAGTGGCTGTATCAATTTACATTCCCACCAACAGTGCAAGAGTGTTCCCTTTCCTCCACACCCTCTCCAGCATTTATTGTTTCTAGATGTTTTGATGGTGGCCATTCTGACCGGTGTGAGATGATATCTCATTGTAGTTTTGATTTGCATTTCTCTAATGATTAATGATGTTGAGCATTCTTTCATGTGTCTGTAGGCCATCTGTATATCTTCTTTGGAGAAACGTCTATTTAGGTCTTCTGCCCATTTTTGGATTGGGTTGTTCGTTTTTTTGTTATTGAGCTGCATGAGCTGCTTGTAAATCTTGGAGATTAATCCTTTGTCAGTTGCTTCATTTGCAAATATTTTCTCCCATTCTGATGGTTGTCTTTTGGTCTTGTTTATGGTTTCCTTTGCTCTGCAAAAGCTTTTAAGTTTCATTAGGTCCCATTTGTTTGTTTGTGTTCTTATTTCCATTTCTCTGGGAGGTGGGTCAAAAAGGATCTTGCTGTGATTTATGTCATAGAGTGTTCTGCCTATGTTTTTCTCTAAGAGTTTGATAGTGTCTGCCCTTACATTTAGGTCTTTAATCCATTTTGAGTTTATTTTTGTGCATGGTGTCAGGGAGTGTTCTAATTTCATACTTTTACATGTAGCTGTCCAATTTTCCCAGCACCACTTATTGAAGAGGCTGTCTTTTCTCCACTGTATATGCTTGCCTCCTTTATCAAAGATAAGGTGACCATATGTGTGTGGGTTTATCTCTGGGCTTTCTATCCTGTTCCATTGAGCTATAGTTCTGTTCTTGTGCCAGTACCAAACTGTCTTGATTACTGAAGCTTTGTAATATAGTCTGAAGTCAGGGAGCCTGATTCCCCCAGCTCCATTTTTCGTTCTCAAGATTGCTTTGGCTATTCGGGGTCTTTTGTGTTTCCATACAAATTGTGAAATTTTTTGTTCTAGTTCTGTGAAAAATGCCAGTGGTAGTTTGATAGGGATTGCATTGAATCTGTAGATTGCTTTGGGTAGTAGAGTCATTTTCACAATGTTGATTCTTCCAATCCAGGAACATGGTATATCTCTCCATCTATTTGTATCATTTTTAATTTCTTTCATCGGTGTCTTATAATTTTCTGCATACAGGTCTTTTGTCTCCTTAGGTAGGTTTATTCCTAGATATTTTATTCTTTTTGTTGCAATGGTAAACGGGAGTGTTTTCTTAATTTCACTTTCAGATTTTTCATCATTAGTGTATAGAAATGCAAGAGATTTCTGTGCATTAATTTTGTATCCTGCTACTTTACGAAATTCATTGATTAGCTCTAGGAGTTTTCTGGTAGCATCTTTAGGATTCTCTATGTATAGTATCATGTCATCTGCAAATAGTGACAGCTTTACTTCTTCTTTTCCGATTTGGATTCCTTTTATTTCTTTGTCTTCTCTGATTGCTGTGGCTAACACTTCCAAAACTATGTTGAATAATAGTGGTGAGAGTGGGCAACCTTGTCTTGTTCCTGATCTTAGTGGAAATGGTTTCAGGTTTTCACCATTGAGGACAATGTTGGCTGTGGGTTTGTCATATATGGCCTTTATTATGTTGAGGAAAGTTCCCTCTATGCCTACTTTCTGTAGGGCTTTTATCATAAATGGGTGCTGAATTTTGTCGAAAGCTTTCTCTGCATCTATTGAGATGATCATATGGTTTTTCTCCTTCAATTTGTTAATATGGTGTATCACATTGATTGATTTGCGTATGTTGAAGAATCCTTGCATTCCTGGGATAAACCCCACTTGATCATGGTGTATGATCCTTTTAATGTGCTGTTGGATTCTGTTTGCTAGTATTTTGTTGAGGATTTTTGCATCTATGTTCATCAGTGATATTGGCCTGTAGTTTTCTTTCTTTGTGACATCTTTGTCTGGTTTTGGTATCAGGGTGATGGTGGCCTCGTAGAATGAGTTTGGGAGTGTTCCTCCCTCTGCAATATTTTGGAAGAGTTTGAGAAGGATAGGTGTTAGCTCTTCTCTAAATGTTTGATAGAATTCGCCTGTGAAGCCATCTGGTCCTGGGCTTTTGTTTGTTGGAAGGTTTTTAATCACAGTTTCAATTTCAGTGCTTGTGATTGGTCTGTTCATATTTTCTATTTCTTCCTGGTTCAGTCTCGGCAGTTTGTGCATTTCTAAGAATCTGTCCATTTCTTCCAGGTTGTCCATTTTATTGGCATAGAGTTGCTTGTAGTAATCTCTCATGATCTTTTGTATTTCTGCAGTGTCAGTGGTTACTTCTCCTTTTTCATTTCTAATTCTATTGATCTGAGTCTTCTCCCTTTTTCTCTTGATGAGTCTGGCTAATGGTTTATCAATTTTGTTTATCTTCTCAAAGAACCAGCTTTTAGTTTCATTGATTTTTGCTATTGTTTCCTTCATTTCTTTTTCATTTATTTCTGACCTAATCTTTATGATTTCTTTCCTTCTGCAGGCTTTGGGGTTTTTTTGTTCTTCTTTCTCTAATTGCTTTAGGTGCAAGGTTAGGTTGTTTATTCGAGATGTTTCCTGTTTCTTGAGGTAGGCTTGTATTGCTATAAACTTCCCTCTTAGCACTGCTTTTGCTGCGTCCCATAGGTTTTGGGTCGTCGTATCTCCATTGTCATTTGTTTCTAGGTATTTTTTGATTTCCCCTTTGATTTCTTCAGTGATCACTTCGTTATTAAGTAGTGTATTGTGTAGCCTCCATGTGTTTGTATTTTTTACAGATCTTTTCCTGTAATTGATATCTAGTCTCATAGCGTTGTGGTCGGAAAAGATACTTGATACGATATCAATTTTCTTAAATTTACCAAGGCTTGATTTGTGACCCAAGATATGATCTATCCTGGAGAATGTTCCATGAGCACTTGAGAAAAATGTGTATTCTGTTGTTTTTGGGTGGAATGTCCTATAAATATCAATTAAGTCCATCTTGTTTAATGTATCATTTAAAGCTTGTGTTTCCTTATTTATTTTCATTTTGGATGATCTGTCCATTGGTGAAAGTGGGGTGTTAAAGTCCCCTACTATGATTGTGTTGCTGTCGATTTCCCCTTTTATGGCTATTAGTATTTGCCTTATGTATTGAGGTGCTCCTATGTTGGGTGCATAAATATTTACAATTGTTATACCTTCCTCTTGGATCGATCCCTTGATGATTATATAGTGTCCTTCTTTGTCTCTTGTAATAGTCTTTATTTTAAAGTCTATTTTGTCTGATATGAGAATTGCTGCTCCAGCTTTCTTTTGATTTCCATTTGCATGGGAATATCTTTTTTTCCATCCCCTCACTTTCAGTCTGTATGTGTCTCTAGGTCTGAAGTGGGTCTCTTGTAGACAGCATATATATGGGTCTTGTTTTTGTATCCATTCAGCCAGCCTGTATCTTTTGGTGGGAGCATTTAATCCATTTACATTCAAGGTAATTATCGATACGTACGTTCCCATTCCCATTTTCTTAAATGTTTTGGGTTTGTTATTGTAGGTGTTTTCCTTCTCTTGTGTTTCTTGCCTAGAGAAGTTCCTTTAGCATTTGTTGTAAAGCTGGTTTGGTGGTGCTGAACTCTCTCAGCTTTTGCTTGTCTGTAAAGGTTTTAATTTCTCCGTCGAATCTGAATGAGATCCTTGCTGGGTAGAGTAATCTTGGTTGTAGGTTTTTCTCCTTCATCACTTTAAGTATATCCTGCCACTCCCTTCTGGCTTGCAGAGTTTCTGCTGAAAGATCAGATGTTAACCTTATGGGGATTCCCTTGTGTGTTATTTGTTTTTTTTCCCTTGCTGCCTTTAATATGTTTTCCTTAGATTTAATTTTTGACCGTTTGATTAATATGTGTCTTGGCGTGTTTCTCCTTGGGTTTATCCTGTATGGGACTCTCTGTGCTTCCAGGACTTGGTTAACTATTTCCTTTCCGATATTAGGGAAGTTTTCAACTATAATCTCTTCAAATATTTTCTCAGTCCCTTTCTTTTTCTCTTCTTCTTCTGGGACCCCTATAATTCGAATGTTGGTGCGTTTAATGTTGTCCCAGAGGTCTCTGAGACTGTCCTCAGTTCTTTTCATTCTTTTTTCTTTATCCTGCTCTGTAGTAGTTATTTCCACCATTTTATCTTCCAGGTCACTTATCCTTTCTTCTGCCTCAGTTATTCTGCTATTGATCCCATCTAGAGTATTTTTAATTTCATTTATTGTGTTTTTCATCATTGCTTGGTTCCTCTTTAGTTCTTCTACATCCTTGTTAAATGTTTCTTGCATTTTGTCTATTCTATTTCCAAGATTTTGGATCATCCTTACTATCATTATTCTGAATTCTTTTTCAGGTAGACTACCTATTTCCTCTTCATTTGTTAAGTCTGGTGTGTTTTGACCCTGCTCCTTCATCTGCTGTGTGTTTTTCTGTCGTCTCATTTTGCTTATCTTACTGTGTTTGGGGTCTCCTTTTCACAGGCTGCAGGTTCGTAGTTCCCGTTGTTTTTGGTATCCGTCCCCAGTGGCTAAGGTTGGTTCAGTGGGTTGTGTAGGCTTCCTGGTGGAGGGAACTAGTGCCTGAGTTCTGGTGGATGAGGCTGGATCTTGTCTTTCTGGTGGGCACATCCACGTCTGGGGGTGTATTTTGGGGTGTCTGTGGCCTTATTATGATTTTAGGCAGCCTCTCTGCTAATGGATGGGGCTGTGTTCCTGTCTTGCTAGTTGTTTGGCATAGGGTGTTCAGCACTGTAGCTTGCTGGTCATTGAGTGATGCTGGGTCTTGATGTTGAGATGGAGATCTCTGAGAGATTTTTACCGTTTGGTATTACGTGGAGCTGGGAGGTCTCTTGTGGACCAGTGTCCTGAAGTTGGCTCTCCCACCTCAGAGGCACGGCCCTGATGCCTGGCTGGAGCACCAAGAGCCTTTCGTCCACACGGCTCAGAGTAAAAGGGAGAAAAAATAGAAAGAAAGAAAGAAAGAAAGAGGCTATAATATAGTGAAGTAAAATAAAGCTATTATAAAGCAAAGCTATACAGACAAAATCTCACCCAGAAGCATATACATAGACACTCACAAAAAAAGGAAAAGGGGGAAAATTAATATATCCTGCTCCCAAAGTCCACCTCCTGAATTTGGGATGATTCGTTGTCTATTCAGATATTCAACAGATGCAGGCACATCAAGTTGTTTGTGGAGTTTTAATCCGCTGCTTCTGAGGCTGCTGGGAGAGATTTCCCCTTCTCTTCTCTGTTCGCACAGCTCCTGGAGATCAGCTTTGGATTTGGACCTGCCTCTGCGTGTAGGTCGCCTGAGGGCATCTGTTCCCCGCCCAGACAGGCCGCGGGGAGGGAGGGGTACAGAGAAGGCGGGGCAAGCCTGTGGCGTCAGAGGCCTGCGTGACGTTGCACCAGCCTGAGGCGTGCAGTGTGTTCTCCCGGGGAAGTTGTCCCTGGATCTCGGGACCCTGGCAGTGGCGGGCTGCACAGGCTCCTGGGAGGGGCGGTGTGGAGAGTGACCTGTGCTCGCACACAGGATTTTTGGAGGCGGCAGCAGCAGCCCCAGCGTCTCACGGCCGTCTCTGGGGTCCGCGCTGATCGCTGCGGCTCGCGCCAGTCTCTGGAGTTCGTTTAGACGGCGCTCTGAATCCCCTCTCCTTGCGCGCCGCGAAACAAAGAGGCAAGAAAAAGTCTCTTGCCTCTTCGGCAGCTGCAGACTTTTTCCCGGACTCCCTCCCAGCCAGCTGTGGTGCGCTAACCCCTTCAGGCTGTGTTCACGCCGCCAACCCCAGTCCTCTCCCTGCAATCCGACCCAAGCTGAGCCTCAGCTCCCAGCCCCGCCCGCCCCAGCGGGTGAGCAGACAAGCCTCTCGGGCTGGTGAGTGCTGGTCGGCACTGATCCTCCTTGCGGGAATCTCTCCACTTTGCCCTCCGCACCCCTGTGGCTGCGCTCTCCTCCATGGCTCCGAAGCTTCCCCCCTCTGCCACCCGCAGTCTCTGCCCGTGAAGGGGCTTCCTAGTGCGTGGAAATCTTTCCTCCTTCACAGCTCCCTCCCACTGGTGCAGGTGCCGTCCCTATTCTTTTGTCTCTGTTATTTTTTTTTCTTTTGCCCTACCCAAGTACTGGGGGAGTTTCTTGCCTTTTGGGAGGTCTGACGTTTTCTGCCAGCGTTCAGTGGGTGTTCTGTAGGAGCAGTTCCACGTGTAGATGTATTTCTACTGTATCTGTGAGAAGGAAGGTGATCTCCGCCTCTTACTCTTCCGCCATCTTCTCTCCCTCTTCAAAATTACTCCTTGATTCATGGGCTGCAAAATGAATGTTGTGTTGGCAGACATGAAAACAATGTGAATCTCACTGTACATCTCCATCAGAGCTCTTGGGTGACCAGATACATTGTCAATGAGTGGTAATATTTTGAAAGGAATCTTTTTTTCTGAGCAGTTGGTCTCAACAGTGGGCTTAAAATATTCAGTAAACCATGTTGCAAACAGATGTGCTGTCATCCAGGCTTTGTAGTTCCATTGATGGAGCACAGGCAGAGTAGATTTACTGTAATTCTTAATCCATAGAATTTTCAGAATGATAAATGAGTGTTAGCTTTAATGTCAAGTCCCCAGGTGCATTAGCCCTTAACAAGAGAGTCAGCCTGTTCGTTGAAGCTTTGAAGCCAGGCATTCACTTCTCTTCTCTAGCTATGAAAGTTCTTGATGGCACCTTCTTCCAATAGAAGACTGTTTTGTATGCTTTGAAATCTGTTGTGTAGTGTAGCCACCTTCATTCATTATCTTAGCTAGATCTTCTGGATAACTTGCTGCAGCTTCTACATCAGCACTTGCTGCTTCACCTTGCACTTTAATGTTTCTTAAACCTCATAACCAACTCTGCTAGCTTCAAACATTTCTTCTGTAGCTTCCGCACCTCTCTCAGCCTTCCTAGAATTGAAGAGAGGTAGGGCCTTGCTCTGGATTAGGCCTTGACTTAAGGGAATGTTGTGACTGGTTTGATCTATCCAGACCACTAAAACTTTCTCTTTATCAACCATAGGCTGTTTGGTTTTCCTATCATTCATCTGTTCACTGGAGCAGCACTTTTAATTTCCTTCAAGAACTTTTCCTTTTCATTCACAACTTGGCTAACTGTTTGGCACAAGAGGCCTAGCTTTTGGCCTTTCTTGGCTTTGGACGTGCCTGCCTCACTAAGCTTAATCATTTCTAGCTTTTGATTTAAAGTGAGAGACATGCAACTCTTCCTTTCACTTAAACACTTAGTGGCCATTGTAGGGTTATTAACTGGCTTAATTTCAAAATTGTTGTGTCCCAGGGAATAGGGAGGCCTGAGGAGAGGGAGAGAGGCAGGGGAATGGCCGGTTGGTGGAGCAGTCAGAACCCACACAGCATTTATGGATTAAGTTTGCTGTCTTATATGGGAACAATTTGTGGTGCCCCAGAACAATTACAATAGTAACATCAAAGATCACTGATCACAGATCACTGTAACAAATGCAACAACAAAGAAAATGTTTGAATATTCTGAGAATTATGAAAATGTGATACAGAGACACAAAGTGAACAAATGCTGTTGGAAAAATGGCACCGATAGACTTGCCTGATGCAGGGTTGCCACAAACTTTTAATTTGTAAAAAAACCCAGTATCTCTGAAGCCAGTAAAATGAGGTATGCCTGTAAAGTGTAAGTATAGTTCATTCTTGAATAATGAAATTAAAAATTTACTTCTGGAAAATCTAACATTTTTATTCTTAGATATTTTGCTTCAATAAAGGCAGAACATACTATTTAAAGTTAACCAATGATTAACCTTGACAAAATTAATGTATCAATACACAGCTGAATTAATTTTTCTAATTGTGTACTTATTACATATATGTATGTATGTCTATTTCTATTTATACACATACATAATTAGATAGATAGTTATTTTAAAAGATAGAATCTTTAAAGTGTTTAATGTAATGTTTAATTTTTCATTATTATACCTTGATTGGAAAAAAGGAACAATAAAATGTATCTCTAATTATCATACTAAGTGAAGTAAGTCAGAAAGAGAAACGCAAACACCGTATGATATCAGTTACATGTAGAATCTAACGTATGACACAGATGAACCTGTCTATGAAACAGAAACAGATTCACAGACACAGAGAACAGACTTGTGGTTGCCAAGGGGGAGGGGGGTAGGGGAGGGAAGGATTGGGAGTTTGGGGTTAGCGGTTGCAAACCATTATGTATAGGATGGATAAACAACAAGATCCCACTATATAGCACAGGGAACTATATTCAATATCCTGTGATAAACCATAATGGAAAAAGAATTTTAAGAAGAATGTATATATATATATATATATAATATATATATATATTATATATATATGTAACTGAATCACTTTGCTGTACAGCAGAAATTAACACAACATTGTAAATCAATTATACTTCAATAAAAAAGACAATTTACAGAAAAAAATCAATCGGTGGCTAAGAAACATGTAATATAAAACTTCATTGTTGACTAAACAAAGAAAAATTTTAAAAATGTATCTCTAAATGTATAGTTCTACAGCCAGCAATATTGTGAAAATATTATTTATTTATGTATGGTTAATGTGCTTAGGACTTTTTACTTTCAGGAAATAGTCTAAAGTAAATCATTAATTCAAAATGATAAATATTCTTCTAGAAGAGAGACACCAGACCCTACTGAGTCACAGGCTCTCAACCGTCCCTCAAAACCTTCCTAACACTGCTCTCTGCACTAGTGTTCTTTTGGTCAGCTCCCTTTCTAAAGTCAAGCGCTATCTAGACCCTCCCTCTTTAGTTTAGTCTCCAGGGGAAAGGTGTTGGCTCATTTATCGCTATTCAGCCTCTCTCTCTCTCTCCCACAGGAGCCAGTCTATTTATCATTCTTTAAAAATAATTGCTTAATTTTATTGAAGTATAGTCGATTTACAATGTTGTGTTAATTTTTACTATACAGCAAAGTGATTCAGTTATGCATATATATACATTCTTTTTCACATTCTTTTCCATTATGGTTTATCACAGGTTATTGAATATAGTTCCCTGTGCCATTCTTTTTTTTCTTTTTTCTTTTAATGGCTTGGACAAAAAAGAAAACTTTATACTTTTTTCCAGTAGAGACACATTACTATTTGCTCCCTTAAGGAGGAATTTCAAGAAGGCCTCAGAACATTTTAAACCAATGTCATGAATGCTTCCTTTGAATAAAAGAACCCCCCCTAAAATAATGCTGTCCTCAAGAGGGTCATCTGATAGTTTTGTTGCTGTCTTCTCATTTCTACTATATTTGGATAATCACTGTGGTGAAATTACTGGAGAAATAGATGCTATGCTAGAATTTTCACAACAGAGTCAACTTTCTTCTGCCCTCAAACCCACCTTTCATGCATGCACATGTGGCATTTCCTCTATGTATTTGTGCTTTAACTTGCTACACTTGATTTTTATTGTTTTTATTAGATGGAGCTCCAATTGGCTTACTCTATAACAAATATTCACTACATTTTTAGAATCTCAAGTTGTGCCCCATCTTTTTTTCACATTGGTTAGAAGGGCAGGGATCAAAGCACAGAACTGGGACAGTCACTGCTTATGTTTGTGCTTTATCTCATTAAGTGCTGATCACCAGGAAAGCAAACAGCCTGTCATGAAATTTGCCTTGCAAACAATATAACAAAGAAATCTCATGAAAAGAGGCTGAACAGAAGGTGTGTTTAATCTGTTGTGGTGTTGGTTAGCCCCAGTTTCAGACTAAGAGCGATGATACTTGGAAGAAAATTGGGAGTCTGCCTGCGGGCAACATTTACCCATGATGTAGAGATTGCTACAGAAACCTAACGGTTGGAAGTTTTCAACATACAAATCAGGATTTATTAAAGGAATTAATATCTTTGAATGCCCACAAAGCAATCCTGTTTTCCTGCAAGATGGATGAAAGGCAGAGATTTCAAAACATTTGCTAGAAAACATCAATAGCCAATCCTGCTGATTTAATTTTTTCGATCCCTCAGGCATCCAAAGAAGTTGTGACTTGTCCACATTTGCCTCAGAAGCAAAGCAATATTGTAAATTAAAAATGGATGGAGCTTAGCTGGCTGCATTTCATTTTTAATTAGCTGGATCTTCACAATATTTTTTAATGTTTCTTAAGCTCAGAAGCTAAGGAACTTCCTCCTCACATTCGTTATAAAGAGGGTAGAGGGAGTATTGGGTGACATTCACTTACACACCCAGGAGAAAGTTCTTAGGCTTAGCTGTCCATTCCAAACATGAAAAGAAACGATATTTAGTCAGCTCCATTCCTATTCTCTTTTATTCTTTTTTTTAAAAATTAATTAATTTAATTTATTTATATTTGGCTGAGTTGGGTCTTCATTGCTACATGTGGGCTTTCTATAGTTGTGGCGAGCAGGGGCTACTCTTCTTAGGTGAGCAGGATTCTCATTGCGGTGGCTTCTCTTGTTGTGGAGCACGGGCTCTAGGTGCGTGGGCTTCAGTAGTTGTGGCATGTGGATTCAGTAGTTGTGGCTCGCAGGCTCTAGAGCACAGGCTCAGTAGTTGTGGCACATGGGCTTAGTTGCTCTACGGCATGTGGGATCTTCCCGGACCAGGGCTTGAACCCGTGTCCCCTGCGTTGGCAGGCTGATTCTTTTTTTTTTTTTAGATTCCATATATATGTAGTAGCATACGGTATTTGTTTTTCTCTTTCTGACTTACTTCACTCTGTATGACAGACTCTAGGTCCATCCACCTCACTACAAATAACTCAGTTTCGTTTCTTTTTATGGCTGAGTAATATTCCATTGTATATATGTGCCACCTCTTCTTTATCTATTCATCAGTCGATGGACACTTAGGTTGCTTCCATGTCCTGGCTATTGTAAATAGAGCTGCAATGAACATTGTGGTACATGACTTTTTGAATTATGGTTTTCTCAGGGTATATGCCCAGTAGTGGGATTGCTGGGTCATATGGTAGTTCTATTTTTAGTTTTTTAAGTACCCTCCATACTGTTCTCCATAGTGGCTGTATCAATTTACATTCCCACCAACAGTGCAAGAGGGTTCCACACCCTCTCCAGCATCTATTGTTTGTAAATTTTTTGATGATGGTGGCAGGCTGATTCTTAACCACTGCACCCTCAGGGAAGCTCTCTCTTTTATTCTTGAGCAAGCAGAGATTTCCCATTCCTTTTAACCAGTTGGGAACTCACAGACATAAACTCCCCAGAGATTGACGCTAGAAATCAAAGCAAATTCTGACAAAGTGTAACAAAAGCAACGGATTTTGCTTTCAGCATTTTGTTGAGATGTGTGGCTAATTTGTAGGATGCAGATCTTGGAATTATGTTTTCCCTATGAGAATCAAAAAGAAAAAGAATGGTCATGTAATACACGAGACTAATCCTTTATTCATTCAAAATATATTTGTTGACTACTCTTTTATGTCAGGCATTATTTTAAGCACTCGGGATGAAGTGATGAACAGAAAGTCAAGATCCCAGACCTCATGAAGCTTGTATTCCTTTGTAGAAATATTCTGCCCTAAACAATACTCTGTAAATGGGGAGGTGAATTTTGGGAACACTTGAACTCTATCAAGGTAACATCCATAGATTTTCAATATAGGTATATCTAAATCTGTAATCTTATCAATTATATTTAATCTTACCTGAAGAATATGTTAAAAGAAGCCTAGAAAAAGGGAAAATCAAGAGTAGGAATTTGCCAGTACGTCTTCAGTGCCCTGGGTAGGGGGCCTCTTTTAGCAGCTTCCAGTTCCCTTTGCAAGTCAACCTTGACAGTGGAGATGGAAACATCAGACTAGCTCGATGCCATTTTAAAGGTCACCCAACTAACTTCCACTACTATAATTCCAAGGTGATCAAGCAACCTTCTGGTGTAATGTGGCTGCCCATATGGGGTTTCTTACAGGGAGAGAATGTGCTCTCTACAGTCCCAAGTACTCCAGTCTTTTTAATGTTAGAGTTCTCACTATACATAAAGCAGCGTTCTGGTTTGTATTCAAATATCTTGGGAATTTGGTTATCATGAATCTGAACGTCTTTGGGTATTCTGATGAAGTTGGATTTCTAGAACTGTAAAACTGAAGCTTAGACCCTCAAATAGTGTTTCTCCAAGGGTGGTTTTAAATCTTCTGGCATGAGGGAAAAGCAACAAATAACTTACCAGGGAACTCCCATAAGGTTATCAGCTGATTTTTCAGCAGAAACTCTGCAGGCCAGAAGGGAGTGGCACGATAATATTTAAAGTGATGAAAAGGAAGAACCTACAACCAAGAATACTCTACCCAGCAAGGCTCTCAGTCAGATTCGATGGAGAAATCAAAAGCTTTACAGAATCAAAAGCTAAAAGAATTCAGCACCACCAGACCAGCTTTGAACCAAATGCTAAAGGAACTTCCCTAGGTGGAAAAGAAAAGGCCGCAACTAGAAACAAGAAAATTATGAATGGAAAATCTCACCGGTAAAGGCAAACATACAGTAAATGTAGGAAATCATCTGCACACAACTATGATATCAAAACCAGCAATTGTGAGAAGAGGAGAGTACAAATGCAAGATATTGGAAATGCATTTGAAATGAAAAGACCAGCAACTTAAAACAATCTTGTTTATTTATTTATTTTTAAAATATTTATTTTTTTATTTGACTGCACTGAGTCTTAGTTGAGGAATGCGAACACTTAGTTGTGCCATGTGGGATCTAGTTCCCTGACAAGTGATCGAACCCGGGCCCTCTCCATTGGGAGCATGGAGTCTTAGCCACTGGACCACCAGGCAAGTCCCAAACAATCTTGTTAATATATAGACTGCTATATAAATTTTCTGGCATGAGAGTCACCTAACTCAGGGGCTTTGCTAAACACACAAATTCCTGGACCCATATTGTGCTCATACTGAATCAGAATCTTTGAGAATGGGGCTCCAGATCTGCATTTTACTAAAGTCCCCAAATGATTCCAATGCATAGTAAAGCTTGAGGGTCACTGCCTGAGAAGCCCAGGATCACCACCAGTGAAGCTCTATTAGGGCATTTAGCCCTTTTCCTAGATAACATCTTTATCTTTATAATTACAACAAAGTATTCTAGCAAATTGTTGTACAGGCTTGGTGGCTTTCCCAATCTGGCCTCTTTACTTTCCAGTCTCATTTCTCACTTCTCCTGTCAATCCTTTGTGCTTCAACACTCTGAATAGTTGAATTTCATGGCTCTATGCTTGTACGTGTCTGGAGGGTTTCTTTTGGCGGGGTAGTGGGGGGGACAATAAATAGCATTCTAATTTCCGACCTGAGTTCTAAACCAACTGAGAAAGATAAAGGAGGCAGTTTGAGAGGAAAATCACACTTTTATTCCTAGTGATGGCTAGGTTGGAGAATGTGGCTTACATGTAGAAAATAAGGGGCTTCTTAATTCTGAACGCCAGAATTAGACACACTTACCCATCCTGCCCGGGAAGAAATGGATAACTACTGGCCTCTTCTCTCAGGGGCAACCAATTACTTCCATGCTTGGGTAAGGCCAAGAGCAGACCAGGTTGATCAGAAAGAAGAGAGAGGAAGAAGTTGGCTGAGCTAAGCATGCCAAGTTCCGGTCCCTAACTCACTAATCAAATGACATCATTCCTCTTCCCCTAGTGAGGAATGAGTGAATGAGGAAAAAGAAAGAGTCCAGGAATGTCACTCTAAAAGATGTCCCTTGACACGAAAGAAAACATCAGGCGTTGGGGGCAAATGCTCCCCCTGACAATATGACTGTTCTTGGTGCCTGAGGTACCGTATTGCTCCCTACTCCCTCCCCTTTTTTTGAATGCTTTACTCCACTCATCTTTCACGATGCAGCTCAAATGTTAACTCCTCTGTAAAACTTGAGGGAATTGAGGGGAACACTCCTTTTATGCTGTCATAGGACTTTGAGCAAATTTTATTATGGTCCTTGTCATGGAATATACTTACATGGCTTCCCTTGTGAGTGCAGGGACTGTGGGTTATATGCCTTTACTTTTCCATAGTAGGTGTTCGATGAATTTTTGCTGAATAACTGTGAAGAAGATGGTAAACTCAAATATATTTAAATTAGTATTCTTTTATAATATTATGTATTATATAAACAATATTATATTATCATATATTATATTCTATTATAATATAACTAATAAAAATATATTTAAACTATTATACTTCTATAATATTATGTATTATATAAATATTATATTAGTTTATATTATTATAATATTATATAAATAATATAAATATATTTAAATTAGTATTTTTAAGTGTGCATTTTAGCACCAAGATCAATAAGAAGACTATCAATTATTTTCCCTTATAGGATTTTCTATACTCCAAAAATTTGCCAACAAACTTCTGGTCAAGGCAGATATTAGCTGTTCAAGCCCCATTTTTGAAATCCTGTTGACATCATCTTATTAACATGGCACATATGACTGACGATCTGATTCCTAAAAGATACCCTCTTCCAGTTAATATAATTTCACCTGATCATAATTAAAATAAACTATTAGGAAATAAAGAGTCACTTTTTAAAAAGCCCCAGTGAAGTAGAAGCTACTAATAGGGAAGCTATTTCAGGTAAAACTTAAAATTTCAAAGTTCAATTACTTTAGAAAAAAATTGTATTATGATTAATGATTTGCATGTATATTTTATTATGAGAAGATTGCTTTTTCTTCTTCTATCCAAGTTTACATACTTTTTTTTCCCTTAAAAAAATTTATTGTAGTATATTTGAGTTACAATGTTGTGTTAATTTCAGGTGTATGGCAAAATGATTCAGTTATACATATATACATATTCATTCTTTTTCAGATTCTTTACCCATATAGGTTATTACAGAATATTGAGTAGAGTTCCCTGTGCTATACAGTGGGTCCTTTTTGGTTATCTATTTTATATACAGTAGTGTGTGTCTGTTAATCCCAAATGCCTAATTTATCCCTCCCTGCCACATTTCCCCTTCAGTAACCGTAAGTTTGTTTTTGAAATCTGTGAGCCTGTTTTTGTTTTGTAAATAAGTTCATTTGTATCATTTTTTAAAAATTAGATTCTACATATGAGTGATATTTTATGATATTTGTTTTTCTCTGACTTCACTTAGTATGATAATCTGTAGGTCCATCCATGTTGCTGCAAATGGCATTATTTCATTCTTTTTTATGGCTGAGTAATATTCCACTGTATATATGTACCACACCTTCTTTATCCACTCCTCTGTCAATGGACATTTAGGTTGCTTCCATGTCTTGGCTACTGTAAATAGTGCTGCAATGAATATTGGGGTGCATGTATCTTTCCGAAGTATGGTTTTCTCCTGATATATGCCTGGAGTAAGATTGCTGGATCATATGGTAGTTCTATTTTTAGTTTTTTAAGGAGCTTCCTTACCGTTCTCCATAGTGGTTGTACCAATTACATTCTCACCCACAGTGTAGGAGGGTTCCCTTTTCTCCACACCCTACCAAGTTTATATACTTTGTCTAATTGTGCAAAGAAAGGATAAAAGGCATTTAGTCTTTTTTTTTAATGTGGACCATTTTTAAAGTCTCTACTGAATTTGTTACAATATTGCTTCTGTTTTATGTTTTGGTTTTTTGGCCACGAGGCATGTGGGATCTTAGCTCCCTGACCAGGTATTGAATCCGCACCCTCTGCATTGGAAGGCTAAGTCTTAACCACTGGACCACCAGGGAAGTCCCCAAAAGGCATTTAGTCTTAAAGTTCAAACACTATATGTCTTTATAGCAGGGATGATATATAGTCACAAAATAGTCATTTCATACAGTTTTAGGCATAAGAAAAGAGTTTCAACTTCAGTTGCTAAAATCAATTTTTAGATCCTTGTAAAAGAGACACAAAACATCATTTTTGTGGTAATCTCTTAATTTTAAGATGAATATTTGGTTTTAGAGAGTGTTTGATCGTCCCTAATACTGGTTTTGTTTGAAATTTACCTTTTGTTTCAATTCTTTGTTGTGGTAAACCTCCCAAATGATGGGTAATAACATTTATTAAGTGGTAAAATACACTGAGATAGGATCTGCACAAGGCTAAATCTCTCCCTGCTCTTCAAGAACTAAGAATACAAAACTAAAAGCAAAAGAAAGCTATTCCAAACAACAGTGTAAGTCATCCCAGCAAGAGCCACATTTGCCATTTTTTCTTAAAGAAATCCAATGGTTTGGAGTATGTAGGACAATCAAACCATTTTCAAAATAAGTCTCTCATGTCATTTTAACACTCTTATTTCTATTGCTGTAATCCCAGACAGTCTTTAACTCTGTTTCAAACAGGTGTCTGTTATTTTTTCTATTTAGGACCTTCTGTAAACTTTCAAAATTGATCTGTTTTGTCAATCAGCATCTGCTAAACCCTGGGCCCACATAATATCAATAAATGTGCTTCTATTTAACTATCTATTTACAGTCATAAGAGAAATAAACATATAAAATAAATGCATCTCAATGCATAGCTGTGCAGGAGTACAGATGTTTTATTAATGAAAATGAATCCAGCTTTTTGTAAGTCATGGCAGCAATATAACATTTCATTGTTTGGTTCTGTGCTAGACAGTCCCTGCTGTTTCTACATAGAAATTCCTGTAATGCCTAATGGACATCTGGAAGAATTCAGCCAATTAATCAAATTCACGTTGGAGCTAGGCTAATGGCTGTCTGAAAGGCAGATTACATTAAATCAAACTTGCAATATGAATGAAAGCACTTAATCATACATGCAACATTCATTAGATGCGACACAGCAAGTGTTTTGATTACTTTAATGAAAGATCAGGTAAAGTGCATCAGCTGAACAGATTGAAAAGACAGCATGCTTACAAATGTTTGATTATACTGAATATCAACAGAAACAGTGCCAGTAATTTATAGCAAAACATATTTGTAGGTGTCTAGAGCTGGTGAACTCAAAGAAATTCAGGGCCTTTGCTCAAAACAATAATTAATATATGATAAAACTTTGATCAGATGTCAGGAAAAGAGACAGATTGCTAGAATTTTAGTAATTTAGTCACTGTGCATCTTCATGTTTTGAGTTACCTGAAGTCTCCTTGAACCCCAATTTCATTTACTTTGAGGTACACAGTTTTTTCCGCAGCTTCATTGAAATAGAATTGACATATAACATTGTGTAAGTGTAAGGTATGCATTATTTGATATACATATAACTTGTGAAATGATTACCTCAGTGCGGTTAGTTAACACATCTATCACCTCACATAGTTACCTTTTTGTGTGTGTGTGGTGAGAACATTTAAGATGTACTCTGAGGTACACAGTTTTGTTTTTCAGTGAAAAGGTGTTGCTAAACTAAAAACACAGTATCGAAAGAGGAATTAACTTGGTATGTTGGGCTTTAAAATCTCATGACAGGAATTAAAATGTTATTCTTAATAGCTGTTCCTGCCTTCTAGCTTCATGAATATTTTCCACCTTCTGTTCACTAATTATCTCGATTTTTTCCCCTGATATTTTGCAGAAAGAAAACTTATAAGGTGCATTCTTACATAATATTGATGTAGCAAATGCCAATTGTAGCTTTTTGGGTGAAACAAAGATAAAGGATTTTTGTATCTACCTATCTCTCTGTATATATCTTCACATATATGAAGAATTTCCTTTTGGTAAATAATTTTGACATTAGGCAGGATTGCCCTTATAAGCGGTGGTAAACACTTTTTCCTGGGGTTTAACAAAAGGACTGATTTTATCTCCCTAGATTGAAGTAGGGTCCTGAAAGCAGAGAAATGGACATAGGACCCTAAAGTCCTTTTTAGACATGTTATTCAATTGAAGCCAATGAATATGCAGTAAATACTGAACTGCTTTAGAGGCTGTGGGTGATAGCAGAATGTGAAAGATACAGGTTGTCATAGTCACAGAAGTTTATCATCTTCTATCCACCACAACACACAAAGAAAAAGAAAGCACAGCAATAGCAATAACAAACAAGAGAAGAACACAATCCAGAATGTATTCAAGCAGAAGCTAAAGTGCAAATTTATAAATTTTGTAGAAAATCAGAGAAGAGCTCAAATAATGGGGAAGTTTGCATTTGAGTTGCTTAATTCCCTTGATGAGAAATATAGTTTAAGAGAATTAAAATTTCACTATTCCAGAATTAAGCATTACAGAAAGACCTATGAATACTGTTTTGCTTTTTTATAGAGATGTTAAAAATTGAATGTATTTTCCAAGTGCTTTCCAAATATCACACTGCACAATACATTTTGAGGCTAAATGAGCTGATTGTTTTTACAACAGCCTAGAAATTCTCTCTCCTCCCAATATCCTCGCATTACATATACATTCACAAAAAGGGAGAGAAAAACTAGTCAGCCCACAATATATCCATTGTTTATAATCTACCAGCCAAATAATTCTTTTTCTACCTATGACATCTTGAATTTCAGCAACACACTAAGCATAAAACTAGAAGGAAAGCTTCGTGCAATGCTAGTGATTAGGACTTCCCAAAACATTTAGCTCGTGTCACAGTTTCTTCCAAATGTCCACATTGTCAGCTGCTTAACCTACATGTAATAAAAAATGGCACTGTGTTCTGAACTATGTGCTTTCTTGCCCCATTTACTTGTCCAATTTCTTTTCTTTATATTGAAGTATAGTTAATTTACAATGTTGTGTTAGTTTCAGATGTACAGCACAGTGATTCAGTTATGCATGTATATATATATCATATATAATATATATACATATTCTTTTTCAGATTCTTTTTCCTTATAGGTTATCACAAAATACTGAGTACAGTTCCCTGTGCTCTACAGTAGGTCCTTGTTGGTTATCTATTTTATATGTAATAGTGTGTATATGTTAATCCCAAAGTCCTAATTTATCCACCCCCCTTTCCCCTTTGGTAACCATAAGTTTACTTCTATGTCTGTGAGTCTATTTCTGTTTTGTAAATAAATTCATTTGTATCTTTTTTTTTTTTTTTTTTTAGATTCTGCATATAAGTGATATCATATGATATTTGTCTCTTTCTGTCTGGTGTACTTCACTTAATATGATAATCTCTAGGTCCATCCATGTTGCTGCAAATGGCATTATTTCATTCTTTTTTATGGCTGAGTAATATTCCATTGTGTATATGTACCACATCTTCTTTATCCATTCATCTGTCGGTGGACATCCATCTCTTTTCTTAATGGGTTGTGTAATCTTAGAATTTGAAGTTGTCACTGCTTCTGTTGGAAAATGTAATACAGTTGACTCTTGAACAACATGGGGGTTAGGGGTGCCAACCCTCCCACAGTGGAAAATCTGCACATAATTTTTAGTCTGCTCTCCCTATATGCAGTTCCTCCCAATAGGTGGTTCTGCATTTGCGGTTTCAACCAACCAACATCAGATTGGATTGTGTGGTAGTACCGCAGTATTTACTGTTGAAAAAAATCTGTGGATAAGTAGACTCCCACGTGTTGTTTAGGGGTCAGCTGCAGTTATTTGTATTAGCTCAGGTAGATTGAAACAAACTAAAAGACTTTATGTTTCTCCCCACTGGCAAATCATCACCTGTTTATCTGACTGATCGATCAAGAACTGTCACTTCAAATATGTTTTTAATCTCTTTTGAAGCATTAAGTTTAACATCGTTCACCCTGGAGAGCCCTCCTATGATGGGATTTCACTAACAGTAATTCCTGTCTGTCAATCTATTACTACCTATCTATCTAGCTGTCTGTCTGTATCTTTAACTTTTCTAAGATGTCTTCTGTGATTTTGTTCTTTGTGCAGTTTAGAGGGAAGCAGCAGCTACATGATCTCCTCCTACTGAGATTTGGGATCATATTTTCCAGACATTTAAGATCATGTTTTTCTGAGATACCTGAACAGCTGCATCTAAAATGTATTCTTTGTTATTCCTCCAATCTATTTTCCTGAAAAAGAATCTGGGAGCGGAAGAGGGAGAGTGACTATGCCTCCTTTTATCTGTGGCTGGGAAACGCCCCTTTTCCCAGGATTCTGGAAGACAACATTACTGTCATGTGGAGCCCAGCAGTTAGTCCTGCTTCCTGCAGAGAACCTCAGGAATAAGACGTGGAACTTTGTATCTGTTGAAATGTTTGCTGCATCACACTCCTTCTTTCCCGTTTTATTGAAACTGGATAGGTAATCGAAGGCTTTGTGATATTTAGAGCTCCTCCTTCTCAGGGAGCGACCTTATGGGAAAATTGGAAATCATTTTATTCAAACTCAGTGGTTTTACATTCTTGATTTGTAATTTTTTCATCCTCTGAACCCACCTAAGAGTGAGCTAGAACAGAGAAAGTTGTGACTTCCTGCCTAGTCACTGATAAAACCTCCCTCTTGTTCTACTAGGCTTTCTCTGGGGCTGTTTTCAGAAGTACGTGTTTCGTTGTTACTTCGGTTAAGGTGACTCTTTTCATAATTTTCCATGGTGTGTTTTCTAATAATAATGATAATGCCATTTATTGAGCTTCTACATTGGGTCAGGTATGTGTTCATATTATTTACAGTAAAACTATCTTCACAACTCTCCAAGGGAAGTAATATTTTAAGGATGAGGAAACAGAGGTTCAGAGAAGTTAAGTAACTTGTTCGATGTAACACAGCTAGCAAGTTGCAGAGCCAGGGCAGGAACTTGGGCCTGTCCAACTTCAAGGCCTCTCTAGCAAAGTAACTTACTCAACATCATCCTTTTATTGTGTACTTTATGTACTCCTCAATTCATTTTTTATAGTGTTCCTTCATCACATACTTCGATGCATTCTAAGAGTACATTTCTGAAGACATGGCTGTAGAGTAGATAGAAAAGGGCCTCATATCTTTAAATCTTACAATGGAGTCCTCTATCAGCAGCTCCAGAGAGAAGAGTTCAGTCAGGATTTGGCTTGCAGAGACATGAAAACCATCCAGATGAACCCCTGGAGGCTTGTCAAAAAGTTCTCCACACCTGGGTTACTTTGGGTTTGGAAATAACAGGCAGCACCTCCTCTAGGCTCAGTCCAGTTTGGCTCCAAAGACTTCTGCCGCTCAGCCAGCTTAGGAAGTATAAAATGTAGTGTTATTTAATTATTTTAACTCATTTTTAAAATACTGTGAGTAGACCATTGTGCTAGGTACTTTGTAGATAGACTCAGTCCCTTCCCTCAAGGGCGTTTACGTCATGAGAGGGAGAATCTATTCAGTTAATACAAACATAGGTCTGGTGGATACAGAGCATGAATAGAAGGTCGTGTAGTGGCGCTAGTGTCCAGTAACCAGGCCGACATGAAGCCTTGAGTCCTGAATTAGTATTTGGGAGGATCCTTGGTTGTGAGATTAGACCGTGTTACAGGTGCTTTAGCTATAAAACAGGTAACATTTGAGTCAGTTCTAGGTGGGTTCTTGGAAGCAACCTCTGATTTGATGGCAGTGAAACCAGAAGAGGTCACAAAGAAATCGAAAGGGAAAGAAGTTGAAGGAAATAAAACTATGCTTCAATATTCAATAGCCAAACAATATTTCTTCTTAACTTTCAAACGAACAAACAAAAACAAAAAGAAAATGGCCAACTTGAGAGGAAATGGAGGAATAGATGACAATACAGTTTTTATTTCCATTAGCCCGCATAGCTAAGTTTTTAAAAGTGCTTTACAAAATATTATGCTTCACAGTATCTTTATGAGACAGGCAAGTGTTATTATCTCCATAGAAAGGTGGGGAAAAGAAGGCACAGAGGTTTGCTTCTTTTATGCCAAGTGAGGCCAAATGTTTTGTGGAGTATTTGAAATAAAACTTGAAAATAGAGAAGCCAAGAGAGAGAAGGCTGGAAGAATTTGTAATTGAGGGGCATAATTTCACACCACATAAGTGCCTAGAGAACATTAATATAGTGAATCTTCATTTCCAGTGAAGTGGAATGAAAGCCTTGAATTGCTTCAATGCACCACATCGTGCAAATAGCAATTTCAGTTTCAGAAAATCCTCCACTCATAGTACAGTTGTTCAGTGAAAATGGTCATGAGGAGGATTTCACACATAATTTTTCAAAATATATTCATAGTTGTACACTATATATCTATAGAATATATGTATACAAACTTTCTCAGTTGAAATGTTAAATAATTATGGGCGTTGTGTAGACTCTGAAAATATATCAATGAGTATCTAATACGTTTTGGCTCCACTGTGTATTTGTTCACGTGTTTCTTTTCCTTCCCCTCCTTGCCTTTTTATATATTGCTTTTTCTGTGTTCTCTTTCATTTTGGAAATTTCTTTAAGGAGTTTTGCCCAGGGACGACAGATACAGTAACTCACTATGAATAAATATTGCAGTCCTAGTTTCTTATTTATAAAATGTATACAAAAAATATAAATACATATTGATTTCCTTTATGTAAAGACTGTCTCAACATTCCCAGTGGGAAAGTTTGTGCTTATAGTAATTTGTTTTTATATTTTTCAATAGAGTGTTTGAAGTGAAAACATTTAGAAACTTAGCTTGTCTGTCAGTTAGGTTGTCTATCAATAAGTTTCTGACCAAACTAGGGATAATACCTATTGATCTTGGGAGGGTGGGAGGGAGGGCGATGCAAGAGGGAAGAGAAATGGGAACATATTGTATATGTATAACTGATTCACTTTGTTATAAAGCAGAAGCTAACACACCATTGTAAGGCAATTATACTTCAATAAAGATGTTTAAAAAAAAAAAAACCTATTGATCTTGACACCAAGTTAGGACTTTTCAAGCCGTTAGTGATCATGAATATACTATGTGGATCTTGTTTTAATTAACTAGCACACTAAGTCTTGTTCCATAAAAGATTTCAGGTTACAATGCTGCTTTCATTGTTAAACTAGTTTCAAAAATTAAGCACAATTAACCTTTTGGGGGGAACAAATCAATCTCCTTGTTCACGATAGATTGAAATTATTAAAGCTGCTTATATAGGAGTTTCAACTTTATTTTGAAGTTAAAATGGACTATTTAAGGAATTATATGTAATTTAAAAATTTTAAATTGAAGTGTAGTTAATTTACAATGTTTAGGTATATAGCAAAGTGATTCAGTTACACATATATATCTATTCTCTTTTTTTCTATTATGGTTTATCACAGGATATTGAATATAGTTCCCTGTGCTATACAGTAGGACCTTGTTGTTTATCCATTCTATATATAATAGTTTGCATCTGCTAGTCCCAAACTCCCAAGGAATTATATTTAAATATAGCTGTAAGTCTTTCTCACCTGGCTTAGGGGAGAATTAAGCCCTAATGCCCCAAGGCATCCATTATATGTAACAAATTAACTTTTCTCCTGTGCATCTAGAATAGCACTAGCTTTGTACCATCCTTGGGAGAATTGAGAAAAATAGTCAAGTAATTTTCTGTGTACTGTAGTTCAGATGAGGAATCTTAGTTGAAAATGCTAAGTTTTCTTGATTTAGTCTTCTTTGCATTTCTATCCTCTCTTAACAACCTCCCCTCCTCAGCAAAATATTAATGACAAATAAGCCTTTGGTAAAATCTGCTTTATTGGAAAGCAGAACACTCCTTACATATAAGCACTGTAGTTACAATGTATGAAGGCAGGTAAGGTTTTATTAATGACAGGCAGCTCTGTTAGATGATAACAGCCAGGCCAATATTCTAATTATCCCTATGGAAGGTCCCTTAGAGAAATAGAAAGGAAGTAAAGGAAATGTAGCCAATCCTGAGTCATTCTGGCCTGTTCTCTCACAATAATACTGTCTTCTTTAATAATCATTTCCAACACACACACACAAACACACACACACGCAGTATTTAATGTCTTCTACTAAACAAGCGCAGTTGATATTTCAGCAATAGAAAAATCAAAAACCAAGAAAGATGTTAGTACAGTTGATCTCATGAGCTATCATGTTCTTAAGTTAAAACAAAACAAAACAAAACAACTTAACAATAAGAGCAATGAAGATAAGAGAATACGATAATTTCATCTTAGAGATATTTAGTCTTTACTCATGTTTCTCCTGGGTTTTGATTAATTCATTAGTGGATAGAGAAATTTTAACTATACTCTGTTAGTAAAGGAGATACTTTTAGTGAGTAAATAATGACAATTTTTCTGTTTATTTCATCTACTCTGCCTTTAGTGTCTTCTTCCAGATTACTGCTTCTTGGGCCAGTGGGTTTGGTGCTACAAATGCTGATCAAAAGGGCCCCCAAAGAAAAAATTACACACACATGCTTCCAGTGTGTGAATTATTCCCTGGGCATTATGACTGAATTTTGGAATCTGGGTTCGTTTGTTTTGTTTTATTTTATTTTATTTTTAAAAGATTTTTTTGATGTGGACCATTTAAAAAGTCTTTATTGAATTTGTTACAAGATTGCTTCTGTGTTTATGTTTTGGTTTTTTGGCCACGAGGCATGTGGGATCCTAGCTCCCTAACCAGGGATCGAACCTGCAACCCCTGCATTGGAAGGGGAAGTCTTAGCTACTGGACCACCAGGGAAGTCCCCGAGTTTGTTTGTTTTAAACAAACAACTGTACATGTCAGTTCAAGCTAAGCCTGGTTGAAATTAAAGTATAGGAACACCAAAGGAAGCTGAAGGTTCTACTTCTTCTGAAAATATTCTCTGCAAGCTAGCCTAATGCCACTTTCGATTGCCCCCAAATTAACATATAGTTTTAGGCGAATGTCACATAAGGAGATAAGCCACAGATTTCAAAGGGCATCGTATAAATGTAAGAGGAATAGTATTAATAAATTTATAGATTTTATGTAATGAAATGGTGAGTAATGAATAGTTTGTTCATTTACCTTGAAATATACAGTCAACCCTTGGTATCTGAAGGGAATTGGCTCGAGGACCCCTGTGGATACCAAAATCCGCAGATGCTCAAGTCCCTTATATAAAATGGCATAGTATTTGCATATAACCTACGCCCATCCTCCTGTATACTTTAAATCATCTCTAGATTACTTATAATGCCTGATACAATATAAATTCTAAATAAATAGCTGCCAGAGTGTGGCAAATTCAAGTTTTACTTTTTGGAACTTTCTGGAATTTTTTTCCTGAATATTTTCCATCCGCAATTGGTTGAATCCGTAGGTGCAGAGCCTTGGATATGGAGGACCAACTGTAGAGCTATCATTTTTCTTAGATAAAGCACAATGATCATTCTGCCCTAGTACAATATATAACAGGTTTTTCAATGAAATCATATCACATTCAGTGTATCTCATTATTAACCTCTGATGTAAAACTTGATTTCAACTAAATCTAATTATGTTGTAGGGAATCTATCATTAGGATGTCCTAGAAGTACACATGAAAGGCAGACATTCTTTGTGTTGTCTACTTTTCGTATTGATGTAACACAAAATATTACTATGACATCTAGTACAATGATTTAGGTAATAATGTCACCAGTTAAAGCTATGACATGGATATAATACATAGTTTCAGTTAGCCTATCAGACACAAATCTTCAGGAAACTAGGCTTTATTGGTTCAGATACTTGCCTGCTTGCTTTACAGAACACTTTGTTAAGTGAAAGGAAGAATAATGTCTCCAATTGAAAAACAGAGGGAGTTTGGGGTTGGCAGAATGCAATTGCCCAAGTTAGAGCAAACCAAATTGATCTGAAATCATTTAGATAACAATGTGATGGGCAGCGGACAGCATTTTTTTATGAAGACAGATAATGCCAGGCAAATCTGATTTATTTGGTCTTATAAAATTACTCAACAAGTTTGTGGATAAAGAAAACTCCATGGACAAACAATGTATCTAAATGTTTGTAAAAGCTTTTGATGTGGGTCTGCATGAGATTAAGATAATTGAAATGCTAGGAAGATGTTGCCCGGATAACAATGCAACGGTGTGGTTATCAGATTTAAAACAGAGTAATCATAAAAAATGGATCATAATAGTTAATTGATATATTTGGCAGGAGACCATAAAAGAGCTGGTGTCTTTATAGATCAATATTGTAAGCAAGTATGAAAATGATTTAGTCCACAAAAATTCATTTACTCTTTCTTCAGGAGGTAACAGATCATAAATTAAAATTAGTTCAAAATACTTTACTTTTTGTCCAAAATGAACTACTACTTTATCCTGGCCTCTACTGATACTTAGAAAATTGATAATTTATGGTATCTGCCAAAAGCATTAAAATAGATAATCATAAGCTTGATAGGTTTTCAAAACATAGTAAAATCCGATAAAAATCTTATAGGTTTGTGACTAAATTCCTTTATAGATTTTTAAGAGCTGAGGATCATTTAAAAGCAAATAGCTGTAGGTGCCAGGAATAAGGAGGAAGACCGAATATACATTTCTTATTATAAATCACAATATCACAGCTTGTAAACTGGAACTATATTTTGGAGGACGTATTTTTAAACATCTGATGCAAGTTTTAAAACATGCATTCTCTCTGAGAATGTAGCATTAGCAAATGTAGTAGTAGCATTTCTACTACTCTGTATCTACCCTAGAGGAAACACTCCTAAATAGATACAGAGACACAGGGACATGGATATTAATCATAGAATTTTGTTAACTGTAAACACAGAGCAACAGCAAAATAAACAATGGCATATGCACACTAGGGAATATTATGCAGCAGTTAAAAAAGAAATAGGTGATATAAAATAGATAACCAACATGGACCTACTGTATAGCACAGGGAACTATATTCAATATTTTGTAATAACCTATAAGAGAACAGAATCCATAGTGGCTGCACTAACTTACATACGTATATATGTATATATGTATAACTGAATCACTTTGCTGTACACCTGAAACTAACACAACATTGTAAATCAATTATACTTCAATTATACAAAACAAAACAAACAAAAAAAGAAATAGATGGATCTATGTGTCATAATATTGAATAACTTCCAATACAAATTGTTTTGTGAATAAAGCAAATTGAAAAAAAAAAAAAGCAAATAGCTACAGTAATAGTGATAATTTTGAGAGAAACTGAAACTAATTATAAATAAAAATTAAGGAAAGAGGATATGGAAGGAAAAAGGAATACAGCATGATGTGTTTTAAAGTCTTATTGTCAAATGGACTTTTTTCTTTTTATATTATTTGTTTAAATTTATTTTATTCAAGTATAGTTGGTTCGCAATGTTGTGTTAATTTCTGCTATAAGCAAAGTGATTCATTTATACAAATATATACATACTTTTTCATATTCTTTTCCATTATAGTTTATCACAGAATATTGAATATAGTTCCCTATGCTATACAGTAGGACCTTGTTTATCCATTCTATATATAATAGTTTGTATCTGTTAATCCAAAACTCCTACTCCATACCTACCCGCCCCCATTGGCAACCACAAGTCTGTTCTCTGTCTGTGAGTCTGTTTCATAGGTAAGTTCATTTGTGTCATATTTTAGATTCCACATATAAGTGATATCACATGATATTTGTCTTTCTCTTTCACTTAGGATGATATTCTCTAAGTCCGTCTGTGTTACACCAAATGGCATTATTTCATTTTTTTTAACACCTTTATTGGAGTATAATTGCTTTACAATGGTGGGTTAATTTCTGCTTTATAACAAAGTGAATCAGCTATACGTATACATATATCCCCACATCCCCTCCCTCTTGCGTCTCCCTCCCACACTCCCTATCCCACCCTTCTAGGTGGTCACAAAGCACCGAGCTGATCTCCCTGTGCTATGCAGCTGCTTCCCACTAGCTATCGGTTTTACATTTGGTAGTGTATATATGTCAATGCCACTCTCTCACTGTGTCCCAGCTTACCCTTCCCCCTCCCCATGTCCTCAAGTCCATTCTCTACATCTGTGTCTTTATTCCTGTCCTGCCCCTAGGTTCTTCAGACCATTTTTTTTTTCTTTTTAGATTCCATATATATGTGTTAGCGTACGGTATTTGTTTTTCTCTTTCTGACTTACTTCACTCTGTATGACAGACTCTAGGTCCATCCACCTCACTACAAATAACTCAATTTTGTTTCATTTTGTTGCTGAGTAATATTCCATCGTATATATGTGCTACATCTTCTTTGGTATCAGGGTGAGGGTGGCCTCGTAGAATGAGTTTGGGAGTGTTCCTCCCTCTGCTATATTTTGGAAGAGTTTGAGAAGGATAGGTGTTAGCTCTTCTCTAAATGTTTGATAGAATTCGTCTGGTCCTGGGCTTTTGTTTGTTGGAAGATTTTTAATCACAGTCTCAATTTCAGTGCTTGTGATTGGTCTGTTCATATTTTCTGTTTCTTCCTGGTTCAGTCTTGGAAGGTTGTGCATTTCTAAGAATTTGTCCATTTCTTCCAGGTTGTCCATTTTATTGGCATAGAGTTGCTTGTAGTAATCTCTCATGATCCTTTGTATTTCTGCAGTGTCAGTTGTTACTTCTCCTTTTTCATTTCTAATCCTGTTGATTTGAGTCTTCTCCCTTTTTTTCTTAATGAGTCTGGCTAATGGTTTATCAATTTTGTTTATCTTCTCAAAGAACCAACGTTTAGTTTTATTGATCTTTGCTATTGTTTCCTTCATTTCTTTTTCATTTATTTCTGATCTGATCTTTATGATTTCTTTCCTTCTGCTAACTTTGGGGTTTTTTTTGTTCTTCTTTCTCTAATTGCTTTAGGTGTAATGTTAGGTTGTTTATTTGAGATGTTGCTTGTTTCTTAAGGTAGGATTGTATTGCTATAAACTTCCCTCTTAGAACTGCTCTTGTTGCATCCCATAGGTTTTGGGTCGTCGTGTTTTCATTGTCATTTGTTTCTAGGTATTTTTTGATTTCCTCTTTGATTTCTTCAGTGATCTCTTGGTTATTAAGTAGTGTATTGTTTGGCCTCCATGTGTTTGTATTTTTTACAGACTTTTTCCTGTAATTGATATGTAGTCTCATGGCGTTGTGGTCAGAAAAGATACTTGATACGATTTCAATTTTCTTAAATTTACCAAGGCTTGATTTGTGACCCAAGATATGATCTATCCTGGAGAATGTTCCATGAGCACTTCAGAGGAAAGTGTATTCTGTTGTTTCTGGATGGAATGTCCTATAAATATCAATTAAGTCCATCTTGTTTAATGTATCATTTAAAGCTTGTGTTTCCTTATTTATTTTCATTTTGGATGATCTGTCCATTGGTGAAATTGGGTTGTCTAAGTCCCCTACTATGATTGTGTTACTGTCAATTTCCCCTTTTATGGGTGTTAGTATTTGCCTTATGTATTGAGGTGCTCCTATGTTGGGTGCATAAATATTTACAATTGTTATATCTTCTTCTTGGATTGATCCCTTGATCATTATGTAGTGTCCTTCTTTGTCTCTTGTAATAGTCTTTGTTTTAAAGTCTATTTTGTCTGATATGAGAACTGCTACTCCAGCTTTCTTTTGATTTCCATTTGCATGGAATATCTTTTTCCACCCCCTCACTTTCAGTCAGTATGTTTCCCTAGGTCTGAAGTGGGTCTCTTGTAGACAGCATATATACGGGTCTTGGTTTTGTATCCATTCAGCCAATCCATGTCTTTGGGTTGGAGCATTTAATCCATTTACATTTAAGGTAATTATTGATATATATGTTCCTATTACCATTTTCTTAATTGTTTTGGGTTTATTATTGTAGGTGTTTTCCTTCTCTGGTGTTTCCTGCCTAGAGAAGTTCCTTTAGCATTTGTTGTAAAGCTGGTTTGGTGGTGCTGAATTCCCTTAGCTTTTGTCTGTAAAGGTTTTAATTTCTCCGTCAAATCTGAATGAGATCCTTGCTGGGTAGAGTAATCTTGGTTGTAGGTTTTTCCCCTTCATCACGTTAAATATGTCCTGCCACTCCCTTCTGGCTTGCAGACTTTCTGCTGAAAGTTCAGCTGTTAACCTTATGGGGATTCCCTTGTGTGTTATTTGTTGTTTTTCCCTTGCTGCTTTTAATATGTTTTCTTTATATTTAATATTTGGTAGTTTGATTAATATGTGTCTTGGTGTGTTTCTCCTTGGATTTATCCTGTATGGGACTCTGTGCTGCCTGGACTTGATTAACTATTTCCTTTCCCATATTAGGAAAGTTTTCAACTATAATCTCTTCAAATATTTTCTCAGTCCCTTTCTTTTTCTCTTCTTCTTCTGGGACCCCTATAATTTGAATGTTGGTGCTTTTAATGTTGTCCCAGAGGTCTCTGAGACTGTCCTCAATTCTTTTCATTCTTCTTTCTTTATTCTTCTCTGCAGTAGTTATTTCCATTATTTTGTCTTCCAGGTCACTTACCAGTTCTTCTGCCTCAGTTATTCTGCTATTGATTCCTTCTAGAGAATTTTTATTTTCATTTATTGTGTTGTTCACCATTGTTTGTTTGCTCTTTAGTTCTTCTAGTTCCTTGTTAAACGTTTCTTGTATTTTCTCCATTCTATTTCCAAGATTTTGGATCATGTTGACTATCATTAGTCTGAGTTCTTCTTCAGGTAGACTGCCTATTTCCTCTTTATTTGTTAGGTGTGGTGGGTTTTTACCTTGCTCCTTCATCTGCTGTGTGTTTCTCTGTCTTCTCATTTTGCTTAACTTACTGTGTTTGGGGTCTCCTTTTCACAGGCTGCAGGTTCGTAGTTCCTGTAGTGTTTTTTTTTTAAAGAATTTTATTATTATTATTTTTTAAAGTATTTGTTTATTTATTTATCTATGGCTGTGTTGGGTCCTCGCTTCTGTGCGAGGGCTCTCTCTAGGTGTGGCAAGCAGGGGCCACTCTTCATCGCGGTGCGCGGGCCTCTCACTATCGCGGCCTCTTCTGTTGCGGAGCACAGGCTCCAGACGTGCAGGCTCAGTAATTGTGGCTCACGGGTCTAGTTGCTCCACGGCACGTGGGATCCTCCCAGACCAGGGCTCGAACCCGTGCCCCCCGCATTGGCAGGCAGACTCTCAACCACTGCGCCACCAGGGAAGCCCGTTCCTGTACTTTTTGGTGTCTGCCCCCAGTGGGTAAGGTTGGTTCAGTGGGTTGTGTAGGCTTCCTTGTGGAGGGGAATAGTGCCTGTGTTCTGGTGGATGAGGATGGATCTTGTCTTTCTGGTGCACAGGACCGCATCTGCTGGTGTGTTTTGGGGTGTCTGTGAGCTTATTATGATTTTAGGCAGCCTCTCTGCTAATGGGTGGGGTTGTGTTTCTGTCTTGCTAGTTATTTGGCATGGGGTGTCCAGCACTGTAGCTTGCTGGTCATTGAGTGGAGCTGAGTCTTAGCATTGAGATGGAGATCTCTGGGAGGGCTTTCACCGTTTGATACGTGGACCCAGGAGGTCTCTGGTGGACAAATGTCCTGAACTCGGCTGTCCCTTCTCAGAGGCACAGGCTTGACACCTGGCCGGAGCACCAAGACCCTTTCAGCCACGTGGCTCAGAAGAAAAGGGAGAAAAAAAGAAAGTAAGAAAGAAAGAAAAAATAAAATACAATAAAAAGTTATTAAAATAAAAATTTTTTAATTATTAAAAATAAAAAAACTAAAAAGTAATAAAAAAGAAACAAAGAAAGAAGAGAGCAACCAAACCAAAAAGCAAATCCACCAGTGATAACAAGTGCTAAAAACTATACTAAAAAACAAACAAACAAAAAAACGGATGGACAGAACCCTAGGACAAATGGTAAAAGCAAAACTATACAGACAAAACCACACAAAGAAACACACATATACACACAAAAAGAGAAAATGGAAAGTGAAATATATATCTATATATATATAAAAAAAGGAAGAGAGCAGCCAAATCAATAAACAAATCTACCAATGATAATAAACTCTAAATACTAAATTACAAGAAACATAAAACCAGAAACAAGTTAGATGCAGAAAGCAAACTCCAAGTCTGCAGTTGCTCCCAAAGTCCACTGCCTTAATTTTGGGATGATTCGTTGTCTATTCAGTTATTCCACAGATGCAGGGTACATCAAGTTGACTGTGGAGATGTAATCCACTGCTCCTGAGTCTGCTGGGAGAGATTTCCCTTTCTCTTCTTTGTTTGCACAGCTCCTGGGGTTCAGCTTTGGATTTGGCCCCGCCTCTGCGTGTAGGTTGCCTGAGGGCATCTTTTCTTCGCTCAGACAGGATGGGGTTAAAGTAGCAGCTGCTTTGGGGGCTCTGGCTCACTCAGGCCGGGGGGAGGGAGGGGTACGGATGCGCGGCGAGCCTGTGGCGACAGAGGCCGGCGTGACGTTGCAACAACCTGAGGCGTGCCGTGTGTTCTCCTGGGGAAGTTGTCCCTGGATCACGGGACCCTGGCAGTGGCGGGCTGCACAGGCTCCTGGGAGGGGAGGTGTGGATAGTGACCTGTGCTTGCACACAGGCTTCTTGGTGGCTGCAGCAACAGCCTTAGTGTCCCATGCCCGTCTCTGGGGTCCGCGCTGATAGCCGCGGCTCGCACCCGTCTCTGAAGCTTGTTTAGGCGGTGCTCTGAATCCCCTCTCCTTGCGCACCATGAAACAATGGTCTCTTGCCTCTTGGGCAGGTCCAGACTTTTCCCCTGACTCCCTCTCGGCTAGCTGTGGCGCACTAGCCCCCTTCAGGCTGTGTTCACGCAGCCAACCCCAGTCCTCTCCCTGGGGTCTGACCTCCGAAACCCGAGCCTCAGCTCCCAGCCCCCGCCCATCCCAGCGGGTGAGCAGACAAGTCTCTCGGGCTGGTGAGTACAGGTCAGCACCCATCCTCTGTGCGGGAATCTCTCCGCTTTGCCCTCTGCACCCCTGTTGCTGCACTCTCCTCCGTGGCTCCAAAGTTTCTCCCCCGCCACCCACAGTCTCCGCCAGTGAAGGGGCTTCCTCGTGTGTGGAAACCTTTCCTCCTTCACAGCTCCCTCCCAGAGGTGCAGGTCCCATCCCTATTCTTTTGCCTCTGTTTTTTCTTTTTACTTTTGCCCTACCCAGGTACATGGGGAGTTTCTTGCCTTTTGGGAAGTCTGGGGTCTTCTGCCAGCGTTCAGTAGGTGTTCTGTAGGAGTTGTTCCACATGTAGATGTATTTTTGATGTATTTGTGGGGAGGAAGGTGATCTCCACGTCCTACTCCTCCGCCATCTTTATTTCATTCTTTTTTTATGACTGAGTAGTATTCCATTGTATATATGTACCATATCTTCTTTATCTGTTCATCTGTCGATGGATATTTAGGTTGTTTCCATGTCTTGGCTAATGTGAATAATGCTGCTATGAACATAGGGGTGCATGTATCTTTTTGAATTATAGTTTTGTCTGGATATATGCCCAGGAGTGGGATTGCTGGATCACATGGCAACTCTATTTTTAGTTTTTTAAGAAACCTCCACACTGTTTTCCATAGTGGCTGCACCAACTTACATTCCCACCAACAGTGTAGGAGGGTTCCCTTTCTCCACACCTTCTCCAGCATTTATTTGTAGACTTAATGATGGTCATTCTGACCAGTGTGAGGTGGTACCTCATTGTAGTTTTGATTTGCATTTCTCTAATAATTAGCGATGTTGAGCATATTTTCATGTGCTTGTGGGCCATCTCTATGTCTTATTTGGAGAAATGTTTATTTAGGTCTTCTGCCCATTTTTCGATTGGGTTGGTGTTTTGTTTTGTTTTTTGGGTTTTTTTTGTTACTGAGTTGTATGAGCTGTTTGTATGTTTTGTAAATTAAGCCCTTGTCGGTCGCATCAAAAAAATACTTTCAATATATATGCACATGGGTTGCAATAAAATGTTTAACAATATCTACAAAACGGCTACTAACCAATCAGAACTGACATTGGCCGCAAAGCTAGGGCAGGGCCCTAAAGACCTGTTGGTATGTTGGACATTAACTCTTTAGTTGATGGATAATGGGCAGGTGATTGGTGTTTGGGAGAGGTTGTAACATCTGGGGGAACCAAGGGGAGAACATTTGGAAGGGTAGTGGCTATTTGTTTATTGGTACAGAAGTAGTTTAATATTTTAATAACTGATATAGCTTTTTTGGTGGGTAGCAGATTTATAATAGCCAAAGGACCTAAGAAAAATAACAAACAGAAATCTTGAATAGGTTAAATTATAAAAAATGAAATATAATTTACATAAACAGATTACAAAACATTAAACTTCATTGGTAATTAAATAAGTACAGATACATAATAAAAATAATACTTTTCACTTATCTAACTGGCAAATATTTTTTCTCATAAGTGACAGAATATATAGTCAAGGGAAAAAGGTAAAGAAAGGGCATTCCTAAGCCTGCTGATAGAAGTGTAAACAGGTACAAACTTTCTGAAGGACATTTTCTTAATATTTGTCAAAAACATTTAAAATGTTAGTCTGACTGAATGGTTCTGGTAGTGTTAGGTTAAATTAGATCAATTCTTCCAGTGAGAATAACTAAAAGATCTAGATTTAAAATTTATTCTTCAAGCATAAAAGGGTATGAAGAGATAGTATGGAATTACCAGACTAAAGGTGAAGGAGAAATGGGAATCCAAATATGGATCTTTTCTGCCCTGAGGGAATTTGCTGATTGGCAAAAATCAGAGTATTTGTCTTGATAGACTTGCAGTGCAAAGGAAACAGAAAGCAAAACCCAGAAGCTGTGCACTACAGGAGGTCTAATAGGAGAACCTCCTCCACAAGATACTGGGACTCCAAAGCCCTTGAGTATTTACTGCTTGTGTTCAAATCACCTGGATCAGTGAATCTCAAAGCCTTGAACTTGGGTTAAAATAATTCTGGATTGGCAGTGCCTCCAGACGCTTGGCAGAAGGAGATACAGGCCCTCTCTTGAGTAAGATACTTTTATCATAGGCCTAAATAATTTCTATAAATAAATTTTCAAATACGATGTTCAGCACATTCACATATTTGGCAGAATATGAGAATGTATTATCTTCTCATAGATAATCAGGTACACAAGGAAACCACATTAAGTGAACAAGAGTCAACAAACAACAAAAACAGACCCATGAAGACTTTAAACACTGGAATTATGAGGTGTGGACTATAAAACAATTATGATGGTGATGTTTAAAGACATGAAAGACCCGTTTCCAGTTCTCTGTAGAGAATGGGAAACTACAGACAGTAAACAGCAAGTTTGAATTTGAAAAAAGCACCAAATTATTCTGATTTAAAATATTTTAAGTATTGTTGTTTTATTTTAAGTAAAATTTATAAATATATGTATATTTTGTAAATAAAAATAAATTTTATGAGTAAAATTTATAAATTTTACACAAGATTTTAAATGTAGATTAGACATGCGTTTAAGATTTAAGGAACCTGAAGGTACATCAAGGGAAATGATCCAGAATGCAGCCTGGAGGGGGGGGGGAAAGAGGGGTAAAAGACACAGAAGATATAGTGAGAATGTCTAATATGGATTTAGTCACATTTCTAGAAGGAAAGGAAAGAGAATGAGATGAAACAATTATTTGAAGTGTTAACTGCTGAGGAATTTCCAAATTGACGAGACTTCAAGTCATTGATTTTAAGGTGTCTTGTGAACAGAAAGCATGATAAATGAAAAGAAAACTATACCCAAACACATTGAAATAAAACGTCTGAAAACCAAAGACAAAGAACGGATATTAAAAGCAGCCAGAGAAACAGATAAATGACTTTCAAAAGAGCAACAATATACTGACAGCTGACTTTTCACAAGTAAACAACGGACAACAGAAGACAGTGGAATGTTATTTTCAATGTGCTAAAAGAAAATAATTACCAACCTAGAACTCTATACGTGGATAAAGACACACTGGAGCTAAGATATTTTGCTCCTAACAAGTCTACAGTGAAGGAAATTTTAAAGCATGTACTTCAGGCAGGAGAAAAATGATCCCACATGGGAAGTCTGAGATACAGGAAAGAGCCAAGAAAGTGGAAAACTTGTGGGTAACTCTAAGGAATATTATCTGTGAAAAACAATAATAATGATGTCTTGTAGATTTTTTAAAATACAAAATTAAAGTACACAACAATAGTAGCATATGTCAGGAAAGGGTAAATGCATTTAAAGTGTTCTAACTTCCTTAATATTATAAAATTAAACTGATAAATTAAAAATTTGTGATGTAATTTTAAAATTATCAATAAGAGGATATAAGCAAAGAGTATAATTTTGAATTAGTAGAGAGGGGGAATTTGATACATAAAAATCAGAAATCAATCTAAAAGGTAAAAAAAGCAAAAGAAATGTAACAGATCAGACAAATGGAAAACACTTTTGAAGATGGTAGATTTCATTTCAAATATGGTAGCAATTACACAAATGTAAAGGACTAAATCCTCCAATTAAAAGTCAAAGATTATCTGACTGGTTTAAAAAATCCAGCTACTGTTAACTGGAGACTCATTTAAAACATAATGATAAAGAAAGGTTGAAATTAAAAGAAAAATTCATACCTTGTAAATGCCAATCAAATGATAGTTGATGCGTCTAGAGGAAAACATCAGACAGAACAGACTTTAGTCAGAAAGCATTACTACAGATAAAGAGGGATACTTTATACTGATGAGACATTCGATTAACTGAACAGATAATCCTTTTTTCCTTAATAAATTTATTTATTTATTTGGCTGCGTTGGGTCTTTGTTGCTGCTCGTGGGCTTTCTCTAGTTGAGGTGAGCAGGGCTACTCTTCGTTGCGGTACGTAGGCTTCTCATTGCGGTGGCTTCTCTTGTTGCGGAGCACAGGCTCTAGGCATGTGGGCTTCAGTAGTTGTGGCTTGTGGGCTCTAGAGCGCAGGCTCAGTAGTTTTGGCGCACGGGCTTAGTTGCTCCGCAGCATGTGGGATCTTCCTGGACCAGGGCTTGAACCTGTGTCCCTTACATTGGCAGGCAGATTCTTAACCACTGCACCACCAGGGAAGTTCCGATAATGCTTTTAATTTATATGCACCTATGACAGTCTCAAACTATATAGAGCAAAAATTGAGAGACTACAAAGAGAAATAACATAATTAACCATATATATGTGGGAGGAGGCATATATTAATACTTGGTTTGTACAACTGCAAAATACATATACATTCTTTTCAAGCATAGGAATGGAATTTATTTAATCTAAAATATAGATAAAGATTGATAAGGCTTTTTTCCCCCTAGCCAGGTAGGCAACCATCATTATCGTTTCAGAATGTTTATTGAGACACATAACACATTATTCTGTGTAGTGAAAAGCTGGTTAGATAGTCAGTCTCTACCCATATGAGTTTACAAGCAACACCAAGTACATAAATACCAACAGTGAGCATGAGTAAGAGCCAGTGCAGTTGAGGATTTTAGTTCATCTCATTCAATTTAATTCTCATTCTATGATGTAGGTATTGTTATACCTAATTTAGAAATTATTAATTGAGACTCAGAGAGATGAAGTAAATTTTCTAAGATCACCTCTTCAGTAAATGACAGTGTTAGAATTCAAATCTACTCGTTTTATGAACAATGAACCAGCTCCAGAAAATACTTAACTTTTTTCAAACTGGAAGTAAGGAGGTAGGTATTCTTACAGAAGAATCTCTATAAAATTACGAAGATGAAATCTTTGTGCAGCCTTGACAAAGGTTTTAGTGTCTACAGTATAGGAGAGTTATATACTGAGCTAAAGAAGTGGCTAAAAGAGTTTGATGAGAGAAATACCTTAGAAGACCGAGATGGTGCTGTCATGTTCCCTGAATAACAGAAATTAAAATGCCTTTCCATTGTAGCACCTGATGCCATTGAAAATCCTTTTCTTCTAGCTCAAGCTCACTCTTTTCCAATTGCTTACAGTTTCTGAAGTGAATCCCAGTTTCAACAGGCAGTCCTTTCATGACCAAGTGAAAGTCAAGTTATAATTTCTTTCTACTTTCCAGTTTTTAGCATGTGTCAGCTATCTATTTCACTGCTTAACATGGGGAGAAAAGCACTTATAGAGATTGTATAATAATATAGTTCATCAATCAATCATGTAAATACTGTGCTCTTGTGCCCATGTGACAACAGTTCAAAATATTTGAATAATTGAGGCCACCTCATCTTCTGTCAACTACTTTTTTAATTTTAATTTTTCAATTTAATTTAATTTTTATTTATTTATTTATCTTTCATCGAAGTATAGTTGACTTACAATGTTGTGTTAGTTTCAGGTGTACAGCAAAGTGATTCAGTTATACATGTATATCTATTTTTTTCAGATTCTTTTCCCTCATAGGTTGTTACAAAATATTAAGTATAGTTCCCTGTGCTATACAGTAGGTCCTTGTTGGTTATCTATTTTATATGTAGTAGTGTGTATATGTTAATCCCAAACTCCTAATTTATCCCTCCCCTCCCCTTTCCACTTTGGTAACCATAAGTTTGTTTTCTATGTCTGTGGGTCTATTTCTGTTTTGTATATAAGTTCAATTGTATCATTTTTTTTAGGTTTCCACATAAAAGCAATATTATATAATATTTGTCTTTATCTGTCTGACTTACTTCACTCTGTATGATAATCTCTAGATCCATCCATGTTGCTGCAAATGGAATTATTTCATTCTTGTTTTTATGGCTGAGTATTATTCCATTGTATATATGTGCCACATCTTTATCCACTCCTCTGTCGATGGACACTTAGGTTGCTTCCATGTCCTGGCTACTGTAAATAGTGCTGCTATGAACATTGGGGTGCATGTGTCTTTTCAAATATCAACTACTTTAATATTCTCCTGGCTGAACTCCCTACCTCAGGTCTCATCCCACTCTCCTAACCTTCTCCACATCTTCACCGTAACCCCAGAGCCTTACAACAACACAGCCATTAGAGTTAGCGTTCCAAAACAAAGGTTTGATTATATCATTTCAATGCTTTAGAAAAACAATCAGTGGCTTTCTCTGAATAATACCCACACTCAGTTTAGTGTGGTATACAGTGTTCTTTGCAATCTGGCCCCGACTTATCTTTCCAGTCTCAGCTCCTCCACTTTGCGCCACATCCCTTACCACAAGGGACATCAGACTGATGGCCCACTTGTGGAGAATACTGTGCTGTTGTGCCCATGTGACAACAAACTGGGACCAGAGAGGTTAAAGAACCTATCCAAGTCATACAGGCATAGTAAGGACTCAAACTGAGGCCTGACTCCAAATCATGGGCTTAATCCAGTAAACTACACTTCTTCCGTCTTGTGTATGTTTTGTGAATCTTGTTTCTTTTTCTTTTTAAAAATTTTTTCATATTTTTTTATTTATTTATTTATTTTTGACTGCGTTGGGTCTTCATTGCTGCACGTGGGCTTTCTCTAGTTTTGGCGAGCAGGAGCTACTCTATGTTGCGGTGCAGGCTTCTCATTGTGGTGGCTTCTCTTGTTGCGGAGCATGGGCCCTAGAGTGTGCAGGCTTCAGTAGTTGTGGCACGTGGGCTCAGTAGTTGTGGCGCACAGGCTCAGTAGTTGTGGCGCATGGGCTTAGTTGCCTTGCGGCATGTGGGATCTTCCCGGACCAGGGATCGAACCCATGTCCCCTGCATTGGCAGGTGGATTCTTAACCACTGTGCCACCAGGGAAGTCCCATGAATCTTGTTTCAATAAAACAAAATTAATTTTGAGCATACTAAATGCCATGCACAATCAGTGCTATCTTGCATCCTAATTGGGTATAACGTATCAGCCAGTCACATAAATTATTCTGTTATTTCTGTAGAATTTATAGTTGCCATTAGTGTCAATAGTTTTCCTTCATCTCAGACACTTTAATAATAATAATGATAATACCTTCCATTCATTTAGGGCTCACTGTGTGCAATACATTGTGTTAAGCCTTTAAAATACATAAATAATATTTAATGATCAAAGCATTCTTTGAGATAATTGTTACCATTCCCATTGTGTGATGAGGGAACTGAGGCTGCAAAAGGCTAAGTAAGGTGCTTGAGATGAAACAGCTAGTAGTGGAGCTGGAACTGAACACAAGACCATCTCACTTTATAGCCTGTGCCCTTGACGACTACACTATGCCATCTCCCCATAAAGCTCCCAGATTAAACTTCTCAATAACCTGGATCCTACCCTCCATGCCCTATGCCTGAAATTCCTTGTTTTCCACACAGGCAGTCTTATCTTGCAAGTCTTGTCTTTCCATCTAAGTAGCTCACAATCTTCTTTCTGCTCCCATTCTCCTAGTTCCTTGGGTACTGAACAGCTTAAGATAGAAACTCTGGTTATGAGCTGGGATTTATTTTCCTTGTAGGGAAGGGCTTCAGAGGGAGGGAATGGGAGTGATCCAAGCCATGGGTCAAGTGGCTGAAGTGGGGAGAAAAGATCTTCCAAGGGTATAACAATTCAAGGAAGACCTTTCTATTCCTCTCATTTTTTCTGCACCAAGATTCCCAAATGTCTAGAATCTGGGGCTCTTTATGACTTTGCCTTCCCTCCTCTGTGCTCAAGGTGGGCTCTAGGTCTGTAGGTTGCAGTAATAAAAAACAGAGATGCTTTTTAAAAATCCAGTGGCTCACTATTTTAGTCATCAATTCATTTATGGATATGCCAGGCATTGTTCTAGATACTGGATATACAGCTGTGAACAAAACAAAGAATCTTTGTCTTCATGGACCTTACAGCTTACCGGGGGACAACAGACAATTAACAAATAAACAAATACATATATAATGTGGTGACAGATAGTGATAAGTTCTATGAAGATAAAGCAAGGTGAGCAAAAGGATAGGAAATGATGAAGGGTACTGGTGGGTGTGGGGCTGCCATTTCAGTTAAGGTGGTCTGGGAAGATCCTTCTGAGGTGGACTTCATTGAATAAAGACCTGAATGAAGTGAAGGAACAAGTCGTGAGCATATCTGAAGAACGAACATTCTGGTAACATGAATGGCCTTGAGGTGGAAGTGTACATGTCATGCTTGAGGAAAATAAGGAGATCAATGTGTATGGAACAAAATGAGGAAGAGAATGGTGGGAGATGTGGTTTAAGAATAGCAGGGCCCAGTCAGAGCTTTGGACTTTATTCCAAATATGGTAAGGAGTCATCTGAAGATTGTGAGCAAAAGAGTGAAGTGATCAGGTTTAGATTGTAATGGGATCCATCTTGCTGCTGAATGAGGAATACATTACAGAGGGGCAAGAGTGGAAGCAGAGAGACTGAATAGAGTACAGTGGGAGGGAATCTGAGAAGTCTTCAGACTCAGGAAATGCTTGAGGGTAGAGCTGACAAGAATTGCTCATGGATTGAATATGGAGTGTTTGTAATTTTTTTTTAAAGATTCTTTTGATGTGGGCCATTTTTAAAGTCTTTATTGAACTTGTTACAGTATTGTTTTTGTTTTATGTTTTTGTTTTTGGCCTCAAGGCATGTGGGATCTTAGCTCCCCAACCAGGGATCGAACCTGCACCCCCTGCATTGGAAGACGAAGTGTTAACCACTGGACCTCCAGGGAAGTCCCTGGAATGTTTGGCTTGAGCCAAAAGTTTCTGGGATTTGGTTTAGGCAGCTAATTGAATGGAGATGCCATTTACCAAGATGAGGGTTAGGTTTAGGAGAAGAAATCAAGAGCTTTGCATTAGATGTATGAGAGGCCGTTTGACTTCCAAGTTCTTGGGGGAGAAGGGGCCCCTAGTAGATGCCACTGGTTTTTACCTTGTACAGGGGCATGTCTATGTTGAGGTGAGGGAGCAGAGAAATAGAAGAAATAAAGTTCCTTCTGAGTAATCATCTGATATTCAAGTGACTAGAAAGTAGGTCAGTTATCTGAGCTTGTCTTACACACACTATGATTTCAGCACAAGAAGTCTCTCTATACAGAAAATTTCCTGATTGTTATTATCTCAAAATTCCTGAATTTAAATCAAAGTAATTTATTCCATAATTAGAAATAGGAAACTTAAAATGCAAATAGCTTGAGAGAGAATTCAGTGTTTATGAGTTTTTATCAAAGTATAACAGAGCAGATGAAGGTCCTGAGCACTAAAAAAAAAAAAAGTGACATTGTCAGGAGAAAGGATGTAGATAAAGAAGCAAAGATTTCACAATCTTGCCAGGGACTACCGTATTTATCATAATTTCTAAGTGGGAAAATGGAGAAAGAAGTGTTCGTATCTTGAAGGATTATCTGGGTTTACAGCTAAGTGGAGAGTATCCATCTAAATTCTTTCTCTTCCCTTTTAGTCCTTTTTCTACCTTTGATTTAACCCTTAATCTCTTCCCCAAAGTGTTATTCAACTGGAAGTCCTGTGTCATGATAGAGGCTTGTCATCTCTATTCTAGGGCCTGAGTTCTGGAGAATGCTACTTAACTGTGCAATTCCCATTGATGTCCCTCTGTCATTGAGGGGCACCACATTTAACACCAGAAAGGATTTAAGGCAGTTTGTACATTATTTTTTCCCTTGATTATCATAGTGCTATGTGTTTATTGCAAAAAAAAAAAAAAAAACAAAAAACAAAACAAAACAAAATTTTAAAAAATAACAGAATAAAATCCCTACTAACTAGAAGCAAGTCCAACAACATTCTGGCATATTTCCTTCCAGGGTTTTATTCATTTTGTATTTTCATAATTGAGCTCTTTATTATACATGTGACTTTGCATCTTGCTGTTCTTGCTTAACATTAAGACATACATATTTGTCAGAGTCATTGCATTTCTATGGCTATGTAATCATCTGTAGTATAGCTGCACCACGATTTACTCAAGGTAGTTTCTAATTATGTACAATTACAAATAACACAGTGATAAACAGCTTTGCGCACAAATCTTTTCCCTTCTTTTGGATGATTCACTAAAAGAGGAGTTGGTGAATTAAAGGGTATACCTATTTTTTAAAGCTTCTGATATTCATTGCTACACTGATTTCCAGAAAGGTTGTTATCAAGTTACACTTGGGGGGAAGTGAAGGAGGCCTATTAGAACTATTGGATCTGTAGAAAATATTTGATAGCAATTCTTCTTCTTTTTAAAATAATAATGCTTTTAAAAATTTTGAACACACAGAAGAGAAATGGCTGTGCATTGTTATATACTAATCATTATTTGCTCTGTTTCATAGTGGTAACATCATACTAACTCAATATTAGATAATATTAGCCTACAGGGTAGCCAACACAAGTGTTACAGAGTATGGAGAATAGCAGATGAACATGTGCAGTGAAACTCAGGAAACTCTCCTTTAATGGAGGTCTGATATTCACTGGATATTGAGGGAACGAGGTGATGAGGAGAGGAAAGATCAGAGGAGGCATTCTGGGAAGGGGATGGAGTGGGAAGGAGGTAGCCGTTTCCCCCAGAGGAGGGCGAGTTGCAGCGACAGTATGGCAGCGCCCCCGACGGTCTGCCCTTCCTCAGGAAGGAATGAAGCAGAGCTGGTAGGAGGGCGGACCCTTTGGCAACCGGGGTGATGTCGATGTCCTTTGGGTCAACCAGAGATTTCAGGGTACATTTCTGTAAAATGATGGGCAGGAATAAAAACAGCTCGGCACAGGCCAGGCCCTCTCCTACACAAATTTGTTTTCCTGAAAATAAAGATACTCCTTGAACACTGTGTTTCTGGACTGTCACAGAAAGAATACAGAGCAATTATTTGATTTTATTGAATAGCGGTACAGATGGAAGACAGGATGTCTGGAAGCCAGGATGGCTGGAAGGATGCGTGGATAGATGGATGGACACGCTTGCTATCCATTTAATAACTAGCACCATTCATTCAAAAAGTATTTATTGAATATCAGCTCTATGCTGATTACTTCATTAAGTATTCTCACTTTATAACTGCTCTTTTGACTTTTTACGTTTCCATGATTATTTTTTTTTTCCCTAGGAAACAGACCCACACTCTCAGAAAGGGGAAGGACTGAGGGGAGGAGACTCATTTATCTGTGTTTCCTTTTCTCTCTCTGGCAGAAAGTTTAGGCAAAGATATTTTCCCTCATGCAATTTCAAAAGCAAATGTCACTCCCTCAGTTGAAAACTTTAACTGACTCTCTGTGCCTGTCTTATGTAATAAAGTCCAAATTACATGACCTAGTCCTTTACATTCTTTTCACAGTCTGATATGTCATGATTTTGCCTTCCACTCTTTTTTGGTGTGTGTGTGAAAATTTTTATTGTGGTAAAATATAATATTTTATATATATATATATATTATATATATATATATATAACAAAAATGCTCATTTAAACAATTTTAAGTGTGCATTTCAGTGGCATTAATTGCATTCACAGTGTTGTCCATCTCTCACCACTATTGATTAATAAAACTTTTTCCATCACTCCAGAAAGAAATTCTGTAACCATTTTAAGCTATAAGTTCCATTCCCCCAGCCCCTGACCATCAATAATAATCTACTTTCTATTTCTATGAATCTGCCTATTCTAGATATTTCATATAAGTAAAATCTTATAATATTTGTCTTTTTGTGTCTGGCTCATTTCACTTAGTATCATGTTTTCAAGTCACCCATGTTGTAATAGGTATCGGTACTTCATTTCTTTTTGTGGCTGAATAAAATTCTGTCATCTGTATGTACTACACTTTGTTTATTGCATTTATCTGTTGGTGGACACTGTGTTGTTTCCATCTTGGGCTATTGTGGAGAATGTTACAGTGGATATTGGTGTTGCCAGTGTGTGATTCAGTCCCTGTTTTCAATTCTTCTGTGTATACACCTGGAAGCACAAATGCTGAGTCATATGGTTGGCTGCAATTCTCACAGAGTACTATGCACCCAAGGAAAAGCCCCTCTTGAAAAGGGGTTATTTTAAAGTATTAAAATTCTTATATCAGATTTTCCAAACCACACAATATCTGGGTCATTAGGAGAAAGAGGAAAGGAGAAACATTGAGAAGAAGTTGAGTTAGAAGTCATACATAAACTGACATGTCAGAAATGATCAATTTGGGAAACTAAGTTTACCTGCACTACTAAATGACTCAAATATTTTAAATAGTGATTCAGAATATTAATTTTAATTATGAAGTGTCAGGTTTATTTACTTTAATTTTGTATGATTTCATCCTGTTTAATAGGAAACATCATAATGATGGTGTTTTTCAAACTGTGGGACCTAACCCCCATTAGTGAGTTATGAAATAAATTTGTTTGCTATGACTAGCATTTAAAAAAGAAAGAAAATAGAATTGAGTAGAAAATACAAAACTGCATTGCACGTAGTTAAGGGTAAACATTATTTTGTGAAACACTTGTTTCATTTACGTGTGTGTTCTGTAAAATATTTCTTATTATGGGATGTGATCAGAAAAAAAAATAGTTTGAAGACACCGGTATAATGGAAAGTCTGGGCTTTGGAATTAGCTAGAACTTGGTTTGAATCTGGGCTCTGGGTGACTTCTGCCAGTTACGCGACTTCTCTTACAGCTCAATCCTCTCATCAAAAAAGGAGAGTAATAACATCTACTTCTGTTTTGTGTTTGCGAAAAGATCAGATTACTTAAGTAGAGTGCATAAAATGTAGCCAGTATTAACAAATATATAATTACTTCCAAATCTTCCCTCAAATAATGCTCTCTATGTAAAAATACTTCATTCACTAGAAGGAAGACAATATGTGTTATTGATGACTAGATCTGTTTATGCCATAGTCTACTCTGAAAGCACATCGCTCAGTCTGTTTCTACAGTTTGGCTTAGGAAGGAGGCTTGAACACATAGTTCTTTCCCCTTCCTATTCTCAGATTGTACTTTTCTATACCATGCATTTTTGGCATTTTGTTATACATCTGTCATATATTTTCTAATTATTTCATAGTTCTCAGCTAGTATTACAAACTTTCAAATCTCTTCTATTGCTTAAAACAGTGCTGGATGAAGTTTTATTGAGCTTTTAAAGGTCCATAGCACACCTTTTGCAAAATATCTCTTTTACAAGGGGAAGCAGATGTAATCCTGATTCCACCAGTATTTCTCACTCAATCTACTCCATGCTAAACAGGTCAGTTAGGCACTGTCATGTCTCTGGGTAGTACAAGTGGAAGGTGTGAACAGAAAAACCACTTGATGTGAGGACAGTCGAAAATGAGATCCCATTTCCCCCTCCCCACTCCTATTCCCAATCGGGGAGGAGGCATTTATAAGCCCCGAGGACCACGGCCCAGAAACCTGCCGGCGTCCTGAGCTGCAGAGGCTTTCCAGCACGCACGATCTCCCGCACTGAGAGTCCTTCTTCCCAGATGAATTCTCATAGTATCACAGACGCGCGCAGTCTCGATCGATACTGGATGGCAGACGTACTCCCACCGTCAAGTGTAGCCACGGGGCGGTGGATTTAGCCGCCCTGCCGCTCTGTCGCAGCTTCTCATCAGCTCGATACAAGCAGAGGACGTTAACCCGTTCCCCGGCTGACACCCAACCGATCGCCTTCCCGTCGCCCTTCCTTTCAGCTCCGCTACCGCAGAGCCGGGTCTTTTCCGTCAGACTCCCACCCGCGGGAGGCAGCAGGGTCCCGGGCCCGCAAGGAGGGCGCTGAGAGGTGGCCTCTCCGCCAGGCACCCCAGACGGCGCCTGGAGGCCGCTGAGGCAGGGAGTGCTGAGCTTCCTCACACTCTGCACCTTACCTTCTGGCGTCTTCGCCCGGTGGGCGGCAGGGAGGCGGCAGCTGCAGGCAGCAGCTAAGCCGGGCGCCGGGGCCCGCCCGCTGCCGCCCGCCTCCGGGCCCCCTGCGAGCCCAGCCCCGAGAAAGCCCCACCCCCCGCGCCCGCTCCCACTCCTGATTGGCTGGTCCGGCTGAAGGCGACCCGGCGGTCCCCCTACCCGCGTCTCAGCTATAAAGGCGGCGGACACATGCCTGCGGCGGCGAAGCTCGGGCAGCAGCGGCGCTCGCCCGCTCTCAGACCCCGCGGCGCCCCCGTTACTCCTTGCCCCCGAGCGCTCCGACTCCACCATGCCTCGGGGCTTCCTGGTAAAGCGAACTAAACGGACAGGCGGCTCGTACCGAGTGCGCCTAGCAGAGCGGGTCTTCCCCCTGCTGGGGCCCCAGGGGGCGCCGCCCTTTCCCGAGGAGGCTTCCAGTGCCCCTCAGCCCGGTGCGGAGCGGGCAGGACCCCCAACTCCGGAGGAGGAAGCGGCCCGCGAACTGTCGGGGTCGTCCTGTCGGGCGGCTGGGGTGAGCCCAGGGGCGGGCGGGCGGGAAGGCGCGGAGTGGAGGGCGGATGGCCGGGAGGGTCCCGGGCCCAGCCCCAGCCCCACGAAGCCTACGGGCGCGGACCTGCGCCGGGCGTTCTTGGAGCGCTGCCTCAGCTCGCCGGTCTCCGCTGAGTCCTTCCCCGGGGGCACCGCCACCGTGGCCGCTTTCTCCTGCTCGGTGGCGCCAGCAGTAGCACCGACCTCGCGGGAGCAGTTCCTGCTGCCGCTCCGGGCACCGTTCCCGGACCCCGCGCTCCATCCGGACCCCGCGCCCCTCGCGGCCTCCCTGCACGGCCTGAAGCGGGCCACCGGCGGCGAGCGCTGCGCCAAGGCACCTCCGGCCTGCGCGTCTGGGCCCGCGGCCGCCGGGGTCAAGAAGCCAAAGGCCATGAGGAAGTTGAGCTTCGCCGATGAAGTCACCACGTCCCCTGTGCTGGGCCTGAAGATCAAGGAGGAGGAGCCCGGAGCGCCGTCCCGGGGCTTGGGGGGCAGCCGCACGCCGCTGGGGGAGTTCATCTGCCAGCTGTGCAAGGAGCAGTACGCGGACCCCTTCGCGCTGGCTCAGCACCGCTGCTCCCGCATCGTGCGCGTCGAGTACCGCTGTCCCGAGTGCGACAAGGTCTTCAGCTGCCCTGCGAACCTCGCCTCCCATCGCCGCTGGCACAAGCCGCGTCCCGCAGCGGCCAATGCCGCCACAGTCTCCTCAGCCGACGGGAAGCTGCCCCCTTCGTCGACCTCGTCCTCCCCGGATTCCGGGGCTGTTGCTGCACCTTTCCTGGCGGAGGGGAAGGAGAACAGCCGGGCAGAGAGAACTGCGGATCAGCACCCGCAGGCCGGGGACAGCTCCGGGGCGGAGCAGCACCGGGACAGCGCCCCATCACAAGGCCTCCAGGTGTTGTCCCGCCCCGAGCCTTCGCCGCCTCAGGTCCCTTATACGGCGGGGGTGTTGGGGCGCCGGGTGCCTGAGCCGGGCGGGGTCAGTGCTGCCGGGGGACCCGAGATCTTCGTGTGCCCATATTGCCACAAAAAGTTCCGTCGCCAAGCCTATCTGCGCAAGCACCTGGCCACTCACGAGGCGGGCTCGGCCCGCGCGCTTGCCCCGGGCTTTGGCTCCGAACGCGCCGCCCCACTCGCCTTCGCTTGCCCGCTGTGCGGGGCGCGCTTCCCGTCGGCGGACATCAGGGACAAGCACCGGCTGTGGCATGCGGTCCGCGAGGAGCTGCTCCTGCCCGCTCTGGCCGGGGCGCCCCCTGAAGCACCGGGCCCAGGAGGGGCGTCCGACGGGAGTGCTCAGCAAATTTTCTCGTGCAAGCACTGCCCGTCCACTTTTTTTAGCTCCCCGGGCCTGACCCGGCACATCAATAAGTGTCACCCCTCAGAAAGTCGGCAGGTACTGCTGCTGCAGATGCCACTGCGGCCGGGCTGTTGAGGGCGAAAGACGAAGAGGATCGTGAGGGTGGCCTTGGAGCAAACAGATCATGGGAATTTCTGTGGGGCTTTCTTCAACTTGCAAGGTTACCCTTTTTCCTTCCTTTATTTTCTCTCCTAAAACTCCCAGTAGTCAACGTGCCGCCAGGGGAGCGGGCAGCGAAATGTAAAATCCCTCTCTAGAGCAGGTATGTATATGGTATAAACGTTCTGGGTCAAGAATGATCAGCTTTAAATCCTTCTCACTTTCCCCACGAAAATAGGATTCCCCCTGCTCCCACCAAACTCTGGAGACCCCAATGAATCCTATATGACTTGTAATTCCTATGGAAAGTCGCAGTGAATGCGTGCATGTCTCTATCTACAAAGGATTCTAGCTACCAAAAGTGGTAGTTTTTTTCTCTCTTCTTCCTCTTGTCATCGCAGGCGCCTGTGTAGTTTCTGTCTCAATAGGGTCAGATATCTTGCATTGTATATTCTGTGAATTAAAAGTTATGTGATTGGTGCCAAACTTACGTCGGGTGGGTGGGAAATACAAGACCTGTGTCTGTGGGCAGGAAACGTTAAGATGTTTGCGCGCTTTTGGGTGATATGAGAAATCTCCTTGTAAACTTTCCTTTTCTCAATTATTAAGTCCACTCTTAAGCTAGTGTTTGGAGGTGGGGAATAGCATCTCTTTACTGGATGGAGTTGAGACACCCCCCAAATTCTCACCTCTAGCTCTCGTGTGCAGTATTCAGGAAGATACTTTAAATCTTTCTTTAAATAGCTTTTGGGAAACATAGAACTCATTTCCTGAAGTTTGACTGTTTTAGTAGGGTTTCATCCAAATTAACGCTTCTGTTGTAATCATAATGTGTATTATATATGACACTATGTTCAGCTTAAGGAAGATGTTAATACTTCTAATCCGCTATGGAAATGAATGGCAATTCATTCAATATTTTCTTTTCAGCTGCTACCTGGTTTTGAATTTTTTTGTATTACCATATTTAGCATACATTCTGTACCTATGCCCTAATAGCCAGTTTGGGACACTGGCTGAATATTGCTTGACAGATAGCCCATATTTGTAAGATGCTTACCACCAAATAAATGTACATAGCTGGTGCTTTGTTGTGTTCTGTGTTTGTCTTAAGAATCCCATTGAACACAGCCTATTTTCAAAAGCCACACTTCTTATCTCCCCAAAGCCAGTATCCTGCTTTATAATCTTAGTGACCCATTTAGACAGAAGAAACTATATTTTGTAAATGAATGTAATGGTGCAGAAATAAAATGGGAAACTTTCCTTATATAGTATATATACTATGAAGTATGGCTGCATAGACTGAGCTCCAAAAGGCAAAGAATATGTACTATTCTTTAAATATTAAAGATACTTTACCACTCAAAAATGTCAACAGAAAATATATTTTAAATATTTTCTTCTTTTTCAAAAAGCTAGTGAATAGTTTATCTGAACATGAATAAAATGTTAACTGTGCTAATCAACTTCCGTATTTTTAAGTTGGTATTTTCACTCCATTTTGTTACATATCACCAAACCATTAGCTGTTTATTTTTTTAAGAATGAAAGCACTATAGAAATGCGTAAATAGTTACTTTATCTTTTCTGCAATTCTTCACCTTGGTTGTGGGAAACTGTCTATATTGTTTAATCTTGTTCCCAGGGACTCTCTATCCATGTTTATCCTTTATATAAGCTTTCACGGGACTTTTTAAGTTTATTTTCTACATAGTTTCATAGGAATTTGTTTTTATTTATAAGGCAATCCAAAATTTAAGTGCACAGGAACTCTGAAAGCCTGCTATAGAAACTGTCTGTAAAAAGTTTTGTTCCTGAATGTATATTACCAAAAAAAGTAAAATTTAACAGGTCAAAGAAGCATGAGGGTGAGATAAATTGATGCTTTAACCAAGTGCATTGGGGAAAGTTTCTGGTGAGCCCTTATGAAGGTGAAAATTTTCCTGTAGTTTTAATGACTGTGGCAGGATCTCTGAGAAATAAGGTGGGGTATATCCTGAGAAGGGAATTAAAAATTCATTTTTCATGACGAGCTAAGGTAACCTAGGTTTATGCTTTGTATCTCTCCATTAATCATCCAGCCCTGCTTAAGTAAGTCTGAAAAAATATAAAACAAAATACAAAAAGACAAATCAACACTCATGGACACGAAATGATAAGAATACTTTTATTGTATTATTAAATACCATCTTTTTTCCACTGTTACGAATTTGTAGCTACTACATGAATGACGATACATAATTTATATTTTATAGTTTGCCAGTATGATGTATTTACACATGCAGTTAGTACCAATGTCATGCTACATTTCCTTAGGAGATGCCCGTTCAAAACAAAATGTGAGCAAAATGTGAGCAGCTTATCTACTGTAGGAAAATACTTCTGGAGGGTGGCATGTATACCAACCCGCACGTGCAAGTTCAGTATTAACAATATTAGATTAATTTAGACTCCTGGGTCATGTTCCCTTTTCTTTGACAATAATACACATAATTTAAGCCACACGCTTATGTCAGAAAAGTTTTCTCCTTCTTTTCTTTTTTCCTACCCGCCCCACCCCATTCCTCCCTTTCTGGTACTTCTTAAGAAAGAACACAGATATACCAGGATCCAGCAGCCAATAAGGGGCCACAATCTCAAAACAGAAATGGCATTTAAAACAGTGATACCATTTAAAAAGCAAAACATTAGAAAAATATCTGGAAGCTAAACATGAATCAAAGTTCAGCACAGTGATTTTTCTGGTTTTTAGATATGTCATGGCATCACCTGCACAGCCAAGAAATGAGACATTGCTTTGGGAAGAAAAAGTTAATGCTAAAATTATTTCAGCTGGAACTTGAGATACTAAAAGACCATTTATTTTAAGTGGTTTATTTTGATAACATAAATAATCCATACACATCCTGTGTATTAACAGATCTGCAACTATTGCTACAACTTTACAAATGCTTAAATTTAAAGATGTACATTTATTTAAAAAATTATATACTTACTGAGCCATGAAGTTGTAATGGGGCACGATAAATAAAATAATGAGACTATCTGTCCAATTATATTTCGTCTCAAAGTTAATTACGAAATTAAAAGCCAAACTACTTAGACATAATTATCTAGGGAAGGTAAAGGGTGTAGAATAAAACTCCCCACCCCCCCGCCCCCCATACGGCAGCTTGGAGTGTGGGGGGAAAACCAACCGAATAAACAACCCAAATCTAAAATACTAAGTTACAAGTCATTTAAATCCAGTGTTTTCTAAAATAAATGTTCAGGAAGGAACATGCATGTTGTTATGGCAAACACGAAGCCTGAAAGGGTTAACGCTATGTTCATGCTAAGGTGGCTACTGCTGAACACTGCTGGGCTGCTGTCTCCTTAGGATTTATTGGCTGAGCCAGAGGAACGACGCAGCTTCATGGACATGCGGCTTTTGCTAGTTCGAGGAGACATTGGTGAGGCCAGGTCAGCCCCGTCTACCTGCGTTGCTGTGGGAGTTTCACTGGGTAGAATCTCTGGGTAGGAGCCTGTGGGAAACAGCAAGAGCATTAGTGCAAGTCATCCAGCCACTCATCCTGTAAGAAATAACTTTTCTGCTACAGATCTGCAGCATGGATCCCAACCCTTAGTGAGGTCTTTTGAGAGGAAAGAGCAAGCCCCAAACTTGCTTGTTACGACAGTGATCTGGTGGCTCATGTCATCATATTAGCAAGAAAGCACCAATCATTATTTCCAGAGCCAGAACCAACCAGAGAGCTCCCCAGAAAAAGCAATGGGAAGCAAAATCTTTGGGTCAGAAAGGACAGGGATCCAAAGCACCATTAGCATGCACGTTAAGGGCTTAAGAAGCAGGTGAGAAGGACCAATTCCTATCTCTAGGGTACAGGGTATAACCAAGAAAAGGGCCTTCATTGCTCAAACTTGAAAACAAAACAGCACCAAACGTTTCCAAAGAGGAACTTAGCAGTATGAGACCATTATACGTGCTAGGTAGTTAAATATGCTTTTAAGAAGGAGCCAGATAAATTCCCTGAAGAAGGAGGAGGACAAGAGCTCTCGTCTGAAAGTCAGTCAAAAAAGACAAACCGATCTCCCCGAGTGTCTCAACTTAGAATTGACAAGCAACGCTTTTGTTTTCTTAAACTTTCGCAGTTACACTCTCCAGTCATAGCAAGTAGATAACCAGTAGAATTAGTAAGATATAAAAATTTGAAAGAAACAAAACAAGTTGAAATTGGAAAATTCTTCATATCATTTATTTACAAAGTAGTTCTTCACCTTTGTACTTTATTTCTGAGTTATGATTCTCTAATTCACAGCAGTACTACAGAACTTTGCACACTGTAGGCTCTCAAATATTTCATGAATAAGAAATTACATTAAAAATTAAAAACCGTTCAAAAAAACAAAAAGTCTGAAAATATAACAGAATAACAAAATTTTTACAATTCTGTATATTTTGAGGCATTTTAATCCAGATTTCCTTGGTCTTACATACATAAAAATTATCTTTACGAGTGTCACAAACAAAGACATGTCACACAGGTTGCAGGCTTAAACTTACACAGCTCCTAACTCTGTAGGGAAACTTTTGGCATATTTGTTAGCCAGTGTAGCACCACACTGACACTTTGAGCTTGGGAATACTCATACAACTATTTCCATATAATGAAACATTTGGCTTAAACTGAAGTTATGAATATTTATAAGGAAACATAAAACTGTTCAATAAGGGGTACAGATCCTACTGAGATGTCTTAGGAAATTAAGACTGTATCTCTGTAGAACACTTAAAAGTTTTTAAGGCCAAATATTATACTTAAGAACAAACATATATTGTCAAGGAAAGAACATTTTATCACTAATCCTAATCCAGGTAAATTGCCCTCCTTTTCAAAGTAACTTCTCCAACATTCTCTTTTCTAATTGAAATGAGGTTGACCTTCAAAATACAAGAAGGACATATATTTCTGTCCACCTTTCCTCTTCCTGAAGATCTGCGTTGGTTCATACTGGGCCCATACTGGAAAACCTAGAGGAGAATATGAATCCACGGACCTTTTTAGGGAAGCACTGCAGATGGATGGCAGAAGGAAGGTGAAGAGCAGTAGCTCATGCTTTGCTGGTAATGCATACTATTCCCGGCCAATCATGAGAGGCCTTCCCATGGCTGTTTACCTTGAGATGGCCAATGTTTTCTAGTGGAGGTTTTGGGAGGAAGAGAACTATCACTGCATTTCTTTCTTTGTTGTGAATGAAGAAATGGAGTAGCGAGCAGAAGTGAGAAAACAAAAGAGAAGATAGATAACAGATATGAGCGACAAAGTGCAGAATTTTACAGGTGTTAACAGAGGAGCAGAGAAGACAGTAATCAGGTTTTTATTATGAAATACGATTGGGCATGCAATGCATTAGGGTGATGAGGTTTCACAATGGACAAATGCTTTGTAAATTCAAATGTTATACTTACCCACTAACAAAACAAGTTCAAACAGGAGAAAAGAAAAGAAAAAAAAGTCTATGAGAGATTCTTTAAACATCTACCTTTTAAAGTGTTCACTGTACTGGTGGCATCACTCAGTCATAAAATCTCTAGGGCTGTACTGTCCAACATGGTAGCCATAGCCACATCACAGTTAATTAAATTAAAATTAAATATTATAATAAATGCAAAAAATTTATAAATAAATGCAAAAGATAAAATTAAATAAAAATTAAAAATTTGGCTCCTTGGTGCACTAGCCACATTTAAATTGTTTAGCAGTCACATGTGGTTAGTGGCAACCATACTGGACAGTGCAGATATAGAACGTTTCCATCAGCATAGAAAGTTTTATTACAGAACACTGCTTTAGAGTACACCAAATTCAAAGAATATTTTCCTCAAAAACAGCAATTCCTCTATGTCTCCCTTACTGCCTTCAAGGTGGAACCCCCTTTCAGTCAACTGAGTCAAATCAGGCTTTTTAGTGTGTGTGGTATACAGCACCGCCTCATGTTTTAGCAAATGATGTTTGTGATAAATACTCAGCATACCCAAACTCTATAAATAATTTATGGTGGATAGATCTCAATTTTAGATTCAAAGAATAATGTGATACTTACACTTCATTTCACGTCCTATTCTGCCTAAGTACTGATTTATATCACCTGAGTCATAAAGAATATTGATTTATTTATTTCTATTGATAATATATCCTCTCAAGTATAAAGTTGAAGAAGTATGGGCTCCTATGTTTTACATACAGTATCTATGAATAACATTTTTACAGTACTCACACAGACTGTTGTCTGTATCTTGATGGAATAATAAATTGATTCATATATTGTACATTGATTACAATGAGCTATTATTACAAATAACATGATGAATATGACTTTGAGGATCTATAAAGATTGTAAAAGGCAACTCAATGCATTGTTATTTATTGTGGCTTTGATTATACCGGTTGCCGACAAGTATGACCACTTTAAAACTGCTGAAGTTACTGGACCTACTAAATATAGCCTTTAAAACTATGGTGACCTTGAAAGCAACTCTAATTAACATTGAACTAAGAGGCAGCATCATCTTAGAAAGAGCCTGGGTTAGACAGACCCATGACAAGTTTGTCATGTTCCTAGATGCTGGATATTGGGCAAACTAACCTGAGACAGTTTTCTTATTTGTAAAACAGAGACAATACTAGTTATTTCGCAAAGTTGTGGGGAACGAATGCCTACATATGCAAAGATCCTGGCACACAGCAGGTATACAATAAGTGTAGCTATATAATAAAACTACAATAAGAGCAAGCATTAATAGACTTTAGATCAAAAAAGATGAGGATTAGAAAAGAAGGGATAGAAACTAGAAATATTTTTGAAGAAAATGACCACTTACAAAACATCAATTGTTAAAATGTGGAGAACACAACGTAACTGTTTAGTTTGGGGGAAAATAAAGAATATCCACTTTTATGTTAATATTCCTATAAAACATAACCTTACATTAAAGGACAGATTACCCAAATAATCTTACTGCCTGAATATTGCTAAAGGAGTTGATAAGTGATTGAGATTAGTGTGGATGCACCACTGAATGTCATAAAGTAACACATAATTTAAAATAAAATAGTACAGAAACACAGGCAAACATGAGGTTTCAAGATATTCAAGAACTACCATTATTGCAGACTTAGAACATATCAGTCTAAGCTTGTCATATTTTATCTCCTTACAAATGGGAAAACTGGGTTTAGGATAGATTAATTCATTTGAGTTCATGCAGATAAGAAATAGCAGAGCTAGAATTTAAATCCAGATCAGTCTGATTCCAAAGCCCATAGTTCTCCCACGGCAACCTTAAAACGAGCCTAAAAATAAATAAATAATAAAAAATGATTTTTCAATGGGTGGAAAAGTAGAGCCTTCAAAATAAAAATTTTTAACAATTTCTAATTTGCAAATATGACAGGTTACTGGGCAATTTCTCTCCTCTCTCAATATCAAGAAGGGACTGAAAATATTTAGACTAAATGAGTAATTATAATACTTCGAGTACTCTGAAGTCAGACTCTGACTTTACCAGGTGACTGTTGGTAAGGTTTTTTGTTTTTGTCTCATAGAATTGCCATGAAAATTCAGTGAGAGAATGCATGTATAGTACTTAGCACACTGCCTGGCACTCAGTAATCGCTCAATTATTATTTTCATTACACAAATTTTACATCTGAATGAATGCTCTATATGAAAACTGAGCCTAGTAATTATTGTTATAAAAGGTTAATGGACTTTATTTAAGATTAATATTATTTGCTTCTTGGTCAACAACATACAAGCCAAATTTCTAAGTTTAAAATACTGAGAAGAGAACACATTTGGCTGCTTATAATTTCAGGCTAACCTAGTGATAAATAAATAAGATTATTTATTTTTAAAAACATTTGATTTTAAAAACACAGTAAACAAACTTATAGCTTATATGTTGAAGGAAACATTTTCTACTGGCACTTACAAATAATATTTAGGATATATATAAAATAACTATCTTCTGAAGAGCTACAATCTTTTCTTCCAGATCATTTCAAAGCCTGGGAAAAGGAGAAAAGTTTAATGGCTAAATTTTGATGATTCATTCCATTCAAAGATGCAAAGAGATGGGCCTGACAATCATAATACTATCTCATCTACATGTGGCATACAGATTTTGTGAATTAACAGCAAAACTGAGGTTAGAATTAAGGAAGATTAGACACTACTCTAGGTCTTCAAAATCACTCTGTTAGATTATCTCTTATTTTGATGGCATAGAAATATTTGAATCTTATTACTAATTTTTAGAAGATTTACTTAGGAACCTATACGTTTTCTAAAGGTAATTATACAAAGTGGTATGTATGTATACGTATATTTATGTATGTATACAGAGGACCCTTGAATGTAGGGGCTAGGGGCGCCAACCCTCTATATAATGTGCCTATAACTTATAGTCAGCCCTCCATACATGCAGTTCCTCCCTATAGGTGGTTCTGGTTCCTCTGTATCTATGGTTCTGCATCCACGGATTCAACCAATCTCAAATTGTGTAGTACTGTAATGTATACTGTTGAAAAAAAAAATGCATGTTTAAGTAGACCTGTGCAGTTCAAACCCATGTTGTTCAAGGGTCAACTGTACATGTATATGCATATGTGTGTATATATATGTATATGTATATACATGTGCATATATAGAGGGAGTCAAATACCAATCACCCCTTTAATTTTTAAAGTATTGATACTAAAATCTCTAACTTAATTTGTAGAGAAACAAATCCAAAGAGAGGTACGTACTAGCTCAACTAATAGAGTATTAGCAGTAATTCTAGATATGCTACATAATAGGCATTGAAAAATACTTATGGCTGATGATAGTAAAAAGACATAATACTGGAAAAAAACTGGGTGTATTTTATATATATATATATATATATATATATATATATATATATATTTTTTTTTTTTTTTTTTTTTTTTTGCTATACATACATTTTCTCTGTTGCGGGCAGCACACACATTTGTGCTGGTCCTGAAGGCTCACTGCGCTGTTCAGGGTGTCACCACCCCTTACTGTTGGCCGCTCTTAAGTGTGGTGTGGATAGACCAGGCTTCCTCCTCAACAGCTGTCTTTTCCCTTTTTCCAAAATTGCTCTGTCTGGCTCTGCACATTCCTTTTCCTCCTCTTCCCCTTTTTTTTTTTTTTAAATTAATTTTTATTGGAGTATAGTTGCTTTACAATGTTGTGTACGTTTCTACTGTACAGCAAAATGCATCAACTATGCATGTACATATATCCCCCCTATTTTTTGGATTTCCTTCCCATTTAGGTCACCACAGTGCATTAAGTAGAGTTCCCTGTGCTGTACAGTATACGTTCTCATTAGTTATCTATTTTATACATAGCATCAATAGTGTATATATGTCAATCCCAATCTCCCAATTCCTCCCACCCCGCCCCTTTCCCCCTTGGTATCCACACATTTGCTCTATGTGTGTATTTTTAATAAGAAAGATAACTTAATATTTACTGTGCACTTGTAGTAAAACAGGATCCTGTTTCTTCTTGTTGGCATTCTAGATTTTTCTTTTATTTAAAAAAAAAAAGAATTGGAGGGGGAGGAAAAAAAACAACTTGATTTGAAAAGACAATGTGACATTAGGGAAAAATATCTAGATTTTGTACTGCCAATATAATCTGGCCAAGAAGAGGAGTAATTTCATTTTAAAGTTTAGAGTTGGAGGAGTGGTGTTCATGAATGTTAAAAAAGAAGGTCACAGTAAAACTTTTGATATTTTCCACACACCTGCCTGACAAAGATAAAGGGATTTTTTTTCCTGTAATTTTTTTTTTTAAATAAAGGACATGAAAAATCTAATAATGTTTTAATGTAGTTTTATGGAAGATCAACAAAGTGTGACATCACGATATCTCCCTCAGTGACCTTAGGGATAAAAATAATTTCCCTTTAAGTATCAGTCTACTGCCACAGACAGAGTCCATTTTGAGAAAATACAGTTATGAAATTTATGGATCAACTATGATATACCAAAAATGTTTTTCGTATCTATTTAAATACTAAAAATTATCTAGAAAAATCCCCATTGGAGTTCAATGTCATCACAGTTGATACATTACTGTTAACCAGGAAGTAGGTTTTAAATAAGCTTGAGCCAAGTTAAGTTTTAAGCCAAACTTAAAACAGTATTTTTCCACTGCTCCACTGAATAGTATTATATTATAGGTTTGGTTAGGAAGAATAGATTATATCCGTTATATGATTATCGTACTGGTATTCCTTTAAAATGTAATTTCAATTTATTGCATTAGTATTGATTAGTATTAGTTTATATGGATGGGGTATGCATGGGATATCTAAAGTTGATTCTCGATTACAAGTTAAAAGGAAATGGGGGAAGAACAAAGGGTGTTTTGTTTGACACTTTGTCTTACCTTCAGATAAACAGAACTGATATTTAATGATCTAAATCTCAATGGGGCAAATCAATTTTATCATCATGTTAAAAAGTAATAATGAACCTAAAAATCCTCACACTATTATGTAATTTTTGCAAAGCATAAGTCAGGTCCATATGGCTATTACATGGCCTATTTCATGTCTTCTCTCTCAACTCTGACTTACAACTTTAAAGGGACTTCTACATTTATGGGTTGGTTTGTGACAGGAAAATCAAAATCTGAGATGACTGGGAATAAAAAATCATTCTTCAGATATCATAATGTTTTTGCTACTGTAAAGGAGTAAATATTTCCTTTTTATATTATTGTGCTGAATTGAAAACCACTGATAAAAGTTTTTATCTTTCGTAACTATTAAAGTCTGCAAAAAAACCATAAAAATGTATTAAGTAATACTGGAAAAGTTATTTACAGTGTTTAAAAACACCTTTTAAAAAATTCAAGTGCATGTTTCTAACAGTTCCTAAAGGCAAAGACAATTTAAAAAAATTAACCAAAGAGCCTTGACTTGGCTGCTGTATCATTCTTTACCTAATGTCTCAGAAAGTGAGAATACTACTTACTTCCCATGTTATACGTCTGGCCAAATGTGCAGGATAACATGCAACACATAAGAAGAACATTAAGAAGAGGAATATGAAGGACTCCAGCTAGTAAACAGCTACAACATGAAAACTGACAGCCTGTATAAATTTAAGGGGAAAAGTTAGTCTGAACGTGGCCTTATTATCAATATTTTTCATTTGTGAAATTTATGGCTCAACTCTATGTATGGTACACAAAAGTGTTATTCATGTCTATTTTAATAATGTCTGATATTTTATCAGATATTCTCTATTATTAAAAATGAAATGTCCAGGTATACTTAACTAGTTTTTATTTTGTTGTTCATTGATTTATTTTTAGTATCTTTCTTTTACCATCTTTCTTATGCTGAGCTGAGTAATTTTAGATAGTGTCAACCCAGTCTAATATAATTTTCTCTTTGCTAGGTCTTTTATATAATTAATTGAAAGGGCTCCAAGTTTTTTCGTAAAATTATTTTTATAATGGCCAATTAAACGGTGACAGGAATGGAAGCTTTAATTTCGTCGACTTTGAGAATTACAGTAATTTTTTTTGCAAGCAAATTAGGCCAGTAAAGGAGTACTGTGCCTCTTAAACTACTTAATATGAAGAAAACTTATATAATATGAAGAGAAACTGAAGGCTTATTATGATGAACTTCAAGTATATTGTATTCTCTTTTCCTGCTTCCCTTGAACATCATTAGAACAGTCATCTTTGTATTTCAGGTGCCTAGTATGGTGTGAGGCACACAACAGAATAACTATTTGATGAGTTAAGATACCCAATAACAATGCAACACATTACAAAATACAAAGACACACCATTTCAGTTCAGTAGTACTACATTTTCATGCTGAGAAACAAAAAGGTCAATACAACAAGGTGTAACTAACTTCAACCAAGGGTTCTATTATTAGTTATTTTTATCCCAGAACCAGTGTTAGTGTTTCATGCAGACCTAAGTTAGTAAGTATAATTCTGGAAGAAATTTAGTGACAGTTTCTGAAATGTTTAGTATGAACCAGGGCAGTGTTAAGTTTGCTTATTAACTGAGTTACAAGCTTAGTGCTTGCTAATTTTTAAAAAAGGAAATGGGGGAAGAACAAAGGGTGTTTTGTTTGACACTTTGTCTTACCTTCAGATAAACAGAACTGATATTTAATGATCTAAAGAGGGAAAATAAAATAAATGAAACAATCATAAGGAGTGCAAAGTATTACAGAATAGGAAGGCCATGAGTAATTTATTTTCTTACTGATTTCTTCAAAATTAGTTAATTGTAAAAATGCAGTACCCTCTTATAGTCTTTAAATATTACAAAATAATTTACTCTGCTAAGTACTTCTAAATCTAGACCAATTATTTTAACTTTATTTGTAAAATTAGAGATGATAAGGCAATATTCTTGGCCATAAAATTTGATCCTCTGAAGTTGAGAGTGCCTGCTCAACTTGTATTTCTTTTGCAGATACTTCGGTAACGATTCCGTGAAACACAATAGTTACTGCCCATTAGCTCAGATAAAATGTAGTGTATGTGCTTTTATGAAGACTGTTGACTTTTAAAGGAACTGTATTTAGGTAAAAGAAAGTATCAATCAAATTTACAGGCCAAATATGAAAATAATGATGAAGAATATTTATATTTCAATGACTGGAAGTTTATTCAAGCAAGTTTTCCATTATTTTAAGAGTTTTTTAGAACAAAAGGGTATTGCATTTCAAGTTCCAATAACGAACAGTAACTAATACTTGCTTTTAATCTTACCGGCATCAGATGGTAAATGATGGTAGGGAGCTGGAGAAAAAACCTGTGCTGCAAAATCTTCAAATGTCGTTGGTTCTAAATGGTGCTGGACAATCGTTTGCAGATATCGCGCTCTCTCCTCATAGCTGATTTCCTTCAGTTAAGGATGAACTTAAATGCAGCATACATTGGGAAAGAACAGATCACATCAAAAAGGACTACTATCACTGCTAAGCCATTACTTCTTAATAATATAATTATTCATTAACTATTCTTGCATATCATTAAAAGTACGGCTTTTTAAAGAGAAAAAAATGTAGCTTTTAACATAAGTTTACTCTTCAGGATACCACTATACCTGGCAGCTTAACAGGAAGACATTTATCAGAAAATAATTAATAGTAAACTGTTGGAAGAAAGAAAGGTAACAGTTTACTTGGGAAAGGATTCAACTGCTATCAGGTCAGCCTAGGGCTCATCTTATCTTGTTAATCAGCTTCGATCTGCAGATGTACTCTGAAAAGCCATGTGATGAATATTATAATGCTTAAAATACTATGTCTGAAATTCTGTTTTTCATTTGTAATAATTTATTGTGAAAAATTCCTGCATATCATCTTTTTCTAAAATCCCTGCATTTTCCCAACAATTGTTCTCATTTTGAATGGAAGACTACTGTTGCTGTAATCCTCGAACTTAACTCCATGCAGTTAAGATAAATACACAGTTGAATCTGTATGTCAGGAAAAAATACCTAGTCAATTATAACACTGAAACAAGCAGGAATATTTGCAGAGAGTCCACAGGACTCCTACATACTGTCTAACAAAGCATCTACAGGGCACTGACACTGACAGAAAAATACTGTACTTCCCTTTCACCACATTTTCTTCTCTGATATTATTGACAAGCAACCAGTACCTTGAAGTGTTGTTGCTTTTGAACAACCCACTCCAGGCTTCCTGTTTCAGCAGGCCTGACTGTGCTGTTAGCACAGAGAGGGCGAGAAAGAGAGAGAATATTTCTGTTGTTCACGAAAGCAACTATGGAAATGGCTGTCAAAATGTAGAGCAGCAGGCAGCAACATACAATTATCAGGAAAAACTCACATGCTGACTTCATGTCGTATAGTTCCTGAACTGAGAAATCAGTTAACCTTTCTTCTACAACTTTTAGAAGTTCTCCAGCTGTACTCAGTGTGCTATGTTGATAGGCTTTACCTAAGACATTTAACTAAGTGTAAAGGATAATAAAAATTTGCTTATTGGTTCTTCTTTATTCATTGAATTTTCCCCAAAACCCATTTTAATATTTTACCCTCAAAATTCATTATTCTCTCTCTTTTTAAAATTGCAATTCAATTGTTGTAGTCCTTTAGTTCCAGAGATTGTAGACCGAGTCTACAATCAAGACCAAGAAAAAATTTTGAGAGGAAGATAATTTAAAATGTTAATTCAGTGGGAGATACCATAGTCAGTTACATTTACAAAAGATTATTGATTGAGAAAAAAAAAAAGAAGAGTTAAAGGTAAGTCTATATTCATTATGCACTTGACTTAGACTGTGATGTCTTTTGCCACCTAAATGACTTGAGTATCCTCTTCTTATACTACAATTTATTTTATGTATCAAATATTGAAATAATCTTAATTTCAGTTCCTGGCAATCCATTATTTTCAATTCTGGGGTTGAACTTCAAAAGAATTTTACTCCTGAAATGGGTAGCAACAGGACAAGATGCTATATTGAAAGGATTTTATGGAAGGATCATATAGACGTTTTTGAGTGTTAACACAGAAAAGTAATATAGCACACTTTTAAAAGAGGGTATATGGTTATAAATGAAAGGGGATGAAACTGATGGTTCAATCTAAATAATACCACATATCTCACAACTTGTTGGAAAGTACTTTTTTCATTGGGGGAGATTCACAGCTGCCGAATTTTCTGCAGTTAATAGAGTCCTTTGATTCACAGCAGTGCCCCTTGTACAAAAAATACTGGCCTTTGTGTATTACCAGAAACTAATTTTCTATTTGGCTGAAAAGGGAAAAATGGGGTTATTGCTTCTCCCTCCTACAGAGCTTTTCATTATGCCTGATGCACTCAACTTGTAAGCTCTTCTGAGAAAAAAAATAACTGAAGAGGCAAGAGGTAGAAAAATGAGCTTGTTAGCACATTAGAAGTGAAGTATCTTGGTGGGCCCTAGAAATTCCCAGTGGTGTGTTAACTTATCACTCTATGCATGCTGGCACTGATAGTCTCCCAATTGATCACTCTCTTTTCGCACCAAAGGTGCTGCCAGGAAGCAAAGGCTGAAGGCCCACAGGAGAACAGTCTGCTATCAAAACAAGCTGTTTTTAAAAGTCTGCTTGAATGGGTAAAATGCTTCATGAAAAGTAGGGTGGAGACACCTACCTGCTTTTAAAATGCTCTACTTTCAGAGGGCCTATAAATGAAATATTTTACCTTATTATATTTAGAGTTTACACAAAAATTAGGCAGAGAGAAAGCAAATTTAATATTTCTAAAGCAAGGAGATTATTAGAGCAAGAAATGAATATCTAGAGAAGATACATTTATTTTTTATTTAAAAAAAATTTTTTAACATCTTTATTAGAGTATAATTGCTTTACATTGTTGTGTTAGTTTCTGCTGTATAACAAAGTGAATCAGCTATACATATACATATATCCCCATATCCCCTCCCTCTTGTGTCTCCCTCCCACCCTCCCTGTCTCACCCCTCTAGGTGGTCACAAAGCACCAAGCTGATCTTCCTGTGCTATGCGGCTGCTTCCCACTAGCTATCTATTTTACATTTGGTAGTGTATATATGTCAATGCCACTCTCTCATGTTGTCCCAGCTTACCTTTCCTCCTCCCTGTGTCCTCAAGTCCATTCTCTACATCTGCATCTTTATTCCTGTCCTGCCCCTAGGTTCTTAAGGATACATTCTGAAGTGTAATTCTATTTCACTATACAAAAGGAGATTCATAAAACTCTGAAGAAACCCTAATATATAAAGCTATAGAAACTAAAATTATCTAGACATAATGTATTCATTTTGTATAAAAACACATGATGTATTCAATAGAACTGCAAAAAAATCGTAATTAGAGAAAATGATGCTTTCTAAAACAATTTTTTAAAGTTGAAGTATAGGTGGCAGAGTGAAGGAAAACAATCATTAATGGTTGAATTTAAATGAAAAACTGCAACGGTTGTCACAAATTAGGCAGTCCACTGTCTGAAGTTTCCTTCTGGGGGATTATTTTCAGAAAATACTGTTAGTTTAGTAAATTATTATAGACTACAGTAACTCACCTTCTAAAAGCTAAATATTCTAATTTTCCAAGTGTGATGTAGTCAAATAAATAAACAACAATATGAAAGCAACCCAATCTACAGTACTTACATCTTTTCCCCTTTTACTTTGGAAAACATATATTAAGGAGATATAATGAACTCTAAGTACTTCAACAATAGTCCTGAGTCCACAAACAAGGTTTTTTGTGATTGAGATGATGATAAAGTTCCAAACAGTGATGTTAGCATCTGCAATGGTAACCATAGTCCAAAATAGTTAACTCCTGTATCTCCTTATAATATGTTAGACACTTATTCCTTAAAAGGCAGCTCTCTAGGGAAGAGTTATTAGTACCTATAAATTGAGTGGCATACGCAAACTTGATGGCTAATAACAACAGGATAGCTCAAGCTATATTCCTACTGTGATTGTGTGTTGCCACTGGCATTGAAATTAAAAAAATGGAAATGGGTGAAATCATAAAAAGGTGATGGTAAACTTAACAAATTCAGAACAAAATTTAAAGTTCAAGTCTAAGTTGAATTAAGACGGTTTTTGTTGCAAATCTAAAACAACCCAAGCCAAAACTAGAATAAAAAGCCATTTGATAAAGGAGACTTTTAGCTGGTAGGAATCTTTAATACAGAACTAGCCAATCAAAAGAAATAACACACAGGTGCTGCAATCACAGCAATATAATTATCCACTAATCCTCCTTCCTTCTACTTTCTGTAAAAATAGAAATGGGGGGAAGGAATATTACCATTCTAAAAATAAGAAAAGGGAACTAAATGATTTTTATAGTATAAATAAATAGTTTAAACCCAATCGGTACTTCACTAATATGACGTTAATATCAGTATTCAAGTAACTACTTTTGATTTTAAACTTATCATATGAAATAATAATGGCCCCCTGTCACTGTGTCAAGACCAGCTGTTATGAAACTAGGGTTCAGTTTCAGCCCACTCCTGGAAAGAGATGCATGAATTCTCTGTGCCACAGTTTCTCTGAATGTTAAATGGGGATCCCCCCACCTGCTCCTATTTATGTCATAGGGCTGATGAAGATAAAGGATATAAATATAAAGTAACCCAAAAGTCCCCCTACATCTGTGATGAAAATAGTTATTTTGACCTTTGACTCAAGTCTTTGTAAATAGCAGTTGCTGTCTCTACTAGGACAATTTTCAATATCAGTTTAAGAAATATACCTGTGTTCATGTGCAAGAACTCTGATAATGTTTCTTGTTTATGTTATGTACAAGAGGAACTTTTGACTTATTCTGGTAAGAGAAAACTCTGATTTCTCATGAGAAAAAACACAATATGAAGAAAAGAGACTGCAGACAGTTAATTAGAAACACTTTTTTCAACTTGACTAATGTATAGGGAGAACAGATAAAAGGTAGATTTGGTTTTTAAAGAAGCAACAACCCTTCATTCGCCAAAATAATTTTCTTAATAATACAATGTAATTTTGAACTGCTTTTGCTGTCAGAAAAGGCAAAACTTTCAGTTTTGTGATCATTAATTCCATGGCACGCCCAGGAGGTTGTATAAATACTTAGGTCCAATGTAATTTGTGACTAGTCTCAAAGAAATAGAAATTTGTGTGTGTGTAAGTATATGTACATGTGTACATGTATGTATATGTTTGTATATACGTATGTTGTACATAGCAAGAATCAATATAAAGTATAATTTTTCACAAAAAGGAGTTACGAAAATTACAGACAGACGACAAAGGCATATCATTGCTTAATTAATTTCCTCTTAAATTCAGGTTTAATGTTTTCTTTCCTAAACAAGACAAGAAAAAACTACCGGCTCCTTTTTAAGTAAAGGCAAAGCATGAAGTGTCTATATCTGTGCTCAATAGCATAGCCTCAGGGATTTAGGGCCCATTCTGAAATTCCTAATTTAGTAAGCACTTGCCCACACTCATATTAATGTGGTTTCTTTGCTGTTTTAGCAGTCAGGAATTTCATCTCCCTACTCTGTATACAAAATTCCAAAAACAGTAATTGCAGGAAGAGAAAGAGTTTTACCTATTAAAAATTTCTTGCAAGTACTACTTACAATATTTACAAAGTTTGTAAGATGGTTGGTAGTTTGAAATTGGCTATGGTGGGAGTTTTCACATCACAGAACTCAAAAAAATGCCACAAATCGAGGCCTCCTCCTGCTCTCCAGAGCCAGTTGTTAAGCATCAAGTGTGCCTCATTCCTCACGCTTGTTCTCCTAATAAACTAGTGGGAGACTAATGTCTGAGGGCGGAGGCCATGCCTTTTTATCTTTATATCTCTAGCACCTAGCACAGGGCCTAGCAGCACTCAATGATTGTTTATAAATTATAGAATGAATGAATAAAGTTGGTTTGGTAGTTGATTAGGAGCCTATTATGCAGACAGCCCCCTTCTTCTAATCTCAGTTTGGCTCCCCAGAGACAAAGCCCTTTGGGGCAAATACAGTTGGGACTCTCCTAGGATTGAATTTGGAGAGAGAGTCTGGTTCCACCCCTACCCTTAATCTTGCTGACCTTCTCCAGAAGAAGAAAAAGTGAGTAAAGCACAATGTATACATATGTAAGGTATAACATTAAAAGAAAACTGATATCAATTTCTTAAAAAATTATAATAACTGCCTACAGAAGAAATTCTGTAAATGTTGAAAGTAATTACAACTCATTACAATTTAGCATTGAAATAAACATTTTGCCCCATTGGTTGTGATAATTTTAGTTAGAATTAGAGGACGGATACAACAATGATCTACAAACATTAATGTCAGGAAACTTAGCAAAATCAGCAAAATGTTTATTCAGCAATAAGCCTTGCCTCGAAGGAGAATATAAGGATTTGCTCAGAAAAACAAAGCTGCTGACCGGTAGAGTTCGGACTAGAACCTTGGTCATTTAACAGTCCAGTGCTCTTTCTACAGACAATCTCAATGATCTGGATTTTAGATGGGAAAAAAAAAAGTATAAAAGGGATTTCAGTCAGCTCAAGGACAGCCAACACAATGACTACCAGCTTAAGGTCTATGATTGATTGGCAATTTTTCAAAAATGTTTTATACTAGAATATCATATGTAGTATAGTAATAAAAATCCATGGCATGATCTAAAATAAAACAGAGAAAATAAAAAAACCACATTTGACTTTTTAGTTCTAAAAGGCCTTGAAGTATCTTCAAACATTCTGAGGCAGTATCATTACACAGGGTCTTGAAAACATAATGAAAAATAAGAATTTTATTGAGATATAGAATATGGGTAGATATATTTTGCAAGTACATCTGCAGGATCTAATAATAATTATCAGGAGTAAAGTGGCATACTTCCCTGAAATATACAGGGCAATTAAGTATCCCATGGACTAAAAGGCACTGCTCATTTATAAAAGTAAACTATATTGCTTACTTTATAAAGAAGATCTAGTAAATTAATTAATACTCCATTTCTTTCCTACAGTAGCTAATTTCTTTAAGAAACATGCAGTCTAGTTCATATGCAGTAAAAATAAAATTCCCCTAAATAAATAGCATGAATCTTGGAATTATTTGTACTATGTTATTAGAGATTCTGAAAATCTGCAACAGGTTATGACCAATTATTGTGTATGATTTTTATGATGCTTTATATTAATGAAATTCTTTAGTAGTTGATACTATCTACACCATGAAGGAAAAGCTGTGATTTGTCAGAGTAGACAAAGCTGGGCTTTAATCCATCCTTTTAAGCATGCTGCCAAGTCTATATTGTTTTCACTGCGTCTCAATTAGGAGACAGGCAGGACACCTGGTACTTCTTTATCTAAGTCCCATGGGCTGCCAGATGACTCAAAATCCATAACAGGTGCTAAGGCACTGTGAGGATAGTCCTATTATTGAAAGCTGGAGCTGTATAAAATTTGGACCATATATAATTGCTCATAAATCAGTCAATTACTAAATGAAAACATTAAGTAAAAAGTTGATAAGCCCAATTCTAACAAACTTCATGTAAATACATTTAAAAAGATTAACCTTAAATAAATAGGATTAAAAATTTAAACCTACCTAAAGGTTCTGAAAATCCTTCCTGATTTAATGATCTAATAATCATTGGCAGTTTCTAAAAAGGACTAACATGATTATCAAATATGTGTATCTATTACACTTTCATGAAAGTTGTATGAAACAAAACATCTAAAAGAAAAACTAAGTTACCTGGATTTCAAATTTAATGAAATTAAAATTTTGTGCTCTCCTTCTTGGTAAGATCTGCTTGAAAATATTACCATTAAGTAATAATGAGACTTTCACAGTCAACAGAGAACTGCTTCAAAATTACTAGTATTACAGTAAGAGTTTAAAAAATATTGGGGGGAGACTAGGAACAATCACTGTGTTGTTCCTCTTAGGAACAAAAATTTCAGTACATTAAGTTGAGGAAATGAATGTCTGTGTTTGGACTAAATACTAAACTTGGGTTCTGTGAGAAGACTGCAAAAAGGAAAAAAATAACTAAGTGAAATTTTACAGTGTACAATTACTTAAGTGTTATCTCTACCTAAATGTGCACTAACTTAATTAAGATTTTGTTTAAATGCTGTAATTATCAGGAGTACAAAAAAAGTGATTTATTATCATGGTAGTAGTTACAAAGTACAGCAAACTGTCATTTAAGACAGTGTCATAGCATCTATGATAAACAGTGTATTGGCTTAAACTAATGCACTATATGCCCCCAGGGAATAATAGGCTCAGAGACTGGACTTTAACATTAAAATCTACCCATTAATCTTGACTTAACTACAATCTATTCTGCAGTAAAAGGAAGAATGGGCATTCAATGAATTACTGTTTTTGAAATATTGCACTGGTGCCCATTTACTAAAATAATTTAAGGGGACATGAAGAGATGCAATACTAGTAAATCTTACAGACTGTTACTAATTTTATAAAACATGCATTTGATTTTCCCTCAGTTTAGCAAGAACACCCCATTTTTTAAAATCTATAGATTAAAAAATTTTTCTTAAAATATTTCTCCCTGATCCTTTGAAAGGACATGTTGCATAAATTACAATACTGCAGTATAATTTAGTCAACTTAAGTTCTGCTGAAAAAAAGAATCATCTATGGAAATATACTGTGGGGTCAGGATCCTGGGGGCTGAAAAAGCTTTAATTTTTTTTAAGTTGTAGATCATTGTTTCTTTGCATCAGAGTCTCCAACTGCTTGATTAGACTGACCAGAAGAAAATGGAAAGGCCCAGAGTAGTGTTTATACAAATATCACAGCATACAATGCCTCACATAACAAAGAAACAACACTCACATTTAAAAAAGATATCCAAAATAGAATTCAAGGAGAGAAAGATAATTATGAGTGACTGAAATAGGCATTACCTACTGATTTAAATGATAAATCCAGTATTTAACCTTAAGATTTGCTTAGTGGATTATTTTAGCATTTGCGATTGTTATGCATAAAATTAATTTACATTTCTATATTAATATTGCTTATATGTATTCAGACGATATTTGGGAATTCTAAAAAACACAGCATAAGCCAAATCTGTCTCTAACCTTATCTGATATATAAAATGTGCTGGTTTTAATCCACTTTCCCTTATTTTAAATTTCTATCAAGATTACAAAACATTACTTTCATTTCATTTAAAGGTAAAAATATCATGAAGCAAACCGACTTTTGCTCTGCTATAATCTGGTGGGCTGAAAATAGATAATGGCATGTTAACAAGGAATTACTACAGGTGGCTGCTTAAATATATTAATTTGCTTTCTTTTTGATAGTAGGTATGTGCTAAATAAAAGTCAACACCCTTATCAAAAGAATAAGTAAATGTAGAAACATCAATTCTACAACAGCTATTTTTGCTTCTTCTCTTTTCTGAACAGCAATTAGTAAAGCAACCCCTTCCCCTCCTCCCTAGTGCCGTCAAGCTGTTCAGAGCAGTTTGCAACTCGACAATGGTACCATTGTGAATGCTCTCTGGGCTTCCTTCCCACAGAGAGTTAAATGGGCAGTTCCTGCTGCCCATGATTGGTGTCCAGTGAAATAATACTCAAGAGCCAGGTTTTATCAGCTTCACGCCAAAGAAGTGAAGCCAGGGAACCCAAGCCTTCATATCATACTGGACCATATGCCAACCCTGATGGCCCCAAAGGTTTATCACTAAGAATCAGGATCCATCATGTCCCTTGTGAAATTTCACTTCGCATACCTTATGTGAAATGCAAAGCTTCACTAAAAACCGAACCTTCTTTGCAATTGGCATGAACAGATGGACGGTAACAGTGGTTTGGCAAGCAAAAGTTAAGATTTAAATAGGCTATATTCTAGCGTTTGAGAGGAAAAGCAGTTAGAAGAAAATGGGGAGATTTGTGATCCATAGTTTAACTTTAATTCCATTATTGAGTTATTAAAAATTCAATAGCAAAATCCCGTATATTTAGTAAAAGGAAAATAATAGATTAAAAGCACTGCAATTCCTATGTTAAACAAGGTTAGAGTAATTTCAGCTTTACATCCTTCATTCTTTGCTCTCTGAAATCCCCAAATAGCATCTGAAGCTACTGCTGTTTTTCTATTTAAATAAAGACTAGAATAAAACTTACACATTATGCAGTAGGTGTAGTTAATAATAATGTGAGCATACCAGTGCACCTTCATCACTAATATCAACAACATAGCGTTTAATAGAGAGAAAATAAAATTCCTTTTCTAGCAAAGGTCAGAAGTTAATAAAGATGGAAGTAGAGGAACTTCAAGTTTTGTTGTTTTTAGGGAACAGCCAGACAATCACCTGATAGAGTTCTCCTATTTTCTTTCTGGTACACTATGATATAACCCAACTGTCCATAGATTGGCATATATGGACCATACTATCACACTGGATTTGAGAATACAGGTAAAATGGTGGTGCTGCTTTCTTTTCCTTTGCTATTTTTGCTGTGAAGCCAAGGTACTATCAGAACAGGATAAAAAAACTTCATTTGTCAACAACATGTAAAAGTATAACAGTATGTAAAAACACATTTTCTGAGCTCTTGCTACATGACAGACAGGCTGCTTAGTGCTTCATGTGGATAATCTCATTTAATCCTCACAACACTACTGAGTTTGGTACTCCTTTTACAGATTAAATAAAATTAGACATAAAGACAGTGACACACTTAATAAGTGGTTCTGGACTCTGAAGCCCAGGCTGATTACCCAACAGTCAGCCTCCACATTTTTAGATATAATTAATTTATAATTAAGGACTATAATTAAGGACAGTCTATACTTACCAATACTATCTTCTGAGGAAATGATCTACAGAAGACGGTAGATACATAAAGTTATGCAGTTTCTCAATAAACTCACTTTCTTCTAACATGAAATGGCAGCAATATTGATGGGCCTCCCTAAGAGGTTTTATAATGTTCTCTCGTAATGAATGGCAAACTGCATTAGTGGAGCCAATCAATTACATTTCATTTCGTTTTGGCTCTCATACTTTTGCAACAGGTTCTTTACATTTGAGTAGTAGAACTGCAGGGATAACAAACTGTGACTAATTGAAGAATGATCATTGACTTCTGGTAATTTGTCTGATAAAGTTAAACAGAAACCCAATTCTGGCATTTACGAAAAAGTCAAATCTAAACAGATTAGAAGAAATCAAATAATATTGGTTTGGGAGGAAAGAATATTAAATCTAGGAGGAAAGTGTTTTTTAAAGATACTATTTTATTTTATAACACCCCCAAAATGTATATTTCACAATATTATATATGTATTACATATATATATACACACACATAAAGCCTCAAAATATAAATTACAAGAATTATAACAGACATGCTGCATTCCATCTACTCAAATCTCACCCTTTGAGGCCCAGATTTTCTATACATTCTTCCCTGATTTTCTTACTCCAGAGTAATGACTTTTTCCTTGGAACTCCCACAGCATCTTATCTACAACCCTACTGTGACACATTTTACCTTGTGTTATAATTTTTAGTGTACATATAATTATCTCCCCTATTAAATTATAAGATTATTGAAGAGATTACCATCTGATTTGTCTGCATTTCTCTCAAAATCTTTACCATCACCCTTTAAGTGATCAATCAATATTTTTGATAGAAGAAAAACAGTACAGTTGCATCTTTTGACCTGGTGGTGGTTAAACTAATTATTCACCATATAGTATATTTAGGATTTATACTCTTTTTTCAAATTATATTTTGCAGTAAGAAAGGTTAAGAAGAAAAACTTAAGAAAATTAGGACATGGGATGTGGTTAATTTTATGTCAACTTGGCTAGGCCATGGTACCCAGTTTTTGGTCAAACACCAGCCTAGATGTTGCTGTGAAGGTTATTTTTTAGATGTGAATACCATTTAAATCAGGAGAAAAGTATATCAGATTACTCTCCATAACGTGGGTGGGTCTCATCCAGTCAGTTGAAGACCTTAGGAGAAAAGATTGAGGTCCCCAAGGAAGGCAGGAATTCTATCTCTAGATGCCTTCTGACTCAGACTGCATCAACTCTACCCCAACTCCCACAGATTTCAGACTTGCCATACCCACAACCGTGTGAGCCAATTCCTTAAAATCAGTCTCTCTCTTTATGTACTTATGTATATACACACATCCTACTGATTGTTTCTCTGAGAACCTGAATACAACATGACTATATACTGTAACTTCTGAAAATTTCTATGTATAATAAATCTCACATTAAAAAAGAAAGAGAAATAGTACATATTTGATAGCAACATATTTAACATTTATACATAGTCAAAATGTCCCTAGGATCAAAACAAATAATTACTTTAACATTTTTATTTAAGGAAAAGTCATGATAGCTAAGATCATGAAATTAATGCTTTGGAATTATTATTCCTAATACAAAAAAGCCAAAAACAAACAACAAAAAAACCCCAAACCCCACTAACACACACATACACTCTCTTTCAACAGGTAATTAATAAATAAATGATGACTAAGATCAACCTGAAATACCCCTCAGGTCCAATGGTTACTGAGAATGTGCCTACTCCTTCTCCCCAGTGATGCATTTCAGTTCTAACTGCATGATCAAACCAACAAATTGAGCTAGAGACAAAAAAAAAAACCAAAAAAAAAAAACCCCCCAAAAAACCTAGCTGACAAAATCAGAGGTTGCAAGAAAATGCTTTTCAAGTACAAGTAATGCAAGAAATGACAAGTGAAGTAAAGGAGAGGTTTCAAAGCTTGAAAGACAGTCATCAATACTGACAGATTACTGTAATTCTGGCTGCCAGCATGATCGATTTGGGCAGCATATGACAATCAATATTGTCTTCATTTAGTGAACAACATTAGATTCACAGATAGATACAGAAGATGTTCCTAGGATAAAATTTAAGCTGTACTTAATGATCATAAATAGCACAATTTATGCTGTGGAATCTTCGTGGGTACTTTTACTGGGCATAAAATAACTGACACAGCAGTACAATTATCCAAATATAATTGAGTTTATTACCTATTCTTTTACTCCTTCATTTCTCTTATGAGGATTAAAATAGTAACTGATGGTTTTCAAAGCCTACTTCTATCTCAGTTTTTGCTGTAATTTCTTTTGTTTTATTGATCTGTTTTAGAGCGCATGATTTTTTTTCCTTAATGGGAGCTTATCTGAATTTGTCAAAAATATACATTTAAAATTTTATTATATTTCTGAAATATGTATTTGTTATTTAAAATGAAAAGACATTTATATTTCAATATCTCAAAAACATCTAGTTGTAATTTATTGTATAAACTTTCATTTAAAAATCAAGTAATTGGGCTTCCCTTGTGGCACAGTGGTTAAGAATCCACCTGCCAATGCAGGGGACACGGGTTCAATCCCTGGTCTGGGACGATCCCACATGCTGCGGAGCAACTAAGCCCGTGCGCCACAACTACTGAGCCTGTGCTCTAGAGCCCACGAGCCACAACCACTGAAGCCCGCGTGCCTAGAGCTCATGATCCGCAACAGGAGAGGCCACCACAATGACAAGCCCGCGCACTGCAAGGAAGAGTAGCCCCTGCTCACTGTGACAATGTGCGGCAATGAGGACCAAAAATAAAAAAACAAAAAAATTTTAAAAATGAATAAAATCTATCTTTAAAAAAAAAAAATCAAGTTATCTATCAGTACCTATATGAAGTTATTTCCTCCAACATTTAGAATTAATATACACCTTTGTGAATCTTTGTGAAAGATGACTACATGTTCTTCAGATTAGCAAAGGCTGAGTATCTCTATTATATACTTAAATAGTATGGGAAAATAACTTGTATATAGCTTCTAAATTCAAGCTTCTAAGTCAAGAAAAATTTGTTTGATCTGTCTGATTTAATATTTTTACTCTGATAGTTCCAGAAGTGGTTTTCCTGATAGAAGTTGCTCACATCTGCTGTGTAAATAAAGTGTTCACGTTTACTGTTTTCATCTGAAATTACCTCTCTTCATCTTAGAATTTTCTCCAATGTGCTATCTATTAACATCTCAGCAAGATTAACTATTAAGAGCTTCATGAAACAGGCCTAAAAATCCAATCCAATCAATTAACCAACCAACCAACCAACCAAACATAAAAACCCAATTAGGCAATCTCTTGCTGTTGGGTAGAGTTGTTTCATATTGGCTGTAATCTTTACACATAACAGAATTAATCACTGCACAAAATAACGTACCTTATTTCATTTACTAGGTGCATCCAAATTCATTATCTCATTTATTCTTCACAACAATTCCAAGATGGGTATTAGCATCTTTTTTACAGATGAAGAAAGTTAGGTTTAGAGATTCTGGGGCTTGACTAGGATCACAAGGCGGACCTCGGGTGGCATGGACATATATACACTACCAAATGTAAAACAGATAGCTAGTGGGAAGCAGCCACATGGCACAGGGAGATCAGCTCGGTGCTTTGTGACCACCTAGACGGGTGGGATAGGGAGGGTAGGAGGGAGACACAAGAGGGAGGAGATATGGGGATATATGTATATGTATAGCTGATTCACTTTGTTATAAAGCAAAAACTAACACACCATTGTAAAGCAACTGTACTCCAATAAAGATGTTAAAAAAAAAAATCAATGTTTCTAACTGCAAATCCAGCTATTATACCTCTAGTGTAACATGCAAATCTGAACTAGTCCTTAAGAGTATGAATTTAGGCGCAGGTAAAAGAAATTAAGCTATATCCTCACTTTTAATTGGTATACTTGAACTACTTGGTAAGGTGTGCATTTTACATGTTGCTTGTATATCAGGCCAGAAATAGTTTGTGTTAGTTCAATAAATTGAGTTCCTATTGACACAAGAGGCAAATAGAGTTTTGTATTACAATCTAATCTTGCTCTCATCACTTTCCCAAAAGATTTAAGGCATTCTTTCAACTGTGTCTTAAATGAAATGATGGAGAACACTAACCTCAGGATGAACATCAAGATCAGGGGAACTGTAAAGACGCATAGGTCAGAAAGAAGTCAATCTCAGTAGAGTTGACAATGCGGACAAAATTAGTTTACAGATAATAATCTGCATATTCCTTATAAGATTAGCTACCTTTCTAGAGATATTCAGGATATAATAAACTGAATCCTTACATTTCATGACAATGACCACGTCAAATCTGAGTTTTCAACTCGAAGTAAGTGAAGATGTAACCGCTACAAAAAAGAAATGCTATATAAATGACATTAAGCTTAAGCAATGTAACATGCTATGATCCACCTATAATTCCATTCCACAGTATCAGAATATGTGAGAAATTACATAGAAATCAGATTGCTTAAGTCAATTTTCATTACAAGAAGAAAACGTATGTGGTAGACTTATGATAAATCCATTTCATGTGGAATAGGACATAGGATATTTTAAAAAGCCTTCCCTGTAAAGCTTAACATCCACAGTTTATTATGTAAAAGAAAAATAATTGAAATGTTTTGAATAATGTAGAAAAAGTATATGGAAACACAAATCCATTTTAGAAAGGAATATCAGAAAACAATTTAAATTTTAAAACTGTGTGCATATTTCGCCCCAGGCAGTGTTCTAAGAATTTTACACATATTGACTCATTCAGTTCTCGTAACACTACAGGCTAGATATTATTATCATTCTCATTTTATGGATAAGGAAATTGAGGCTCAGAGAGGTTAAATAACTTGCCCAAGGCTGCATAGCTGATGAAGTGGTGACCAGCATTTGAGTCCAGGTAATCTGGCTCCAGAAGCCATGTTCTTAAACACTCCATGTCCTCTCATACTTCCATGACTCTGTTTATGTCATTCCTCTGCTTGGAATGCTCTTCTTAATCTCATCTACCTGATTAATTCATTCATCCTTCAAGATTGGTTCAATCCTTACATTTCTCAGAAGTGTTTCCTGATACCACCACTCCTTGCAGCTGACTGAGACGTATCTGAAGTATTGTTATAATAATTCCAGAACATCCTGTGCATAACTCTATTACAGCACAGATACTGAAAACAATATATTTCCTCAACTACATTGAGTACTTTGCAATGACTGTTACGGTTATCTCTGCATATCCAGATTAGCAGAACGCCTAGTACATAATGGGGCTCTAATTAATTAACCAAAAGACAAGTACTGATTAAAAGCGTATAAAAGAAAATACATCATTCAAATATCATAACTGCTTAAACACTGGGGAGGAACTCCATCATCTATATATCAATAAACAAAAACTCAAAGGTCTTAACAACACATAAGAAGTAGTTACCTTGGAAAGTAGACATATATTAGAGTAGAAACCATACTGTTAAAAAGGATACAAGTTTTGATATAATGGAATCAGCGATTTCAGAGCACGGCTTGCATTTATAGCGGTTGCTCGAACCATAATGGGTAGGACCTTTCCATTCACAATAGCACCATCAAAAAGTGGACCAAAGAAGGGAACCTGATTGAGAAATTAGAACATAATTTTATACTCGAACTGGAAAAAGGTTGTAAATAAGAAACAGTTTGCATACAAAAGTCTTTCTGCTTCCTGTTTAGTTCTTCCTTCAGTAGAAATGCTATTCAAATTCAGTTCTTTTCCATGATGGGTCATTCATACTAGGACAATAAACAAACAAAAAATGCCAGTGGTCTACAGGGTTTCCATTAAAAGAATTATATGCTTCATATAACTGACTAAATAATTTATACTACCTGCCAATTTTCAAATTTTTGTAGCCGCAATTGTATACAAAAGTCCAACACTTGGAAATAATTTACATTTCCCCCATTGAGTAAACACAGGAAGGACACACATTCATTCTTACAGGCAGCAAGTTAGTTTTTTATTATTTTCATGTGATGCCAGCTTTACTACCAAACCTAAAACACTTTTATTATTATTTTACTACAGAATCTAAAACACTATTTTTTATTTTATTATATGGTTTATTAGAAAAAAATCTGTCATTTTTATCAGATGACTGACAGTTTCAAAAGTATTCTGTTTGAATATGGCTGGTACAAATGGCAGCTGAAGGCAAAGACATGAGCTGTGGATAATACAGTAATTATTTTAGGCTTTGTAGCCACATATTGTCTCTGCTGTATATTCTTCTTCGATTTTTTAAAAGAGAAAAACCCATTAAAAATGTAACAAACATTCTTAGCTTGTGGGGTGTACAAAAACAACAGTAAATGGGAACTTCCACTCTGGCACTACCTAGCCTTCTTCCATTCGAATACAGTTTCTTTCTATTTTTCCTATTTTAGTGCCTTCTGAACTAGACTTAGACAATTCACATAGCTACCAGAGTCTGTGTCTCATCTCCCCCTCCATTTCCACGTTTTGATGCCTAGGCTAATTCTTCTGAAAGAGGGAAAGAAACTCACAAACCCATATAGAACTCAAAATATATTATTAAAATATAAGATAAGGAGTTCTTACCTCTGGTTTTTTCATTATCTGGATACTGAACATGTGATTTTTCATTGGGTATATTACAATAAGGACATCACCAAATTCGGTAGGAATAATTCCTCTCCTGTAGTCTCTAGTATGCTCTGACCAAACGATGTGTACTTCATCATTTCCTAAATGTCTCAACTGGAAAACCAAGAAAATAGTTCATAGTGCTCGAGAAAAGCCCTGTGAATACAGTCATACAGCTACTGACAACATACTATAAAAAGATTAAAGGGTAAAGAAGTTTTAAAAATATTTTTAAAACTTCATTTGATCATTTTTCATAACATGCGAAACACAAGCACTCAAAAGACATTAGGAGACACTGCAGAAGACCAGATAATTTTCAACTGTCTATATAGTCAATGGCAAACAGAGAAATTAGATAAAAAAGATTCGCATACAGACCAAACACTCTTCTTAACCAGCAACTGCACCAATTTTCCACTACCAAACCTTTTAAAAATTGTTTAAAAGAGTGTTTTAAAAAGTGATGGATTTAAGACTGTTCTTTTTTTCTGACCGCTCTCTGGAAGTGTTAATGAGAAGTGAAAGGGTCTAAAGGAGGCAACAGAAAGAGAAGGAAAAGAAGTAAATCATAAATATCTACTGAGTAAGAGAAGGTTGATTACATTTGCTTTAACAAATTTATTTCTAGCTTTTCTTTGACTATGAAACTTTGCCTACGAAATTCTTTCAAGTAGACTTTGTGAGATTTGTTAGACTCTCTAAAGATCTTATTTAAATATTTATAGTGCTTACGAAGGTGTTTTTGGCATTTAGAGAGTTAACATTATGATGATTAATATTATAAAAAGCAAAGCATACAAAAGTTGGATTTCTATTAAGTTATTAGAAAAATTAACTTAATATCCATCAGTATTGAGTTTTCTTCATGTAGATTACTGTTTAAACATGTATTTTAATATATCAATACAATTTGGTTATCTTAGTACATTTATTGATTCTGCCACTGCAAACATTTGAGCCCATTTTTGGTGCATATCTCACATGGGCTTTTCTATTACTTTCAGATAACCTGACATATTGTAGGCAGAAAAGTGTGGAAGAGAAAATTAGGATAAGTGTCGCCAATATTCTTAGTAGGGGCTAACATATAGGCAATTTCTGTTTTTGAAATATTGGATTTATTTTGGCTTAATGACCACAAGGCAGGAAAACAATTAAATGTGTGATTTAAACAAACAAAGGAATTAACCTTCCAATTAATGAAAGGTTTTCTTCTGTCACCCTTTAACCCTGGAGTTCTTAATCTGGGTTCAAGGGATCTATGAATTTTTGCAAATTTTATTTGTGTATTTTTCTGAGAAGAAAGTCTATCATATAGGACTATATATTACAAAAAAAGCCAAGAACCAGTGTTCTAATGGCTCTTAAAAGTCCCCAACACCAATCTATCTAGAAAATCCTAGGCATTATGAATGTCATTAAGTATTTGAAAACACGAGGTAAATCCCTGAACTTTAAAATTTATATTCCTAAGTAAGAAATGCCCTCTCTTCTTTGACAGATTATAAGATGGTGGCAGCTATTACTCTAAAGACAGTGCCCAGCTAAGTCTATAGACCAGAATCTATTATTTTAGAAATATAAAGATTTTTATTTTCTTTTAAGGAGGACTTTTTTTAGGTCTAAGTGGATTAAATAATTCTTTTTGGAAACCATAAATGTGCTTATTGCTCTAAATACATGATGATAGACCTCAAACATCAAAACAATGTTTATTTTAAGTTTTAATTATCATTATTTACAACACACACACACACCCTGAATGACATAAATGCAAGACTTGGGCTTTGTGACATTTTTAAAAACCAAAAAAGATTACACAACTCAGAAAAGCCATGGCTCTATAATTTCATTTTTTAATCAAAATACTTTAAAAATATCCTTCCTATACAGCCATCCCCATGTGTCAGCTTCCCTAATAGGTTTATGTTAACTGAATACAAAAGAAATGTGAAATAAATTTAACCAGGAGGGATGATCCAATCTAATTTTGATACATTAATGTCATATGCTGTACATGTTACAACAGCAGCCAGATCTAATACTAAGCTCCAGGCTATACTGAGATTTCCAAATGGCAGATTGTTCTAAGTGATATCAAGTGTAATTGAAGTAATAAACGATAGTAAAAGCTGAGCACACTGTCAGGAAGAATTTAAGTATTTACTTTTTAAAATTAAATGAGTTAGGTTAGGAAAGACAAGACAACTGAAATAATGCAGGTCTCAATTTACAGAAAATTCCTTTTATTTATCTGCTACATTAACCCTTGAACTCTTGCCAAACCTATCTATAATTTCTAGTGCCCACTTATCTAAAGAAATGAGAGAAAAGGGCAACTGTAGTTTTATTTTATAATGAAAGCTTGTCTTCAAATATCTACCACAGAGTATTAAAAGTCTCTTATGGAAGTTTAACAGAAAAGAGTAATATATTTTTTCCAGGATGTTGTAATGCAGATATTTGTGGCATAGAACCATGCATATAAACAAAGTCATTTAAAACATGTTCAATCATTTTAAGGAAAAAGCTTCAAGAACATCCCTTATCATTTTTATCCAAATGCTAAAAAAGCAATTATTTTATGCTGTTATGTTGAGGCATGTTTTTATATCTTTATGTCTTTAAACCCTGCTATAAAATAATTAAACAAATTGAGAAATTGCTAATCATTGCCATGTATCTTAGAATTTTTGAAGACTACTGAAAATATGAATTTTGAGTGGTTAACAGGTAATAGAAACTTCAGAAGTGTGTTTGACATTTGACATACATACTTTATATAGTATTTGATGTTTTAAATTATTTTATCTATTCCTTATATTTTACAGACTTAAAGGGTTGTGTCTTATGTATACTCAACAGGGTTTTTCCATACTCTGAAAACTCTCAAAGGAGTTCCCACCTGCATGTTTTTGTACCCAGATGCGAATCACTTCTGAAATAGAGTATAAGAATTCTGTACATGGGATAGGTCTGTTAAAATGACTGGCAATGAAAGTACTCTTCCAAATTCACTTTGACTGCTGTTGAAGTCATTTTGGAATTCAAGGTATATAACATAAGCTGCAGATTATCATTATCAATTTATGAAGATAAAATAGTTTAATGAAATTCAACACATATAAAATTGAAGTCCTCAGTACATTATAGAATATTAGCACTGGAAGAGACATTAAAGCTCTAATTTCCCACACAATACAGGAACTCCCAGTGCAATATCCCTGACAAGTAATCCTGCCTCTGCTTGAATATTTCTAGGGTTGGGGTTTACAGATTCACAAATTAGCCCATTCATTTTAAAAGAGCTACAATCGTTAGAACCTACTTTACAGTAAGCCAAAATCTGCCTTCCCGAAGCTAGTTCTTCCAAAATAAGACTTATACCAAACAAACCCAATCTATATTTCACATATTATCTTTTCAAATATTTGAAGATTGGTCAAATATATAACTCAACTTTTCTTTTCTAGGTTAAAAGTGTTCCTCTTTTTATACTTTACAAACTTATTCATCCTGGATTATAATAATCCTGGATTATTACCTCAGTTTATTGATGTTTCTATTAAATTGTGGTGTCTGAAATAGAATATAATATCAATATATGCTATAATACAACCAGCCCACAGTGGGACTACTTCCTTTGTTCTGTTCACTCAATTATTTTCTGCATTTTTACAACACTGGCTCAAACGGAAGCTGTAGTCAATTCAAACCCTTAAGACTTTTTCTTACGCAGTTCTTTTAAGCAGGTACAACAGACTACTAGAACTAGAGAGGATTTCTAGTATGTATTCTTAATAAACTTTAACTTACCAGGTTCTGATTATCTTAAAGCCTATCAAGGCCTTTTGTTAGCATGATTCTTCTATTCAGTATGTTGGCTCTGCCTTTTCCAGATTTGGGTTATCCTTAAATTCAAATTCTTGTGTCTTTATTTAGATTTTGGATAAAAATGTCAAATGGGACAGGTTTGTGTAAGAGCCTTACAGTAAGTCATTACAGGTGTCCTTCCTGGTTAAATGAATATCCAACATTTATTAAATACTTACTATTTCTGAGTGCTTTGTGATAATTTATTTAATTTTCAAAACAATGCTACAAGATAATTATTATTGACCTTATTTTTACAGGTGAGGAATTGAAACTTTGTAACTTGCCTAAGGTCACGTAACTAATAAGTGGCAGAGCCAAGATTGAAACCCAAGCAGGCTAGTTTCAGAAACCATACTTTAACCGCCTCCCTTCTATTGCCTCTCATTATATAATTAATTTCTCTAGATATAATTACAGAACCAGTCACGAACATACTTATTGAACTATTATTAAGACCACATTTCTTCAACTTGTCCACAACAAACGACTTAGTTAAATGCTTTATACTGTCTATGGCCTTCCCTGATGTAGTAATCCTATTAAAACAAATTAAGTTACTTTGATGTGATTTGTTATGGTGAACTCATGGTAGCTCCTAGTGATCACTACTTCATTACCTAAGTGCTCACAAACCATCTGTTTAATAATCCTATTTTGCCAGGCACTGACATGGAGCTCATGAATGTTAGTAATTTTTGTGGTTGGTGGCCTGTTCCATGTCCTTTTATGAAAATCAGATGTTTGCCTATCTATGGCAGTGTTCTCATTTTCCATAATTATCAGTAGAGATTCCAGAGTCAATTCTAGATTTCCTCAGTGAAATATCATTCATTTGGAGTTAGAGACTAGAATTCATGTAATATAACTATATCATCTGTTTTACAAAATCAACTTACCCCTTGACGTCCTCATTTCTGTTAAAAACACCTAAAAACTTAATTATAATTACTCAGAGTCAAAACCTGAAAGTCTTCAATTTCTGATTTACTTACAGTATCTCTAACAAGCTCTTCATTAAAAAAAAAAAGTATTATGTTCTGTTTTTGTACTTTCCTTCCTATTTCCTCAACTGTTGCTCTAGATCAGATGCTAGTCATCCTACACAGCTGGACTAGTTCATGAGTTCTTAAAAGGCCTTCTCTCCTCCTTCCCTCTCTCCTTCCTATCTACCTCTTTCAAACAGCAAATATTGAGAGCTGACTAAATGCACTGCACTAGCTATTAAAGATACAACGGTGAGGAAAAACAGACATATTTTCTGCTCTCACATAGCTTTAAGTCCAGTGGAGAGAGAGTAAAATAAACTAAGCAATTAATGAATAATTAACAGTAGATATTATGCTCTAAACATACCTCTCTGAATGCAAATAACAAAGACAACTGATCTATAATGGCACTTGAAGAATGCATAGAAGTTAGTTAGGTTAGGCAGTTACTTCACGAGACAGTGGTATACATGTAGAAATTGAAACTGAGTTGATACTCACTGCCCCAAGCCCTCATTCTTTGCCCCTCACCTTCCAGACACTCACATAGCAAAACATAAACTATCATATACTCCTCAATCATGTGAAAAAACATACTCTCATACATTTTCACAATTCACTTGCTGTCTGGATCATTCATTCTTAGTAATTAGGAAAAGCTTCTTGAAGCAATAGGCACGGCATCTAGTACACAATACTTTAGCAGAGTGGGCACTCAATAAATATGCTATTAAAAAGATAATGTCACAGTACTTACTTAGCAAATTGTTTTCTATCATTACATAGTGCACAGCATAAAAATACAATTATCTGCAATTATGGCTTTATTTAAATATGCCACTTTGATGGTGACACGTGCTATACAAATATAAAATAGGGTAATGTGATAGTGTTACTGGATAGAGAGGGCTTCTTTAGCTAGGATGGTCTGGAAAGGTCTCTCTGAGGAGCTGTCATGTGAGTCTGAGAATAGAACAATGAGGATGAAAAAGTCTGATAATGTGACGAAAGAGCATTTCAAATGGAAAAAAAAGGTAAGTGCACAGCCCCTGAGATGGGAATGAGCTTGACATGATGGCAGGTTAGAATGACAGCCAGTGAGGCCAGATTGTGGTAAGTGAAAAGGAAAGTGACAGAAGATGAGATCAGAGAGGTAGGCAGGCAAGTGGCCAAATCCTGTAGGGCACTGAAGGCCATAGTAAGGAATTAGAATTTTATTCTTTATGCAATGAGAAGCCACTGCTATACCATCCAAATTAAACCATTCACAGTGCTGAGATAAATCTGCTCTGAACCATTTATACTTCCTTGTTTATCTTCATTTCTTGTCATCAGGAGTATATTTATAGAAATCGGGGTTAAAGGTAGAGTCTATTACATTAAAACAGAATTATTTTACGTAATGTGGCTAGATTTAGGAGTAAAACCATGTGTATAATTCCATAGCATTTATTAACTATTACATTAACTACACTTCTACTAAAACAATGAAAACATTTTTGTTATTATTCCTTAAGTTTGTTTTTCAATTCCTTTTCCAGACTATATTAGCATATAGTTCTTTGGAAAGTAAAGTATATTTTAATTGTATTTCTAGATAAAATAAAGAAAAATGGATTTAAATTTATAATCAGACTAAGCAGTTCGATAGAGCTCATTTATTAGCGAAACTATTGTAACCAAATTTCAAAACAAAAAACGAACTGCTGTCCAGTACACTAACAATATTTCAGAGGGAACTGACTTAAATAAAGCGCTTCTTTCCCCTCTTCTGGGGGGGTCCAGGAAATGAAAGATAGGCTAGAGAGTCCAACTAAAAGTAGGTTACGATTATCTCAACTTGATCTTCATCAAACTCCTAAAAGGATGATTCAGCTACCTATGAAGCAGAGTATCAGCAAGTGGCTACAACAAGGAGACAGAGGAAATGAGACAAGCTCCTGTGAACACTTTATACCAATGCTTGCAGCACTTTTGATTTTTAGGGGTGAATAAACTCAGTTAAGTGGAAATTATTTTTAACCATTTTCTGTCAATCTTCCTCAGGTAGAGAGAATTTATAGAACAGATGGCTTGGACTGGAGTTATATCAGGATTTTTAATATGGTGGCGTAGTATTTCTAAGAGAGACTACTTTGTTAGACTGAAAGTTTGGTTAATTTGTTAAAAAAAAAGTATAGTCTATGTTGTAAAAATTCTGTCGCTACCATTTTGATCCTTGAAAAAGCCTTTCTTCACAAGAAATAAAATGCTAACACTTAAAGAGGTTCAAAGATATTTACCTCTCATTCTGAGAAAATAAAATGCTTAAAAATAATTTACAAAATCACCACATGATATTTTAAACATAAAGTGAAAACTAAAATTAGTTTCTATAAAACAGATATAAATGATTCTCTCCTATCAAGTTTAAAACAAAGAACCAGAGTCATACATAATTCTACCTTGCCAGAGGCACGGCTATTTCTTTAAACTGACTGTTGACTATCTAATTTAATTAGAGGTATTAAACTCCACGCTGAGGTCAACAAGCCTTACTTCCTTCAATATTACACTTCAACCAGTGCTCATTAATGTGTCTACTGAATGGATTAACACACCTAAAGATATATGTACAAAGGAAAGGGGGACAACCTAATGATATCCAATTGTTCATTTGTAACAGGACACATGTTCTAGGCCTCAACTTATTACCACTAATGTGGAATTTATTAAATTCAGGAGAAAAAATACCAATACAGAAAGTGATTTTTTTATTAAGGAAAACTGGTATAAGACAACTGGTTTCTATGATTAAGTTTAAGGATTTAACCTTTTATTGAAAAGAAATTGATACTGTAATAGAGATAAAATATAAGACTGTTACTTAGGAAAATCTTACATACTAGGACTCTGAAGAGCAGTAAGGGCAAGAATCACAGAGAAGAGGGAAAAGGAAAACTCAGTATATAGAGAAATAAATGTTACTTTTTTAAAATTTCTATGAAAAGAAGGTTTAGAATAATTTATACTGAATTATGAGACTGGGTAAATTTTTCCTTTCTACTGAATTAAGTGAAATATTGCTTCAGTTTAGCCCCAACCTTGATTAAGAGTAGATTTTACTTAAAGTTACTTAAATTACTACTTGAGAAAATAAGAGAACTATACCTTCCAAAATGATACCACTTTATTACATATTGTTTACAATTTTGACAGGTTTTGTTTTTATCTGGTAGGTATTATACGTGTGAAAGAAGTTATGTTTTGAAATTTTCTCACTATAACAAACAAATAAACCCTTTAAATTGCTCTATTTAAGTAAAAAAAAGCCTATCTAGCCAGGGTAATTTTCTTCAATAAAACAGGTATAGTTACTTTGACAACTAATATAATAGCATGCTTGCATTATAAATTTTTAAAAAATTATAAACATATGCTTGCATTTTAAAAAGTTACATTATTTCTGGCATCTCAATACTAAACAATTGGAATACTATGCCATGTAATTGCCTGCAGTCCTTCTCTAATAATTTGAAAAAAACCCAAAAAACTAAATAATTGGAAAAAAATACTTGTACTATTCCACTTGGTAAATTGCTAAACAATTTTACATTTAGAATTAATTAGCTTAAAGGGGGAAAAAAAACCCACAAAATTTTCTTCTAGGGTGTTATGTCAGCAAAATGGTGGACCAAGCAAGCTCTTGTTTCTCCACAGAGACATTGAAAAAACATGATTATATACAGAAAACCCTGATTCCACAACAAAACCTGTTAGAACTAATATATGAATTCAGCAAAGTTGCACAATACAAAATTAACACACAAAAATCAGCTGCATTTTTAACAATGAACAATTCAAAAAGGAAATTATAAAAACAATTCCATTTATAATTGCATCAGAAAGAATAAAATTCTAAGGCATAAATTTAACTAAGGAGGAGAAAGGCATGTATGTTGAAAACTACAAAATATTGCTGAAAGAAATGAAAGACTACATAAATAAATGGAAAGATATCCCATGTTCATGGATTGGAAGGTTTAATATTATTAAAATGACAAAACTACTCAAAGTGATCCAAAGATTCAATGCAATCCTATCAAAATCCCAACACGGTTTTTCATAGAAATAGAAAAACCCATCTTAAAATTCATATGGAATCTCAAGAGACTCTGAATAGTAAAAGCAATCTTGAAAAAGAAGAATGAAGTTGTAGAACTCACATTACTTAATTTCAAAACTTACTACAAAGCTACAGTAATTAAAGCATTTAATTAAAGCAAAAGGACATTCAGACCAATGGAATAGAACAGGGAGCCCAGAAATAAAGCTTTGCATAGATGACCAATTGATTTTTGACAAGGATGCCAAGATCATTCAATAAAGGAATGTGTAGTCTTTTAAACAAATGGTGGTGGGACAAATGGATAGCCACGTGCAAAAGAATGAAGTCAGACTTTTATCTCATACTATACACAAAGAATAACTAAAAATGGATCCAAAACCTAAATGTAAAAGCTAAAACTATAATACTCTTAGAAGAAAACATACGGGAAAATATTCACAACATTGGATTTAGCAATGATTTCTTGAACTGATACCAGAAGCAGAAGCAACAAAAGAAAACATAGATAAATTGAGCTCCATCAAAATAAAAACTTCTGTGCCTCAAAGGACACTATCAAGAGAGTGAAAAGACAACCCCAAAAATGGGAGGAAAATATTTGCTAGTCATATATCTGATAAGAGACTAACATCTAGAATATATAAAGAACTCCAACAACACAACAAGAAAATTACAAACAACCTAATTTAAAAAAATGGGTAAAAGAGCTGAACAGACATTTCTCCAAAGAAGATATACAAATGGCCAATAAGCACATGGAAAGATGCACATCATTAGTCATTAGGGAAATGCAAGTCAAAACCACAAAGCATAATACTTTGTGCCTATTAGGATAGCTAATAACAAGTGTTGGCAAGGATGTGGAAAAACTGGAACTCGTGCATTGCTGGGAGAAATGTCAAATGGCACAGTCACTGTGGAAAACAGTTTGACAGTTCCTTTAGAAAGCTCAACATATAATTTCCATATTACCCAGCAATTCAACTCATAGGTCTATACCTAAAAGACCTGAAGACAGGGATTCAAACAAATACCTGCAGGACAATGTTCATTGCAGCATTATTCACAACAGCTAAAAAGTGGAAACAACCCAGTGTCTATTGATAGATAAATGGATAGACAAAATGTATATATGTATCATGGGATACTATTCAGCCATAAAAATGATGAAATTCTGACATGCTTTAACATCAATGAAGCTTGAAAACATTATGCTAAGTGAAATAAGACACAGAAGGACAAGTACTGTATGATTCCAACTTATATGAGGTATCTAGAACTGGAAAATTAAAAGAGAAAGAAAGAAAATTAGAGGTTACTAGGGGCTGGGTGGAGGGGTTAGTGGAGAGTTATTGTTAATGGATACAGAGTTTCTGTTTGGGAGAATAAAGTTCTGAGATTTCCAGTTTGCAGGCTGGCATGTAAGGAGATTATAAGTTACCACTCTGTCCTAACAACAAGTAAAAAGCTAAACAACTGAAAAATCAACTACAGTACTCTTCTTAGATCAGAGAATTGAGGTCATAGGGAAAACTGCTGCCCCAAAATTGGACAGACAGGCATATATGAAGAATAACAACTTAACAGAGCAGAAACCTCTGTAGGAACCAGTGCCAGAGTAGGAAAACCTGAAATGTAGTTGACAAACTGCTGGAGACTCAGTGTGAAGAAGAATGAGAGAATGAAAACGCATTAGAACCAGAGTCAGATATGGTAGGGATGTTGGAATTACAACTATGATTAATATGCTAAGGGAACTAATGGAAAAAGTCGTCAAAGTATGGATGGATGAACAGATGGATAATGTAAGCAGAGAGATGGACATTCTCAGAAAGAATCAAAAAGAAATGCTAGAGATAAAAAAAATATGTAAGTGAAATGAGGAAAGCCTCTGATGGGCTCATTAGTAAACTGGACATGGCTGAGGAAAGAATCTCTGAGCTTGAGGATATAACAATAGAAACTTCTAAAGCTGAAAACCAAAGAGAAAAAGACCAAAAAAAAAAAAACCATAACAGAGTATCCAAGAACTGTGGGACAACCACAAAAAGTGTAACATTTATGTATAGAAGGAGAAGAAAGAGAGAAAGAAACAGAAGAAATATTTGAAGCAATAAGGATTGAGAATTGCCCCAAATTAATGTTAGACACCTAACAACAGATCCAGGAAGCTCAGAGAACACTAAGCAGGATAAATGGCCCCCAAACTACATCCAGGCATATCACATGCAAACTTCAGAAAATCACAGATGAAAAAATCTTGAGAAAAGCCAGAGGGGGGAGAAACATTTTACCTATGGAGGAGCAAAGATAAGGATTACATCTGACGTCTCCTCAGAAATCATGCAAGCAAGAAGAGACTGGAGTGAAATATTTAAGTGCTGAGAGAAAACTCTACTAATCTAGAATTCTGTACCCCGTGAAATTATCCTTCAAAAGTAAAGAAGAATAAAGACATTCTCAGACAAACAAAAATTGAGGGAATTTGCTGCCAGTAGACCCGCCTTACAAGAAATGCCTTTTCAGAGGGAAGGAAAACAATATAGGAAAGAAATTCAGATCTACATATAGAAAGGAAGAGCATCAGAGAATCAATAATTGAAGGCAAAATAAAAATTTATTTTTCTTATTCTTAATTAATCTAACACATAACAGTTTGTTCAAGATTATAAATGGCAACAATGTATTTGATAATGTATGCTTATGTATACACATGGTTATGTGTAAGTGAAATAAATGATAGCAATGACACCAGGGATAGGAGGGAAGAATTAGGCATACTGTGCTATTATAAGGTACTTGCAGTGAACCAGTACAGTATTATTTGAAAGTGGACTTAGATTAGTTGTAAATGTATAGTACAAACTCTAGGGCAAGAACTGGAAAAAAATTTAAAAAGAAAAAAATATAAATGATATGCTAAGAAAGGAGAGAAGATGGAATCGTAAAATGCTCAATTATAACCACAAATGGCAGAAAAAATGTAAAATAATCCAATTATATTAATGATCACTTTAAATGTCAATGGTCCAAATACACAGAGATTGTCAGAGCGGATCAAAAAAAACAAGCCCCAACTGTGTGGGGCTTGAAACCAACTTTACAAGAAACCAACTTTAAATATAAAGATACATATAGATTAAAAGTAAAGGGATGGAGAAAGATATACCAGTGATACCACTAATAAGAAAGCAGGAGTAGCTATACTAATTTTAGACAGAGCACACTTCAGAGCAAGGAAAGTTATCAGGGATAAAGAGTGGCATAATCTAATGATTAAGAGGCCAGTATTCCAAGAAGACGTAACCAATCCTTAAGGTGTATATGCCTAACAACAGAGTGCCAAAATATGTGAGGCAAAAGCTGATAGAACTGCAAGGAAAATAAAAGAATCCACTATTATAGTTGGAGACTCTAATACCCCTCTCAGAAAAGGAGAGATCCAAGCAGGCAGAAAATTGGTAAGGATATAGTTGAACTCAACAGCTCCATCAATCAACTGAATATAATTGACATTCATAGACTATTTCATTCAACAATAGCAGATCACACATTCTTCCCAGATTCACATGGAACATTCACCAGATAGACTACATCTGGGCCATAAAACACACCTTAACAAATTTAAAAAAATAGAAATCATATGATGTCTGCTCTCAGACCACGATGGAATTAAACTAGAAATCAATAACAAAAAGATAGCTGGTAAAGCCCAAAATACTTGGAAATTGAACAACACAGTTCTAAGTAACACATGGGTCAAAGAATTCTCATGAGAAAATAAAAAATATTTTGAACCAAGTGAAAATGAAAAAGTTCTGGAAATGGATACTTGTGATGGTTGTACAACACTGTAAATGTACTTTATACCAAAGAACTATACATTTAAAAATGGTTAAAATGATAAATTTTGTTTTATATATATTTTTCCACAATAAAAAGATTTCTATACTTATAGATGAAATAAACTATTAGTGTTCAAGGTTTAATCCCTCAACATTCTCTAATAAATCCAGTACTTAAACATTTCACCATTTAAGGGTATAATTTTAATTAGAACTCAACCATTTAACAATTCTTAAATGGTGTTATCTCCAAAATTAATTTTGCTATGATAATGGATTGTTAAACATCCATTTCAGACTCTTCTTAAATAATTAAGGACAGACCTTTGTGACTGTTGTGAAGGAAATAAGAAATCTTACTTATTTGAGATATTTCTACAAAGGCTGCAGGAATAAAATTTCAAGTACCTTTTAACCATCAGGTTTAATATACTGAAGTAAAAATATCCTGATATAAGTTTCAGTAAAAAAAAATTTCAACAAAAAATGATATACTTTGTTCTGCTCTTAGATTTGCAATTGAAAATACTATTAATTTTAGACTCTTTTGAAAAGGAAATGAGGGTTTTCTTTTGCTCCGGGGTTTGAAAGTTGTATCCATGGAGCCATGAAAATGAGGATCACTGCCAAGTCCTAATGTTTAAAATAATTTATCTTTTTGCACTATACTCATAATTGCCTCTAATTTGAGTATGGCTTATTTTCATACAAATTTAAAATGAGGTGATGGAAGAAAGTGCTTAATTGAAGGTTTTTTAAAATTTTATTTTAACATCTTTATTGGAGTATAATTGCTTTACAATGGTGTGTTAGTTTCTGCTTTATAACAAAGTGAATCAGTTATACATATACATATGTTCCCATATCTCTTCCCTATTGCGTCTCCCTCCCTCCCAACCTCCCTATCCCACCCCTCTAGGTGATCACAAAGCACCAAGCTGATCTCCCTGTGCTATGCGGCTGCTTCCCACTAGCTATCTTACGTTTGGTAGTGTATATATGTCCATGCCGCTCTCTCACTTTGTCACAGCTTACCCTTCCCCCTCCCCGTATCCTCAAGTCCATTCTCTAGTAGGTCTGTGTCTTTATTTCTGTCTTACCCCTAGGTTCTTCATGACCTTTTTTTTTTTTCCTTAGATTCCATATATATGTGTTAGCATACGGTATTTGTTTTTCTCTTTCTGACTTACTTCACTCTGTATGACAGACCCTAGGTCCATCCACCTCACTACAAATATCTCAATTTCATTTCTTTTTATGGCTGAGTAATATTCCATTGTATATATGTGCCACATCTTCTTTATCCATTCATCCGATGATGGACACTTAGGTTGCTTCCATGTCCTGGCTATTGTAAACAGAGCTGCAATGAACATTGTGGTACATGACTCTTTTTGAATTATGGTTTTCTCAGGGTATATGCCCAGTAGTGGGATTGCTGGGTCATATGGTAGTTCTATTTGTAGTTTTTTAAGGAACCTCCATACTGTTTTCCATAGTGGCTGTATCAATTTACATTCCCACCAACAGTGCAAGAGTGTTCCCTTTTCTCCACACCCTCTCCAGCATTTATTGTTTCTAGAGTTTTTGATGATGGCCATTCTGACCGGTGTGACATGATATCTCGTTGTAGTTTTGATTTGCATTTCTCTAATGATTAATGATGTTGAGCATTCTTTCATGTGTTTGTTGGCAATCTGTATATTTTCTTTGGAGAAATGTCTATTTAGGTCTTCTGGCCATTTTTGGATTGGGTTGTTTGTTTTTTTGTTATTGAGCTGCATGAGCTGCTTGTAAATCTTGGGGATTAATCCTTTGTCAGTTGCTTCATTTGCAAATATTTTCTCCCATTCTGAGGGCTGTCTTTTGGTCTTGTTTATGGTTTCCTTTGCTGTGCAAAAGCTTTTCAGTTTCATTAGGTCCCATTTGTTTATTTTTGTTTTTATTTCCATTTCTCTAGGAGGTGGGTCAAAAAGGATCTTGCTGTGATTTATGTCATAGAGTGTTCTGCCTATGTTTTCCTCTAAGAGTTTGATAGTGTCTGGCCTTACATTTAGGTCTTTAATCCATTTTGAGTTTATTTTTGTGTATGGTGTTAGGGAGTGTTCTAATTTCATACTTTTACATGTACCTGTCCAGTTTTCCCAGCACCACTTATTGAAGAGGCTGTCTTTTCTCCACTGTATATTCTTGCCTCCTTTATCAAAGATAAGGTGACCATATGTGCGTGGGTTTATCTCTGGGCTTTCTATCCTGTTCCATTGATCTATATTTCTGTTTTTGTGCCAGTACCATACTGTCTTGATTACTGTAGCTAATTGAAGTTTTAACGAAGTTTTTACTCCAATCCAACTCTTCACCATTTTCTTGTCAGTATTCATGTCTCATTCTGTACTTCTAAAAACCACATGCCAAGATATTCTATAGCAAATCTGTTACTAAATATACTTACTTTCCTACACATCAATTACCTCCACCTTTACTACACATTCCAATCTAATCAGCATCCATATATTAGTTGTTCTAACCATTACTCATTTAGTAGGCAATTTCTAACAGTATTCTAAAATGTAAACAAAAGGCATCAAGGGTACTGAATCAATCTTACAAAATATTTGAGAGGAATTCTGAAGTTCCTTTTCAAAAGAGTATAAGGATAACACTGTTTTCATAGGCTATTAATGAAGTGTGAAGAGATTCGATATCAGGCAACATGATAACAGAGTATCAAGTAAAATGATCTATGATATTAAGTTGGTTACATTCAGCAGTAGTTTTGAATAAACTGAGGAGTAGGAAGAAGAAGAGAAGATAAAGAAATGTTGGACAAGGTTTCACTTTAAGAAAATGTTTCTCCCTAAAAAAATTAAACATGGATTGGACACACACAACTTTATTCTGAGGTATGTCTGTGTCACTAGAGTGATTTTTGAATGCTGGTGCTGGCTACAGCAAAATGGTGGTGTAGGTTTTAAAAGACATGGGCCATCAAAACCATTCCACTATATCTCTCATAAATATTCTAAGGCAGTAAAATCTATTTTAATGAATTAATGCTTATTTTATCTGCTATATTAGTTTTAGTTAAAATTTATGAGAGAGCATGTTATATTTTAAGTGATTTGTAATAATTTACATTTTAATTTTTTTCCTCTCCCTCAATCAATATAAACGTTATATCTCTGTGTGTGGGGTCTTGAATTATAATTTCACCAATCTGAACATATACAGAAGTTTTTCAATTTGTCAGATGCCCATTTTCTTGAAGGCAAATGCTTTGTTAAGACTATTAACTTTCAATCATATCATTAAGGAAAACAGAGTTTACTCTGCAACAATACTGTTTCTGAAGACACTACTGGGTGAAGAATGGAGTACTCAGAAATAGTTCTTGATCAATTAGATGACTTGCTTACATATTTTATGTATTACTAAGATTTTAACTCTGAGCACTTTTTTTCTTAGCACTTACTTTTTTGGTCAAAGAGTCATCAGAATCAGAAGGCATTCTTGTTGATACGTGAAATATTACTTCAACTGTAGAGGTAGCAAAATATGGTGTGGTCAATCCAGTGCTTTTATTTCTTTGTAGTCCTCCCATGAAACCGCAATGGTTTGTAAGATTTACCTAGAAGCAATGAAAAGACACATAATATTAATTAACAAAACAAAACTAAAAACCTCACTATGGAAAAAGACTCAAATTTCTCACTTTGCAAAACACATGAGGAATGAAGTCTTCTGCATGTTATCAACTATGGCTTGACCCAGAATTATTAGTTAGAGCTATTCAATTCACACTGGTAGATTTTCTTAAGTATTTGAGGGTCCCTAATTAGCAGGAACTAATTAGCAAAGAAATCAATCGCTGTGCACTATGCATCTCTTGTTAGGTTACGAGGTGCTAAATGGTAACGGCTGTGGGAGACGCCGAGGGCAGAGAGTAGAAACCAAGTGGCAAAAATCAAGACTGGAAATGATTTGGGGATAAGTTAAAACAGTAATGTCACTTTGATAAAATGATTAATTGTGTCATATTTACTCATCGAAATTGGCTTCCTAATTATTAGTACCTATCATAGCCCAGAACAAAAATACAAAAATGTAGAACTTAACTACACTTCAAATGCATTAAAAAAACTACAAATTAATCCGTGCAAAGTCTTTTAAATCTCCTTTTTTCCTGATTATAAATATGATATATTTACTATCAGGGTCGTTGCACTGGACGATATCCCCTGGACTTGTTTGATGCACAGAAGCCAGCAACTTGTGTTCATTGTAGAAAATCAAAGAAATATTGTAAAGAAAAAACAAAATTTAAACACTGCTTGTATCACTCCATTCAGAGAAACCAGATATGCACCTGCTTGTAAAAAACAAAATATAAATATGTGAAAAAGTGGAAACCTATAAAAACAAATTTCTGCACCGTGTGAACTGAACACATCCCAACTATCAATATCAGTTACTAATGGCTGAATGTATGAATAACAAGTTAGTTTTTATGCCATTACTACAAGATTTCCTCAATCATTTATATTTTAAATTTATTTTTTAACTCAGTAATACATTCATACAATTAAAAGTTCAAAAGATACAGCAAAATTTTTCCTTCCATATCTCTCATCTCTAGCTACTCAGTTCCACTCCAAGAAAGCAATTTAAGTATGCTTCCAAAAATGTTCTCTATATACAAATAAATTTTTAAAGGTATGTATGCACATATACACATGTATGTATGTACACATGTGCACACACAACACGGATACACAATGTTCTGCACCTTGCTTTTTTGCGTTTAAAATACCTTGAAAAATACTCCTTATTAGTAAGTAAAGAGCCTTCTTATTTTTTTTTCATGGCTTCACAGAAGTCCCTTTTCTTGATGTACAATAATTTAACTAGCGCTCTACTTGACGGATATTTAGGCTTTCCCAATCTTTTGCTATCACAGTCAATGCTACGATGAATAACACTGAACACATGTCATGCTGCATTTGTGAAAGTAGATCTGTAGGACAGATAGTCAAAAGTGGAAATGTAAGTCAAAGGGCATGTGCACTTCTAATTTTGAAACCGACTACCAAATTGCTCTCCATAGATGGTACCAACAGTGCATGAGAGTGCCTGTTTCCCTCATATGCTCTCAAATATATTATCAAACTTTATGACCTTTGCTAATCTGTTAGGTTAAAAAATGGTATCTTAGTATATATTTTTGTTCTGTTTTGTTTTAGTGAGAAAGTTATTTACTTTCAGGTCAATTCTCTGATTATGTAAAGGAGAAAGTCTCAGTTTAGTGCTCCTTTGCTATAAATAATTCTGTAACAGTTGCAGATCTCTATTTTTTAATTAAATGTTTTATCTGGAGGTAATTATAGATTTACACAAAGTTTTAAGAAATAATAGAGAGCCTATGTAACCTTTACCCAGATTGCCCAATGCAAATTCATATTATAACCAGGATACTGATATTGACATGATTCAGAGACAACATTTTCATCACCACAAGGATTCCGTGTTGCCCTGTTACATGAGCAACACTCACTTCCGTCCTACCCTGCCCTCCTTTTTAACCCCTGGCAATCACCAACCTGTTCTTTACTACTAAAACTGTCATTCCAAGAATGTTATATAAGTGGAATTATATGGCATGTAACCTTTCCAAGCATTTGGAGATTTTGCCATTATCTTTCTGTTCATGATTTCAAGTTTGATCCTACTGTATATGGAGAAAACACTGTATGATTTCAATGCTTTTAAACTTGCTGAAGTTTGTTTTAATGGCCCATATATGGCCTATCTTGGTATATGTTCCATGGGCACTTGAAAATAATATGCATTATGGTATTGGTGGGTGGAGTGTTCTATAAATGGCAATTAGATCCTGTTGGTTGGTGGTGGTGTTGAGTCCTTCTATATACTTGCTGATTTTCTGTCTACTACTTTCAGTTGTTGAGAGGGGGGTGAAATCTCCATTTATAATTGTGAATTTGTCTATTTCTTCTTTCAGTTCTATCAGCTTTGCTTCACATATTTTGCAGTTCTGTTGTTTGCTGCACACACATTTAGGATTGTTAAGTCTTCTTAGTGGACTGACCCTTTTATCACTGTTATATAATGTCCCCCCATCTCTGGTAGTTTTCTTGCTCTGAAGCCTACCTTATGTAATATTAATTCAGCCACTCTGGCATTCCTTTGATTAAGGTTTGCACAATATAATTTTTTCTATCCATTTACTTTCTACCAGCCTATATTGTTATATTTGAAGTGAGTTTCTTTTACAAAGCACATAGGTGAGTCACGTTTTTTAATCCACTCTGCCACTTTTATTTTTTTATAATTATTTATTTATTTATTTTTGGCTATGTTGGGTCTTCATTGCTGCATGCGGGCTTCCTCTAGTTGTGGCGAGCGGGGGCTACTCTTCGTTGCGGTGCGTGGGCTTCTCATTGCGGTGGCTTCTCCTGCTGTGGAGCACGGGCTCTAGGTGCACGGGCTTCAGTAGTTGTGGCTTGCGGGCTCCAGAGCACAGGCTCAGTAGTTGTGGCGTACGGGCTTAGTTGCTCCGTGGCATGTGGGATCTTCCTGGCCCAGGGCTCGAACCCGTGTCCCTTGCACTGGCAGGCGGATTCTTAACCACTGCGCCACTAGGGAAGCCCCACTCTGCCAATTTTTAATTGGTATATTTACATCATTCATATTTCTTGTAATGACTGATACATTAGAGCTTAAGCTCACCATTTTATTTTTTGTTTTCTGTTTATTTTCTCTGTTTTATTTTTCTTGCCCCCTATGGGTTACTTGAACATATTCTAGAATTCCATTTTTATTTATCATTTTTTGAGTGTACTTTTGTTATATGTTTTTTACTGGTTGTTCTTGGTATTATACTATATGTACATACCTTATCACAGTCTACTGATGTTGTCATTTTACCAGTTTGAGTGAAATATAGAAACCCTACCTCACTTTATGTCCTTTTACCCTCCCTTGTTTGTAATATAATTGCCATTAATATTTTCATGGCATTACATTTATTTATTTATTTTTTTGCAGCATGCAGGATCTTAGTTCCCCGACCAAGGATCGAACCCGTGCCCCTGGTATTGGGAGCGTGAAGTCTTAACCACTGGACTGCCAGGGAAGTCCCTGGCATTACATTTAGAAACACATCAGGTAGTAAAATAATTTTTGCATCAACCATCAAACATAATTAAGAAAACTCAAGAGGAGAAGTAAATTTAGTGTATTTACCCATATTTTTTTCTTTCCATGCTCTTTCTTCCTGATGTTCCAAAGTTCCTGCTATCATTGCATTTCTGTTAACAGAACTTCTATCAGTGGTTCTTTTAGGGCACGTCTGCTGGCAACAAATTCTCTAAGTTTTCCTTCATCTGAGAATGTTGTGCTTCATTCCTTAGCTAACTACAGGATTCTGGGTTGACAGTTTTTTTCTTTTAACACTTGAAAAATATTATGTCACCTCCTCTGGCCACCACAGTTTCTGATGAGAAATTCACTATCATTCTAATCGTACCCATATAGATAGGTACAAGTTTCCTCTGGATACTTCTGAAATTTTTTTGCCTTTAGTTTTCAGAAGTTTAATTATGATGTGTCTTAGTATGGATCTCTTTCCATATATCCTATTTGGTTTTCACCAGGTTCTTCAATCTGTAGCTTTATTAGCTTTATTTCTCTTGCCAAATTCGGGAAGTTCTCAACATTCTCTCTCAAAGTAGTTTTCAGACCCAATCTCTTTATCCTCTCCTTCTGGGACTCACAATAACAGGAATGTTAGATTTTTTGTCATAGTCCCACAGGTCTGTTCATTGCTCTGTTCACCGTCTTTATGTCTATTCTCTCTCTGCTGTCCAGATTAACTTTTACTGTTCTAGGCTCCAATTTACTAATTCTTTCTGTACCCTCATTTCCACCTGACTCTGTTGCTGGGCCAATCTACTGAGTTTTTTATTTCAGTTATTGTATTTTCAATTCTAAAATTTCCATTTATCTTGTATTTCTTTGCACAAACTTTCTATTTTTCAGTTGTTTCAACTGTGTTCCTAATTGCTTGTTGAAGCATTTCTAATATAGTCACTTTAAAATCTTTGTCATCTTGGTGTTGGCATCTATTGCCTTCTTTTCATTCAGTTTGAGACCTTCCTGGTTCTTGGTATAATTTTTGGTTGAAGCCTGGACATTTTCATATTACAAGACCATGAATCTTACTTAAACCTTCTGTTTTAGTTGGCTGTTTTGCGACACAGCTCCAGAGAAGCGGGGGCTTTCAGCCTCATTATGGCCAGGTGGAGGTAGGAGTTCTGACTTCCTTTGTGGTAGCCACTGACACAGCAGTGGAGGTGGTCTCATCATCACTGGGTGATGGTAAAGGGCCTAATTCTCCACTAGACCTCCTCTGACTCCAGTGTAGAGGGGGAGGGGCACCTCATTATGCCTGGGTGGGGCCGAAATTCCAGGTTCCTCATGTAGTCTCCACTGACACTGTGGTGTTAGACATGGATGGGGGACTTGTTACCAGTTGGCAGAGATGAAACTCTTAGCTTTCTGTTTGGTCTTCTCTGATACTATCTTACTCCAGGGTGATGTTCGGGATGCCTCATTATAGTCATTTATTTATTGACTGATTGATTGATTTTTGGCTGCGTTGGGTCTTCATTGCTGCACACGGGCTTTCTCTAGTTGCGGTGAGCGGGCTTCTCATTGCAGTGGCTTCTCTTGTTGCGGAGCATGGGCTCTAGGCGCATGGGCTTCAGTAGTTGTGGCACGTGGGCTCAGTAGCTGTGGCTCGCAGGCTCTAGAGCGCAGGCTCAGTAGTTGTGGTCCAGAGGCTTAGTTGGTCCGCGGCATGTGGAATCTTCCCAAACCAGGGCTCGAACCCGTGTCCCCTGCACTGGCAGGTGGATTCTTAACCACTGTGCCACCAGGGAATTCCCCTCATTATAGTCTTGTAAGGGTAGAAGTCTAGGCTTCCTAACCCACTTTTGTTGTCAGGGGTGGGGATGAGGGTCACAGTATTTTCTATGGTGTTTGGTTGGCGTAGAGCAGTTACTGTTTAAATGTTTTCTATCTTTCCAGGTTGCTCCTTTCCTGATCCTTTGGTTAGAGTGGGCTTTTGTTGGGGTTTTTTTTGTCCTGCGCTTGTTGATATTTCTAGGTTGCTGGCTTCTTCAACTCCAAGTCCAAGATATATGAGGCAAAAAGAAAACCTGAGAACTCACCATCATGTCATTCCTTGGTCCTGAAGTCCTGTTGGTCTATCTTCTTTTCTCCACCTTTCAGAGTCTTCTTATGTTTGTTTTACATGTAATGTCCAGGGTTTTTGTTGTACTTAGTGTGAGGAATAGGGAGAGTGTATCTACTTGATCTTCCCAGAAGTGAGAGTTCCCATTGCACAACTTAGTAGACTTTAGTATATTCACAGATAAGTACAATCATCACTACAGTCAATTTTATAACATTTTCATCACTTAAAAAGAAACACTATATACCCTTTAGCTGTCACTATAATATTCCCTCATCCTTGCAACCAGACCTAAGCAACCAATAATGTGCTTTACATAGCTATATAATACCTCTTGTAGATATTTCATATAAATGGATACATGATGTTTGTGACTGGTTTCTTTCATTTACCATGTTTCTAAGGTACATCCACACTGTAGCACATGTCAGTACTTCACTCCTCTTTATGGCTAAATACCATTACGTGGATATACCACATTATGTTTATCCATCTGAATAATGCTGCTATAAATATTCATGTAAAAGTTGTTGTGCAGACATACATTTGCATTCCCCTTGGGTATATACCTAAAAGTGGAACTTCTGGTCATATTCAATGATTTACTGTTTGATGAGCTGCCAGATCATTTTCCACAGTGGCTGCACCATTTCACATTCCTACTAGCAGTATATGAGGGTTCAGATTACTCTGAATCCTAGCCTACAGTTGTTATTACCTGACTTTTTGATTCTAGCCAACCTAATGGGTATGAAGTGGTATCTCACTGTGATTTTGATTTCCATTTCTCTGATAATGATGTCGAACATTTTTTCATGTACTTACTGATGATCTGTGTATCTTCTTTGGAAAAATGTTTATTCCGATCCTTTGGCCATTTTTAAGTTGGGTTGCCTTCTAATTATTGATTTGGATGAGTTCTTTGTATATTTTAGATACAAGTCCCTTATCACATATATGACTTGCAACTATTTTCTCCAATTCTGTGGGTTATCTTTTCACTTTGTTAGCGGTGTCCTTTGATGCACGAAAGTTTAAATTTTGATGAAGTCCAATTTATTTATTTTCCTTTGTTGCTCATGTTTTAGTGTCATATCTAAGAATACCTTTTGTTAGTTATGTCTCAATAAAGCTGGAAAAAAAGAATCCACTGCCAAATTCAAGGTCATAAAGATTTACCCCTATATTGTCTTCTAAGAATTTTACAATTTTAGCTCTTACATTTAGGTCTTTGATCCATTTTGAGTTAATTTTTGTATATAGTGTGAGGTAAGATTCCAACTTCATTCTTTTGCTTGCAGCTATCCAGCTACTCCAACACCATCTGTTGAAAGGACTTTCTCCACTGGATGGTCTTGGCACCCTTGTTGAAAATCAGTTGACAACAGACGTGTGGGTTTATTTCTGGAATCTCAATTCTATTTCATTAATTGATACATGTATCCTTAGTGCAAGTAACTCGCTGTTTGATGAGAGCTGCTTTGTACTAAGTTTTGAAATCAGGAAGTGTGAGTACTCCTAATTTGTTCTTTTTCAAATGTCCCTTGCTTTTACTAATACTTTTCTAGTTTGTTTTTTTAACAGGACATATATTTATAACATTTCTTTACACTTTCCAAACCACTTTGACAGACATAATTTCAAATGAACTTCATATTATATATATGTTGGGTAAAAAAGCATACTGCTTTTGACAAATAAGCAAAAGGCCAAGAGAGCTCAAGTAACTCAGTGAAATAGCAGGTTAGATCAGCTATAAAAATACTTATTGAATGCTAAAGGTTTATGCATTGGATACTGTGCAAGGACTGGGATTTAAAAAGAAAAACCAGGAAGATGAAAGAGCCTGCCCTCTAGGAACTTACAGTCTAGTGCAGTGGTCTTCAATAATTTTGCTCACGTACTCTCTACAAGAATATTGAGAAACTATGTATTAAATTGACAACTACGATGAAAATTGTCATCATAAGTTTAAGCTGTTACAAAAGATACAATTTCCAGTATACTGTATGTTATATCTATATACTTTAAATATATTTTCATCAAAATCTTAGAGCACAAATTTGGCTAATATATACAAAATGTCTGCTATTAATGACAAATCAATCAGCCACATCAAATTCACTTTCTGTTAGAACATGTCTGACTCATAATTTTACAATTTAAATAAACATACTAATACAAATCTCTATGACAAACACCTCACTTCTGAGTTATAATTCTAAGATAGACAGATTTGGTTCAGGAACTTCAACATGAGTTGGCTGCCGGGATGACATAAAGTACAGCACCTTTCAATATTTCCTGCTTTGCCATTAGAGACACTCTCTCTCAGGAACATGCCCTCTTGAATGAACTGTCCCTTTTTTGGTGCCAAACCTTCCAGGGCAATGTAGGATTCAGGTGAGTAACAGGTATGCCTTTCTTTTACAAAGACGAAGAACAGAAAAGGAGAGGCAAGAGACTGTAGAAGGGTTCCCAGGAATTAATTGTAGTAAAGTTGAGGATCTAGAAACTTATCTCCTCAAAACTAATCTAGCCGACATGCCCCCTAGAATCCTTGGGATAGCCCTAGGATATTCATATCTTCGTTTGAAGATCACTAGTCCAGCGGTCGGTCACAACTGTGAGGAAAATCCAGATCTTTTAAGTCTATGAGTTTAGCACACTCTGACAATACAGTGAATGATAAAACAGTCAAAAATTTTCCAAGTCCCAACTGTTGCTGTCTTTGTAGATGAGATATAAGGCAGAAACAATATCAAACCCATTGTTATGTTGTTGAGTCTCCAAAAATAATGCTTCTAAAATAAGCTAGAAAGGAAAAGAAAACCACTCCTTCCAAATAGAAATAAAATGATATTTGTATAATTTAAAAACAATACCTCCCAACCAAGACCAGCTACAAAATCTTCATATGCTTGACTTCCTCCTGTATTGGTGAGAATGGAATGTTTGTCTTCTTGTCCTTCAGCAACATAAAATACTGCAATCTTGTGCGTCTCTCGGCTATAAAACAAAAGATTTCACCATTCACTTAATCATTAATTTATCCATTCATTCATCCAATAATTAACTTCTAAATATGTGGCAATAAAAAGATGGAAATGAATTAAACCTTATAATCTACTAAGGGAGACGAGTAATTATAAGTAAAAAATTATAAAAGTTACAAAATTGCACTCGGAACAGAAGAAAAGGATGATTACTTCTGACTGAGAAACAGAGAGAAACTTAAAGGAGAAGGTAATATTAAGCTGGGTGAAGGTAAGTAAGACTTGACAAATGAAGGAGAGAAAGTATCAGGAAAGACACACAGGTGTGAATGCACAAAGCATCTAAAGAGCTACCTGTTGTGCAATGTGGCTGAATCCCAGAGTTAAAGGGACCGTGTTTTAGAAATAAAATTAAGGAGGAGTACAGAGATGAGTGAGAAATGATCCATTTCTCCAAAGTACTTATAAGAAATGTATACACAAATATTATAAAACTGTATGGAGTAACTGACAAGTTCTTAGACATTTTAGTTTTAGTTCTCCCTGAAACTAAAAATGCTCATAAAAGCAAATTTCTTGTATGAAATTTGGCTTTCCAAGCTAACTAGAAAATAAACAATGACCCAAGCAAACAACAACCACCAACGTACTTCTGATTCAAAGACACAAAGTAGAAAGTAAAAGAAATAGAGGAAGATGCTATGCAAACAGTAACCAAGAGGGCCAGCGTAGCTATGTTAATATTAAACTTGTAAATAAAAATGTTATAGGTAGTTCACAGAGAGACATCCTGGGGTGGAGTGGGGGTTGGTTTGGGTAGGTGGGGTTCCTTTTTCCTTTCTGTGTATGTCATTAATCTGACAATTCTCACTCCTCCCCACTGGCCTGTCCCCATTCCTCGTATTTGTACGGTTCAAGCAATAAAGACACTCATTTCAGGAAAAAAAAAGTTATAAAAGGTAAAGATATATTTCATAATGTTAAAGGTCCTTATAACAGGAAGATGTGAAAATTAAAAACATATGCACCCAACAACAGAGCTTCAAAATACATGAAGCAAAATCAGACAGAATTGAAGGCAGAAATAGCTATTTCTATAATCACAGCTGGAGACTTCAATACCTCACTTTCAATAATGGACAAACAACTAAGAGAATATCAACAAGGAAACAGAAGACTTGAATAATAGTATAAACATACCTAAAGAACACTCCACCCAACAGTAGCAGAAAAACACATTCTCCTCAAGCAAACCTGGAATATCTTTCAGGATAGACCATATGGTAGGCCACAGAACAAGCCTCAATACATTTGAAATAACTGAAACCATGCAAAGTATGTTTTCTAATCATAATAGAATAAAATTAGAAATCAATAAAATAAGAAAATTTACAAATATGTAGAAACGAAAAGATGTACTCCTAAATAAGTGATAAGTCAAAGAATAAATCTCAAGGGAAATTAGAAAAAAAAACTTAGAGATGAATGAAAATGAAAATATAATACAACAAAACTGATGGCATGCAGGTAAGGCAGGGCGCATTGGTAAATTTATGGACATAAATGCCTATATTAAAAAAAAGAAAAAGATCTCACATCAAAAACTAAACCTTCCACCTTAAGAAACTAGAAAAAGAAGAGCAACTAAACTCAAAGCAAGCAGAAAGAGGACAATAATAAAGACTAGTGTGGAAATAAAATGAAACAGAACAGAAAAACAGGAGAAAAATTTTAAATTGGTTCTTTGAGATGTTAAACAAAATCAACCTATAGCCAGAATGAGCAAGAAAAAAAAGACTCAATTTACTAAAATCAGGAATGAAAGGAGAGACATCACTACATACCGTATAGAAACAAAAAGGATTATTAAGGAATACTATCAACAATTGTATGCCCAAAATTAGATAATTAGATTAAACGGACAAATTCTTAGAAAGACACAAATTATTAAAACCAACTCAAGGGAAAACAGGATATCAGAATAGTTCAATAACAACTAAACAAACTGAATTAGTAATCTGATTGAAAAGGAAGTAGTAAAACTACTTCCACTTGCAGATGAGATGATTCTGTGTATAGAAAATCCTAAGGAATCCACTAAAAAGCTATTAGAGCGAATAAATGACTTCAGAAAGGATTCAGGATATAATATCAACATACGAAAATCAACTGTATTTTTATAAACTAACATGAACAATCCAAAAACAAAATTAAGAAAGCTATTTCTTTTATAACAGCATCAAAAATAATAAAAATACTTAGGTATATATTTAACAAAAGTACACAACTTATACTCTGAAAGCTACATTGTTGAAAAAAACTGAAGATCTTAAAAAAAAATCCCATATTCATGGACTGAAAAACTTAATATTGTTAAGATAATATTTCCCAAATTGATCTACAAATTTAATGCAAGTGCTACCAAAGTCCCAGCTCCCTTTTTTTGTAGAAATTGATAAGCTGATCCTAAAATTCACAGGAAAATGCAAAAAATCCCAAACAGCCAAAATAATCTTGAAAAAGAAGAACAAAGTCAGAGGACTCATAATTCCCAATTTTAAAAACCTACTACAAAACTACAGCAGTCAATGGACTGTGGTACTACCACAGCAGAAACATATAGCTTTATATGGAATAGAATCTTGGGTCCTGAAATAAACCTTTATGTTTATCATCAATTGCTTTTTGCAACGGTACCAAGCCAATTCAATGGGGAAAAAAATAGTGTTTTCAGCAAACGGTGCTGAGGGAACTGGATATCTACAATGCAGTTGTAGATATCCAATGAAGTTGGATTCTTACCTCACACCATATACAGAAATTAAATTAAAAAGCACCATAGACCTAAAAATAAGGTCTAAAACTATGAAAGTCTCATAAAGAAGTTTACACAACTATAAAATGTCCGTGTAAAAGCTACATGAATGTTCACAGTAGCATTATTCATAACAGCCGGAAAGTGAAACTAATGCAAATGTCCATCAAGAGATGAATGGATAAACAAAATATAGGATATTCACACAATGGAATATTATTCAGGAATAAGAAGAAATGAAGTGCTGACACATCCTGCAACATGGATGAATTTTGAAAACACTGTGCTAAGAAGCCTGCCACAAAAGACCACATATGTTTGATTCCTATTATATGAAATATCCAGAATAGGCAAATCTATAGAGACAGAAAGTAGATTAGTGTTGTCTAGAGATGGGGAGTAGGGGGTGATGTTTGGGGGTAATAGAGAGTGACTGGTAATGGGTATGAGGTTTCTTTTTGAAGGAAATATTCTAAAATTAGATTGCTGTGATAGTTGTCTGTGAATATACTAAAAACATATACACTTTAAATGAGTGAATTTTATGGTATGTGAATTACATCTCAATAAAGCTGTTAGAATTTAAGTTGGAAGTATGACCTACTATGTGTAAATTCTGATCCTGGCAGAAAGGGGACCTCTCAGTGTTCTCAATTTCCTAGGTAAAGGGCTATCAGCTAGAACTCATAAATCACAATTTATAAAATTGAGAAGAGTTGCATAGAAATGTTCACCTAATGCTATATAAATCAAAAAGAGAAATACGTGAGCCATATAGGAAAAATTAGAAAATAAATCTTTAAAATGCAAAAGTAAAAGTGAAATCACCTTTATATTATCTGTCCTTTTTAAAATTTGAAAAAGCAGAGTTTAGCTGCTCTTTTATATCAAATTTTAATTTTTCAGCATTCCTTCTTATTTTTCTACTTACTAACTACTTCTACTAAATGCTTGGTATATATTGATTGCCATTAGATTAGTATGTACCACAACAGTGAATGAGGTAAAAAGATTAGAAAAAATCAGATTACTGAACTTGCAGGCATAAATATTCTACAATATGTCCAGTACTGGCAAAATATTATGAGCTTACTACTGGAAAATTCAAAGTGAAATATGCTAAGTTATAAGCACTTCTGATTCCCTGTATATACATTGCAACAGAAATAATAATACAAATAATTTGGAGATTTGAAATTTAAAAATCTGATGGTTCAACAATGAGGAATAGGAATCAGTTAATCTAGTCAAAGAAAACAAAGGATCTACAAATGGTCTGGAGAGATAAGACTATAAAGAAAGTAACTTTTCATTTTCTTCCACCCTAATCCTCCAGACAAGTAATCAGGTTTGTTTCCAGGTTCTTGGCTTAAGAAGAAGCTCAAAGTTGCCTTACTGTCACATAATTAGAATGTATTTTTATCTGAACCCAATATGTTAGAAAAAGAAAGGAAACTTGTTTTCATTATTTAATTTGTTTAAAAAAGCAAAATAAATGTCATGTGTTCATGTGGTATACAATATCAAAAAGAAAACCTATGCTGTCTCAAGGAAGATATCCTTCATATATTCCAGGTACATATGAGAATGGAAGTAGTTTAGCAGGAGCCAAGAAGTAGAAAAGCATAAGGTAATGTAAAGAAACCATGAATAGCCAAGACTGGCTGGTATGGCCTGAGTTCTAGACTAAGGAGTCTGGTCAGGCACTGGGAAGTCACTAAGGAATAAAAAAAAATTTTACTTTAGAAAAATTATTCTCGTGGTGAATACTGTCTAGATGGTGAAGAGTTAGAAGATGAGAGAGTTGTTTTAACTCTCTCCAAAAGAAGTAATAAGGACATGAATCAAGAAGTTGGGAGCAGGAAAAGCAAAGAAGAGATAGAAGTGAGAAATAATAAGAAGAAAGAACTGACATAATGATAAATACTAAGGGCAAGGGAAAGGAAATGGTCAAGTGTGGGTGACACTGAAATGGTACTTCTAAATATAATCGAGAAGATTAGGAGGAGGATGTTACTTGGGAAAGAACTGATGACCTGCAAACAGAAGTAAGGAGGCAGGTAAAAAATTGTAATAAGCAGCTACAAAATCATGACTGAGAATGAAGAGATAGGAGTACATGGACAGAAAAGAATGGGGTTGAGAAGATATGAGAGATATCCCAGTGAGAAGGAAAACTATGTTAGGGGAGAAGGCAGCAGAAAATGAGCCAGTGAAGACAAACTAGAAATAACTAGTTTAGCAGGAGCCAAGTAGAAAAATATTAGGTAATGTAAAGAAACCATAAATAGCCAAGATTGGCTGGTATGGCCTGAGTTCTAGACTAAAGAGTCTGGTCAGCCATTTGGAAGTCACTAAGGAATAAAATAAAAATTTTACTTTAGAAAGTTTTACTTTAGAACAAAGTAATTTAACATGACTTTAGAAGCCAGGGGAGAAGAACATTTTAAAGAGAGAACAGACAACAGTACTGAACTTTTAGGGGATATAATACTCAGAAGTTTTTAGGGCAGAAACTATTCTGTATTATAGTGTAATGAGTATACATGTCATTATACATTTGTTAAAACTCATACAATGTACAACACCAAGAGTGAATCTAATATAAACTTCAGTTAATAATAATATATCAATATTGGCTCATCAATTTTAACAAATGTACCATACTGACACAAGATAAAAAAAATAGGGGTAACTATGTATAGGGGGAAAGAGGGTATGTAGGAATGCTCTGTATTTTGCAATTGATTATTTTGTAAATCTAAAACAGCTGTAATTTTTTTAAGTGCCTATTAAATTAATTAAATTTAATTAATTAGATAAATCAAGGAGGCTGGAGAGGATGGAGAAAACTTTAGACTTGATGGTCAGGATACTAACCTTCAAAAGGATAGTTTCAGTAGAGCAGTAGAGGTCTGAGGACACATGGTGAGCAAGACAGCAAAAGAGGTATGATTTGTGCCCCCAATGACTTTGGTACCATCTAGTACCAAAGATAAATTATTATGGGGAAGAATTAGGATATAAGAACTCAGAGACTAGTTAGAGGGTTTTAATTTTACAACTGTCTTGGAAAGAATATCTAAGAAATAATAATAATATTAATACAGTGTGATAAATACTATGACAGGAAAGTGTTATAGGGATCTGTGACAGCCCATGGAAGGATAGCCAAACATAGGGTGGAAGGAACTGGGGAGGAAGGTAAAGGGTTAGCAGTAGCTTAGGGAAAGGCTTTTCAGAAAAAATGATGTTTAAGCTAAGACTAAAACAATGGACAGGATCTACACTCAGCAAAAAATTTAGAGCATAAGACTATTTCATTGTTAAATAATAAACAATAAAACTCAGACAGATAACATTCAATTCTAGAAGAAAAAGAACAATATAAAGCTTATAAACAAGAAATAACAGTAATTAAAGAGTTAAAAAACAGAACATAATAGAATATGATAAATGAGAAACTGTTTCTTTGAAAAGATTAAGTAGATTATTTGCATCCAAAAAAAAAAAAAAGCCCACTGTAATGGTGGTGCATAATTCATTTACAAATATAGCTTAAAAGTTAAAAAACGTTTTAAAAGAAACCATAATTACAATAATTTGTTATTTAATACACAATACAAAAAAGATGGAAATTGTAACACCAATAACCTAAAACGTGAGGGAAGAAGTAAAAGTATAAAGGTTCTGTATGCTGTATATAAAGCAAATATTAATAGAAAAGGAAATAAACAGCAATACAGTAATAGCTGGGGGTTTTAATATCCCACTCTCAATAATGGACAGATTATCCAGACAGAGACTCAAAAAGGAAACAGTGGATTTGAACAACACTATATACCTAACAGACATACACAGAACATTCTGTCCAACAGCAGCAGAATATACACTTTTCAAGTGCACACAGAACATTTTCTAGGATAGATAACGTGTTAGGATGCAAAACAAGCCTCAACAAATTCAAGAAGCTAGAAATTATATCAAGTATCTTTTCCAAACACAATGGAATTAAAGTAGAAATCAATAACAAGAGAAAAGCCAGAAAGTTCACAGACACATAGAAATTAAATGACACACTCCTGAACAACCAACGGATCAAAGAAGAAATCAAAAGGGAAATTTAAAAAATATCTTGAGACAAACAAAAATAGAAATACACACTGAAAGTATGAAATATAGCAAGTTCCAAGAGGGAAGTTTGTAATGATAAACACGTACATTAAGAAAAAGAAAGATCTCAAATAAACAGCTTAAGTTTATACCTAAAGGAACTAGAAAAAGAAGAATAAACTAATCCCAAAGTTAACAGAAAAGGGGAAATAATAAAGATTAGAGCATAAATAAATAAAATAGAGAATAGGCAAACAGAAAATATGAAGCAAACCAACAGTTGGTTCTTTGAAAAGATAAACCAATTGAGAAATAAATGGTATTGGGAAAACTGGACATTCACGTGCAAAAGAATTAAACTGGACCTTTGTCTTACACCACTCACAAAAATTAACTTGAAATGGATTAAAGACTTAAATCTAAGACCTGAAACCATAAAACTCCTCAAATGAAAATAAAGGGTAAGCTCCTGGACATTGGTCTTGTCTATGATTTTATGGATATAACACCCAAAGCTCAAGCAACAAAAACAAAACAAAAACAAAAACAAAAATAAACAAGTGGGATTACATCAAACTAAAAAGCTGCACAGCAAAAGAAAGGATAAACAAAATGAAAAGGTAACCGACAGAGTGGAAGAAAATACTTGCAAATTACATTTCTGATAATATAAGAAACTCATTCAACTCCATTGCAATAAAACACTTATAATACAATTAAAAAATGGGCAAAGGACATGAATAGACATTTTTCTAAAAATGATATTCAAATGGCCAAGAGGTACATGAAAAAGTACTTAACATCACTAGTCATCAGGAAAATGGAAATGAAAAACCACACTGAAATATCACCTCATACCCAGTAGAATGGCTATTATCAAAAAGACAAGCGATAAGTGTTGGAGGGGATGTGGAGAAAAGGGAACCCTCGTGCACTGTTGGTGGGAATGTAAACTGGTGCAGTCAACTCTGGAAAAAGTATGGAGGTTCCTCAAAAAATTAAAAATAGAACTACCACGTGATCCGGCAATCCCACTTCTGGGAATATATCCAAAGGAAATGAAAATACTAACTGGAAAAGATATCTGCACCCCTGTGTTCACAGCAGCATTATTTACAATAGCCAAGGTATGGAAACAATCTAAGTGCCCACAGATGGATGAATGGATTAGGAAAATGTGGTATTTACAACGGGATTCAACCATAAAAAAGAAGGAAATCCTGGCATTTGTGACAACATGGTTGAACCCTAAGGGCATTATGCTAAGAGAAATAAGTCAGACAGAGAAAGACAAATATTGCATGTTCTCACTTATATGTGAAATCTAAAAAATCTAGATTCACAGAAACTGAGATCAGATTGGGCGGAGGATGGGTAAAGGGGGTCAAAGGGTACAAATTTCCAGCTATAGGATGAAAAAGTTTGGGGGCGTAATGTACATTACAGTTACTATAGTTAGCAATAACTGTATTGTATATTTGAAAGTTGCTATGAATGGATTTTTACAGTTCTCACAACAAAAACTGTAGCTAAGTGAAGTGATGATGTAGTAACTAACATTGTTGTGGTAATCATTTTGCAATATATAAAAAATCATTATTTTTAAACCTTAAACTTACATGATGTTATATGTCAATTATATCTCAATACAGCTAGGGGTCAAAAAAACCTTTGAAGGGATGACATGGGAATACAGAAATTAATTATATATATATAAAAAAAAGAAAAAGAAAAGCCCTACAAAACTGAGAAAAGGAATGTAGCAGAGAATTATGACACCATGTATGAATCTCTACTAAATATCTTTTGAAATCTCAGTGAAATTGAGTTTTGTAAAAAAAAAAAAAAAAAAAAAAAAAAAAAAAAAGCCCTGAAATGGACCCAAGAGGTAAAAGAAAAACTGAAAAGACTAATAATGATTAAACAAATGGAAATAATTTGAAATTCTACTAATTCTTCCAAATTTTCAAATAGATAATATTCATTTTATGAAGCTGGCTGTAATGTTAATTCTGGAAACGTTAGAACAGGCAAAAAATTAACTATAAAATATTCTAACAGATGAACCATGCCCTAATTAAAAGTGAAATTCTAATAAATTCAACCCAACAGGAAGTCAAAGGACCCAGTAAGGTTTATCCCAAGAATGCAAGAATTATTTAATATTAGCAATCTAGTTAATATACATCAACTAGTTAAGAAAGCAAAAGCTGAATATAAAAATATATAAAAACCTGAATAGGTGCTGAAAAGGATTCTGATAACATTTAACAACCTTTCATTATGAAATTTCCTAGAAAACAGGCTACTTTCTCAGAATGATAAAAATGATGTATTTCAAACTAACAACCAATATTTTACTTAAGTATGAAACAGAAGAGTCATTTCCATTAAAAGCAGAAAAGACAAGGATGGCCACTCCTCCTATAACTATTTAACACTGTAGTGCAAGTTTTAGTCAGTGCAATCAGACATGATGATATAAGAAAATAACGGCATAACTTTTCGAAAAGAGATGACTTGCAGAAAATGATTATATACCTAAGCAAATCCTAAGAGTGAGACAACTATAAAATGTTTAAAATCAACAAGAGAGGGACTTCCCTGGTGGTGCAGTGGTTAAGAATCTGCCTGCCGGAGATCAGCTCGGTGCTTTGTGACCACGTAGAGGGGTGGGATAGGGAGGATGTAAGGGAGACGCAAGAGGGAGGAGATATGGGGATATATGTATATGTATAGCTGATTCACTCTGTTATAAAGCAGAAACTAACACACCATTGTAATTATACTCCAATAAAGATGTTAAAAAAAGGGAAAAAAAGAAAAAAAGAAAAAAAGAAAAGAGAAATGACTTAGAATAAAATTGAAATAATAAAATTAGTATATTTAATCAAAAAAAAAAAAAAAAGAATCTGCTTGTCAATGCAGGCGACACGGGTTCAAGCCCTGGTCCACGAAGCTCCCACATGCCATGGAGCAAACTAAGCCCATGCGCCACAACTACTGAAGCCTGTGCTCTGCAACAAGAGAAGCCACCACAATGAGAAGCCCGCACACCGCAAGGAAGAGTAGCCCCCGCTTGCCACAACTAGAGAAAGCCTGCACACAGCAACAAAGACCCAATACAGCCAAAAAAAAATAAATAAATTTATTAAAAAAAAAAAAATCAACAAGAGAATTCATAAAAGTACTTGGATACAAAATATAACGGGGGGAAAGATTCTATTCAGAATAGCAACACGAAAGTAAAACACCCCTAAAGGTAATGTCTGGGTATCAGAATAAATAAAAAACACTCCATGATTGTGAAACGGAAGAATGATGATAATAAATGTGTTTATTCTTCCCATAGGAATGTTTTATTGCAAATCAAATCAAAATAGCAATGGGATTTTTTTTTCTGGAAAACAACAGCATAATTCTAATCAATAACATGTTTCTGGAAGAAAAAACAGGTGAGAACATGTAAGAAAAGAAGAATGTGTGTGGGTGGGGTGAGGAAGAAGACTGAGCCTATCAGATACTAAATTATAAAGCTACAATAAATTAAACAGTAACATCTCCACAAAATTGATAGACCAATCAATAGAAATGAACAGATAGCTTTGCAACAGCTTAATATTTGATAAAGACAATATCAAATCAATGGGAAAGATATGGATTATTTAACAAATTATAGAAATAGACTATTTTCCAACATTCAAGGTGGTTCCATTTCTCATTCCATAAATCAAAATGCATTCCAGAAGGAATAAAGAATTAAATATAAAATAATTACCACTCTAACCAAATACTTAAAAATCTAGAAGGAAATGTAACAATGTTTAATTGATTTCACGACAGAACTCTCTAAGCACAGCAAACAATTGAAGAGATTAAAAAAAAAGATTGAGAGATATAATTACTACAGAAAAATGGGCTGTTAAACAACCTGAAGTTGTTGAAAACTGAAAGCCAAATGACTAACTAGGAGAACTCCCACGATAAATACAAAAGTTAATCCTTAACACATACACATACGTAAAAGAGCTCTTACAATTAAGAAAAATTCCTAAATAGAAAAACAGAAGAAGGACACTAAGAGAATTTAGAATTTTTTTACAAATATATGGAAAATATTAACTTCACTAGTAATTAAAAACTATAAATTAATGAGATACCATGATTTGCCCCTCAAATGATAAAGGTTAAGAAAATGTCATCAATATCTTTTGCTGGACAGGCTGAAGTTATACAACATTGGTAGGATTAGAAATCAGTACTTAATGGAAAGCAATTTTATAATATATATGGCCTGAAATAAGTCTTTATGCTTTGACCTAATAATTCTATTTCTAGGAATCTATTCTAGGGCAAGAAATTAAAAACAACTCAAATGTCCAAAAATCATAGAACTTGGTGCCATAGAATTTTTTTTGAAGAATATCAAAATGGCTGAGAAAACTAATATAGAGTTTTTTAAAAGATATAACTTACTATACATTACTATGATTCCAGTTTTGTAAAACAAACAAAAATCATACATATGTCTATCAAAAAGAAAGACTGAAAATATATAAAGAAATGCTAACAAGTCTTATGAATAACAATAGTTTTATTTTTCTGTTTTATATTTTCTATAATAACCAAAGAAATTATACATTATTTAAAAAAATTATTCTGAGAAAAGCTGAAAACAACAAAAACCAGTTAGGAATGACAGGAAATGAATAAAAAATTATATTTTTCTATAAATTTGGTAGTAAAAGGCATGAAAGGGATGTACTATAGCTTGAAAGGATAGTAACTGAGGAAAGTTTTGCTTTGTTTTGTTTTAAAGGCAGATAACAAACATGCTTATGGTAAGAGAAGTAAGTAGAAATACAAGATAAAGAAGGGATAACTTTTTGAAGATCCTACAGCAGGCTGAGAAAGTAGGAAGCAGAAGTATAGAAAGAAAAAAAGGCTTTTCTGATGCGGAAAGTGAGCAAGAGAAGATGGCTCAATACAGAAAATTTTAAAAGACGAAGATGTAAGGCCTATTTGTTTTGATGTGCGAAAGGTCTGAATCATCTTCACTTTGCATTCCTGTAGAATAGTGATGGCAGGGTGAATGGCCTGTTACAAACTAGTTTCCCAATCGTCAGAATCACTGGATTTAATTAATGAACGTATGTGACTAACCTGTGTTAAAATGTGAGTGTGTGGAGGAAGAAGAAAGGTTAAGAACTACTGTTCTAGCAGACTGTCTTTCACATAGGTCAAACCTTTGAACTGAATTCTTACGAGGTTAGAGGAGAGATGACCTTTTGACTATAACGCCGGGCTTGAGGAACAAAGAAGTGGTTTATAACAATTACTCTGAGAAGTAAAAGTGAACAAGGGATAAAAAATTTGCCAAACAGCAGAGATGGCATTGTTAAAGTAAAGGTGCATGAATATACAATAACTCTATATCACACTGGTTTGATAATTTTCTCTAGTAATGTACTGCTGCCCAGGAGTAGAGAAAGCAGATGTTAGGAATGATTCTGATTAGAGAAATGGTTATGGAAATATATATATATATATATATATATATATATATATATATATATATAAACTTAAGCAGAAGAACAGTTTTGAGGGTGCAAGATAAGGCATTTTAAAAATGGTTGACAATATGTGAGTTTGCTGGACAGAAAGGTAAGCGGAATCAGAGCTGGGTGGACAAACTGACTGTGGGAACAGGAAAAGCAAAAAACTGAAGACAAAAGTATAAAACACCAGTCGAGTGTTTATTATTTATAAACAATCCAAAGATACCAAACATTTAAATGCAGCTGTACGTTTTTCTAAAAATGTTATTTCTAAGGTATATATAAATGAAAAACAGTTTCTGCTCAGAAAGTTATAATTCAACAATACAGTATTATTCACACATGAACAGAGAAATAGCTGACAGGTGCCAGAGATAAACCTGAAAATTTCCCAACAACTTACCACTGTCTTGAGTCCAGGTTCCTAAGTTCTCTAAGAAGTTTTTCATTTTTCTTCAGGAGATGAAAGCTCCTCCTAAATAGAGAGATTTATAAACATTTTCATCACGTTTGCAGTGAATGACATGACAGTCCCGGAAATACTTTCCAGTCTACTCATGCAACTCTTATACTTTTCTTGCCTTTTCATACTTCTAACACAAAGGAGAACAGACCCTAAAAAAAATGTAAAGAATATATGTCATTATTTCTACCCAGGCCCTCATACATTTCTGCTAGTGGATCATAATCTACTGGCCACTTAATTGTTTCCTTGCAGATGCTGTGAGTTTCCCAAACTCATATTCAGGAAAATGGATAAAAATACTTATAGGTTCCTTCTCAAGAGTTTCATAAAAATATGTGAGAAAATTGTTCCTCATGAGAAATAAAATATTCACAAAATCTAAATCATTACCAAATAAGGATGTGTAATCCAGATGGAATTCGTTTTTTTTCTTGTTTTACATTATATGTATTTTTTTACACTACAAAGCAGTGTGTAAATTTTACCAAATACATTATATAGGTGCTAAATTATGTATAAATTATATTCATGAAGTCAATGCTTGCTGTGGTAAAATATAGCTTCCCATCTTTAATTTTTCTCAAGAGACAATGTATGGGCCATTCTACAGCAAAAGAGAGTAGAATGAATTTATATTAGTGGCAATTACCTGTATGTGGACATACCATAAGGCAAATTGTTTTCCTGACATAACATGGCTTTCCCATAAGGCAGAGGACACGCCCTTCTAATAAGTGGAAGGGTTTAAACCAAGTAAGATTATAAACACTAGGTAAGCAAGTAGAATTCCAATTCAGTGCTTCACATGCATTTGAATTACTTTAAGATTTATTCATCCAGTGATATCTGAGCTCCCCTTCTACTACAAACTGAACAAAAACAATACATTCAATAATGCTTCTTCTTCCACTTCCCTACAGCTTTTAGTATCATCGAAATTTTAAAAATCAATTTTAAAGGTAAATTTAAAAATATTTTTAATATTTAAAAATATTAATAATGCTTTACGTTAGTGTACAATTTTAGTATTTTATATACATTATCTAATTTAATTCTTACCATTATGTGAGGTGGGAGTTATTTCCTCAATTTGCAGACTGTAGCCCGAGGCTCAAAGTTTAAGTGACTCTAACCTGGATCTTCTGCTATAAGTCTCATGCCTTTTCATTTCACTCCTACCTAACTTACTTCAAAACTCTGTGTGTGTATTGCAAGTTTTTAATGAGGTTTTGCAATATGCATAAGAGAAAACAAAACTAAAAAAAATGAAATCCAGATTCTTTTCTTGATTTGATGCTAAATCCTGAGTTAATTTCTCTGATACAAACAAGGAATGATCATATCGCTGTTTGTCTAAAAAAAAAGTTAGGCTTACGTGACATAGTAAGAAATATACATTTGGGCTGTGTCCCCAGTTCCTGACACAGAGGTCCTAAAACCCTTGTAATTCCCTGAGTGCTAGAGGTGACAGGAGAGTCTTACACAGACCTCCTAAAACCTTTGGAATTTCCTGGGTAATAAGAGCATCTTTTGTTCTAATAAGGTGACTCTTGGTGGTGTCCTGGATAACTTCAGGCTGGTGCCTCATCACCAGAAAGAGCAAGCCATGATTAGAATCTTGAAACTTTCGGCCCCACATCTGGGGAGAGAGAGGAACTGGAGACTGAGTTAATAATCAATCATGCCTACATGATAAGACCTCCATGAAAATCCCTAAATTATGGGATTTGGAGAGCCTCCAGGTTGGTGAACACATTCAATGTGCTGGGAGGGTGGCACACTGCAACTCCACAGGGACAGAAATTTCCAAACCTGGAATCCTTCCAGACTTTACCCTATGTACCTCTTCATCTGGCTGTTCATCTGTATCCTTTAACTATCCTTTGTAATAAACTGATAAATGTTAAGTAAATGTTTTACGAATCATTATAGTTAATTTTCAAACCCAAGAAGGGGGTTGTAGGAACCCCTGATTTACAGCCAGTTGCCCAGAAGTATGGGTGACCCAGACCTGCAACTGATGTCTAAAGTGGGGGGCAGTCTTGTTGGTCTGAGCCCTTAACTTGTCTGTGCTAACTCCAGGTATTGCTGAAACTGCTTGGTGTGAAAAACTCACACATTTGGTGTTAGAAGTGTTATAAGAAAAAACAGTTTTTCCTATTAGCTTACATGAAGGTTGGAAAAAACAAGATTTTTTTCAATTATATGAGCTATGAGTTCTAAGTCAGATAGTTATACTAGTCATTATGAAAATGTTAAAGTTAATTTATTACATTAAGTTATCTTTTTATTCCCTTGAAACCTGACTATGACTCAGTAGACTCAAAAAAAAAAAAAAAAAAAGAAAATCTGCCCACTGGTCAAAGAACTAATTGGTAGGTAAAATTTAGCGAGGGAAAGAACAGAGACTAAAATGCTGATCATAAGATGAATAAGACTAATATTTTTTTAAAAAACGAAAAATCTCTCCTTTATTCTTACCTTTTGTCCCAGGAATTCATTCCCAATATACTAAGAAGCAATCTGCAATAATAAAATGCTGACTGAGGTTTCTGAGGTGTTGGTTCATCTTGCTCCACAGCTTTCATGTTTAAGTCATTAAAGTGTTTCTCAACAAATTCTTTTTCCTCTGTATGCTGCTTAAGGATAGCGTTAATAACATCATTTTCCTGTTTTTCAGAAATGCACACAGGCTGTGGAGCAGGAATATTAAGTGAGACTCCAGTTCTCTGTAAGCATTCAGGACTAGTTACACCTAAATACTGCAAAAGCTCGTCAAGAACATCTTCTTCATCTCTTATTGTATCCCAAGTTGGTACAGTTTCTCTAAATCTTCTTCTAAACTGGAGGGAAACCCCATCTTTAACTGTTATATCTTCTAAGCATTCATGAGATGTAGAAGGCTCTTCTGGCTTCTCTTGGTGAGACAATGAAAGTATAAGAGATGTAGGTTCTGACAAACCACTTACAAGAGGTGGTCCATACAGGATGGCAGAATCCCATGAATATTTTCCAGAAAGATCACGTACTATAATCCTGACATTTGAATTGGCTGATGCAAGGCCAGCAGATAAACCTCCTCCAGGTATACTCTCTTCAGATCTGATCTGGATACAGGACACTAAGGTTGTATTGTTCAACACGAAGAACTGAATATTTGGACTCTCAAAGAGTTCAGGAGAAAGTTCAGTGCTTTCACTGTAATGATTGTCGTGATTTTCACACACCTGACTTGTTAACATAGCAGGACCACCACTCATTGGATAATGGCCCAAGTGATTTACCAGATGTGTAATAACAGTGCGGGCAGCTATAGAGATTAATCCTTGTTGCATTTGAGTTTTCACTAGAAATAAAAAATATAATAAGTGAGTGGGAATACTGCTGCTTCCTAGGAAGTCATATAAGAATGAAACATTAGACAACAAATGGGGATTCCATCACATTATCAAAATCACATTCAAATATTTGAGTAAAAATATTTTCAATTTATAGTATGTACTACAAGAATGATAGCAAAAAAGAAGAAAACTGTTCTTTGATGAAGTTTTGTTCATTTTTATAAGAAAGCCCTCTTTGAAATTTTTGCTTATGGATTCATAATTTAAACTGAGGCTCTTAAATGTACATCATACCTTCAAAGAAGGTTCAAAAGTGTTATAAATCACTTGAAATCACTTAGCACCCAGATTAAAAAGTCAATGAAATCCAACTGATAAGTTTCTTATATTATGAGGAGATTCAGAAACATAGTTTGCAGCATGCCTTAAACGCCATTTAATTATGGCTTTTATGGATGATGTAAAAGTGTCAGAAAAAAGTGATCTTTCACTAAACTTTAGGAGTCAGGATCAATTTAAACAGTGAGTCAGTGTAGCCAGCATATGCCGAGGAAACTTTATTTTAAAGGAAAAAATATTTTATGGCCTGCTTATTTTTCTAAGGCATTAAAGAGATCAGGAGCATATCTATATGAGTAACTTAAAAAACAAACAAACAAACATAGGAAATGGTAAAAAGAGAAAACTCAAAGAATATAGTAGTAAGAGGCCTGAAGAGGCAAGGTGCCTAATGTCAGGACCTGAAGGAGGAGGAAAAAGGAGGGGAGGGTGGAAGGAAAACAAAGAATACAGAAAGAGAGTAAAGGGAGAAAGGAGGAAGTGGAGATAGACAATAACTTGTCCAAGCCCACTAGCCAAAGACTGCCAGTGTGATTCTATAGAGGGTTGATGTGGAAGCCAGTTACGTAATGAGTGGTGTCAGGAAGTGGGGACAACTGGGTTAACTTGATACTTTTTATCTAGGAGGTGGGAGGAGAGTTGTCATTAGTCAAGACATACTAATCATTCATGTTAGAAGAGGACGTTCAGTTGTGTGTTTGTGTGTGTGTTGATAGTGTTCTTGTCTGTCTTATATACAAGGTTACAGAATAATCATGTCTCTGTATTGTTCTGCCACAGTGATATTGTCTGAGCATTGTTTATGTTCTGAAAGTTAATCATTTGGGAATACTGTGGCCTAGCTACCAGAATAAATATAGATTTGAAAATGTCCTGATGATCAAAGTATTACCTACATAAAATAAATTCCTTAATTTCGAGTGCACTTTGTGAGGAATTTCAGTAACTATATAGAATTGTGTAACCACCAACACAATCAATATACAGTAAAATTCTCACATCAAAGGAAGATAAATTTTATTTTATGTAAATTATACCTCAATAAACTCAACTTTAAAAAGTTTACAAGGGAACCAAGCTGTGCACTGCTGATATGATTACTTAAAAAGAGGCAAGAAAGAAGAACAATGTTATATTTTCGAGGCTGTAGCCCTCAAGATTCAGAACCAACACCACTGGGTACAGGCAAAGAGTCAGCAACAAATCAGCTGCTATGCCATTAATACCAATAATATCTTCTCCATTATTCCAACTCTAAAAAAGAACAGTTTTCTGTGGACTTTGGTTGATTTTGAAATGTTACTGAGTGTCAAACTTCTAATCTTCCATAATCAAGTTTTATTTTACATACATGTATATATAAACATTTTTCAGTTTACTTAAAAAGTTCCAATTACATTGAGCTGTTCTTTGATGATAGTATGGCTAGCTCTGAAAATGAGCTATTCAACACTAGATAACAACACTGAATGATTAACCTTAATTCAATCCTACATTTTCAAGACCTATTATGGTAAAGTAAAAAGATATGCCACTGAATGATGAGAAACAGAGGGGTGATTTGAATCTAGTGCCTGCTTTTGCTTCTCTGATTATAGCTTAGACTTTAATGAGTGTTCACACTGTAAGAGGCCTTGCAGATAATCTAGCCAATACTTCTCATTTTGCACTTGAGGGTTCACAGAAGTTCACTGATTACACTTAAAAAATAAATTTAGATTTCAGAAGTAGGTAGAAGCATTTTCTTTCCTAAGCTGCTTCTCTAAATTCAGGATATATATATATTTATATAAAGGTACAGAAACCTCTCAATTTGTTAATTTGGCAGTTAGGTTTATGTAGATTTTTTTTTGAATCGTAAGCTACAGAACATACATATCTTTCTTCCATATATCTCAGATATAAAGAAAACATATGAAATTCTCTAATGTAGAAATTCAAAATGAAATTCTAAAATAACCAGCCTTGTGAGAAAATGCAAAATGAAGATATCGATGCTTCTAAGGCTTTGTGTAACTAGCATTCATTTAAAAAAGTCTATTCAAGGTTGTCTTTTCATATTGTCAGATTAAACAAACCCTACAGCATTTGCAGCAAACCCGTAATTACTGATTATTATGGCATACAAAAGCAGCAAGACATAAAAAGCTGCTGCAATTCACCACACTGTAATAGAACATGCAGAGGAAGTTAATTTTGGCAAATGCTTTAAATATGAGCTTTGCATAATGTGTATAGGTGAAACTATAATTAAGACAGAATGAATTCTTTGGAGCCTCCTTTCACTCTGACCCTGCAAATGATGACTTCTTGCTAATAAGACTACTGCCATTTGACAAAAAGCCAACTTCACTACCTTGCTTTATTCTTTAGTAAATTTAATAATTACAGCTACTCCTGCCAATAATTCTCAAATCAGACTCGTTCAATCCAATACTGAGCTTATTAGGGACACTCCATGTTTAGAAATCTTTGGCCAAAAAAGTACTTGAAGATGATGAAGCATGCCTTAGACAAGGGCACAATGATTAGCCATTTCTGCCACATTAAAAAAACCCCACAGCATGTAGTCACTACAGACCACAGAATCACCTGCTGCTAGCTCACAGCTGTTCCTAAAAGGTTCTGCATTTATCTGGTCCTTAATTCCTTTAAGAAAGTCCAAAGGGAACAACTTTAATACATTTAGAGAATAGCACCCTACAGAGTATTTGGTATCAATATAAAGCTCATCTGTTTAAAACCTTTACACCTTTCCGTCTTTTACAGTGACTGTTAATGGCACAGTAAATTTGCATGAAATACATTAAAACTTCCCTTTACATAAGTAAAGTATTTATTTCACTGTTTAAGAAATACACTATCTTGCCCTGAATCAAACTTTATCATTTTACACCTTTAAAAATGCAAAAAGCAAAGAATATTTTCATATAACTTTGTCTTTAAGTAAAATAAACACTGTATTGTACTATGCCAAATCTAAAGAAATAATTATAAGTCACCTATATCAATTATTGTCTGAATTATTTTTCCTATATTCCTATTTCACTTGTATATATGTGTTCTAGACAAATTATCAGCTATTTGTGGTCAACCCAAAACCCTAGCCCTACTTCCTTGATGTGTAACTTTGTATCTTCACTTGCATTCTATGTCATCAATCCATTACCACAGCCACATCCTAAATGTTTTAATCATTTATAACTATTCTGCCTTTAAAAATCAAACTCTTCCTTGATAGTTTACTCTTTGACCACAACCTCCTAGTCTAGTGATTTCCCAATTTTGTTTTGTAGAGCCTGGGAGGGGGCTGTTGCAGATGAATGGGAGAGAAGTCAGCAGAATCCCTGCTGCAGCTCTACTTTAAAACAGTTTTACAAAGTGGACTTCCTTGTGAAATTTATTTGAAGAGCTTCCACTGCTTCAAAACTCATTTAATAAACCACTGTCCTAACATACTGATATGCTCAGTGGTTCTCAACCTTGGCTGCATATTAATCACCTGCAAGGTTTTAAAAATCCCAGCAATCCCAGATCAATATATCAAAATCTCTGTGGATGGGACCAGACATCAGTATTGTAATACGCAGCCAAGGCTGAGAATCACTGTTCTAATTTGTTATTAACAACCACATCTACTTTCTGACTCACTGCATCACCTCTACTTTCTTCCAGCTTATCACCCATTTCCTAGCATCAGTTCAATCCTTACCAACCCTAGATTCTATAACTAAACCATATATCAATATTCTGAAAGCCATTGTTCCCTTGTATATCTGCCAGATCCACCTTACTGAATGTTGACTGGTGCAACCAAAACTTTGCAGTTTCCAGTTTCTACTGGGCCCTCAGTAACTTCTGTCAGTCCCCTTAATTTACTTCCACCTTCTTCTTTCTGGCCGCAGAAGAAGGGCTAATATTAACACCTAATCTTTCCAGCTCACCTCTCAGGAACTTCACTCTATTAATGATCCCCTTACTACCTTCCTTCTCAGCTTATCATTGAGTTTAACTCTGTCTTTAGAACTCCTTTAATCCTGAATAATCTTTTAACTTATCTATTGTTTTATCATTTTTCTTTGCTTTTTTAAAATAAAAAAGTCAAGCTTTTTTAAAGAGCACTTTTGACACATGGCTCTACTTCCTTAACTTCTGCTTGCTCTTCAACCCACAGCCATCCACTTCTGTCTCCTACTTTTCTGCTGAAACTAAAGTAGATATATTCGTCAGTCTTTTTGTACTTGATATCTCTATCATTTAATACCATTGGTCAGTCTTTAAAAAAATCTTTCTCTTCTCTTTGTTTCTGAGAAACTACTCTCTCCTGGTTTTCCTTCCTTTCCAACTTTTTCTTCTCAGAATACACACACCCATGTAAATACATATTCCTAACAAAGACCCCTCTGCTAAGACCTAGATCTGCATGTACAATCAATTGTCCACTAGATCTCTTCATATGAATATACAACAGGCACTCTAAGCTAAACCATCTCCAATACTGCCCTCCTGATTTTCCCTCCTAATCCTCTAAACTTTCTCATATTCTTAGTCTAGCTTAGGGAAAATATAACCAATTTAACCCTTTAGCAACTCTTGCTTGGCCTATTGCAACAGCATCATGATTGGTCTCTCTGATCCTGAGTTAACCACCCTAAAATCAATCTAACATACTAGAGATCAGCAAACTTTTTCTGCAAGGGGACAGAGAGTAAATTATCTTCAGCTTTATGGGCCATGCTATCTCTGTCCCAACTACTCAACACTACTTTTACTACACAAAAGCAGCCATAATGACACATAAATGAAGAGCATGGATGTGTCTCAATAAAACTTTATTTATAGAAACAGGTGGCAGGCATGGGCCATAGTTTGCTGACTCCTGTAAAATACTACTGTCAAAGTGCTCTTAATACTAATTTTATCATGTATATCAGTGGGCCCCAACCTTTCTGGCACCAGGGACCAGTTTCATGAAAGACAACTTTCCCACGGATGGGGGGTGGGGTGGGGAAGGATGGTTCAGGCGGTAATGGGAGTGATGGGGAGCAGCAGATGAAGCTTCGCTTGCTCACCCGCCGCTCACCTCCTGCTGCGCAGCCTAGTTCCTAACAGGCCGCAGACTGGTACCAGTCTGTGGCCCGGGGGTTGGGGACCCCTGATGTATATCACACCCTTCAGTAATTGCTGGGTTCCTCTGGGCTACCCCTGTATCTTGAATGTACTTTTGTTTTTATATGTACTCATATCATAAGGTTATTTGTTTACATCTTTCCCTTATATCAGAGAGTAAACTCTCTGAATGTAAAAACAGTGTGGTTAAAGAACTTATCAGAATAACTTAGAAGTATAAAGGGAATGTCATCACATATAATCTTAGGAATTGTGTATCTGAAGTTGTTTCTTAAACTAAAAATGAACTTAGCTATGACATACATGTCAAGGTAAACAATTACAAAGTAAGATATATTATCCTCCAGTATTTCTACCCAGGCCTCAAATCACACCTTGGGAGAACCCAAGCAACAATACTGTCCTGAAGAGAATTCATTTTACCTTCTGTTACTGGCTGGAGTTTAGAAGATCGTTCCGAATCAGGAGAGTGCAGAGGTTCAGGCTCTTTTAGGCTTTCCAAATGCATAAAAGGATCATAATCTACAGATGCCAAATCAGAGAGGCTTAATGGAAAATACCTTGGATTGCTAAAACACTGAGATCCATAAACACACCCATGTAATACCTGAAAATACAGGGGAAAAAACATACCAAGTTTTCCTTTTAAGTGAAAATAAAGAAAGAAAGAAAAAGGAGAAAACAAGTCAACTGCTCATACAAGCACTTGACAAAAATTTTAAATATTTAAACACTTAGCTCTTCAATCAAGGTAAAATTTAATCTAAAAAAGAAGAATGAGCAAAATTTAACTAATGATTCTCATATTCAACAAAGACTTCTTTCAAAATTTTGCAATGAAACAACAGTGTCTTGTAAGAAGTAACTTTTTAATTATCCCTAGGTACCGTAAGATAAATCTATGTTCTTAGAAAATACCTAGCTCAGGGTTTCCCTGGTGGTGCAGTGGTTAAGAATCCGCCTGCCAATGCAGGAGACACGGGTTCGACCCCTGGTCCAGGAAGATCCCACATGCCACGGAGCAACTAAGCCCGTGCGCCACAACTACTGAGCCTGCACTCTAGAGCCCGCAAGCCACAAATACTGAGCCCGTGTGCCACAACTACTGAAGTCCGCACGCCTAGAGCCCGTGCTCTGCAACAAGAGGAGTCACCACAATGAGAAGCCCACACACCGCAACTAAGAGTAGCCCCTGCTCGCTGCAACTAGAGAAAGCCCAAGCACAGCAACGAAGACCCAACGGAAGACCCAACGCAGGCAAAAATAAATAAATAAATAAATAAATTTATTAAAAATAAATACCTAGCTATAAAACAATGAAAATGTAATACTAAGAAATGTTATTTCTTTAGGTTTTAAAAACCCTTGGTTACCAAATAAATAATAACGCAAAGAAGTTTACCTTATAAATACAGTTGAGGACAGATTTTTCTATTTTATCATTTTCTGCTCCTGTAGCATGGACTGGTTGGAGCAGTGTCTTTAGAGGTAAGGCCATGATCCAGTCCAGAAGGCACAGAAGTAAGGATACCACCAACTGAAACAACAACAAAAAAGATCATTATTATTGTAAACTCATAAAATAAGAGTTTAATACTTAACAGAAGTTCACCAACTTATCTTCTGTTTTCCAAAATGTATTTCAGGAACTATGAACTAAGTTTCACCATTAATATTTACCTAGACCTAAATGATTTTAAGATGTATATCAACATTACTGTGGGTCTCTCCCTTATATTCTAGGGCAAGCACAATGAAACCTTAAGCATAATAAAAACAGGAACGTTAAAATTATTATTATTATTTTTAAATTAATTAATTAATTTTTGGCTATGTTGGGTCTTCATCGCTGCACATGGGCTTTCTCTAGTTGCGGTGAGCAGGGGCTACTCTTCGTTGTGGTATGCGGGCTTCTCATTGCGGTGGCTTCTCTTGTTGTGGAGCACGGGCTCTAGGCACGTGGGCTTCAGTAGTTGTGACTCGCGGGCTCTAGAGCACAGGCTCAGTAGTTGTGGCACACGGGCTTAGTAGCTCCACGGCACGTGGGATCTTCCCACACCAGGGATCGAACCCGTGTCCCCTGCATTGGTAGGCGGATTCTTAACCACTGCGTCACCAGGAAAGCCCCCAAATTATTTTTAAACAAACATAAAAACACTGAGCTTAAAAGACAACGACATCAATTAGCTATTCTTACGTAATGCACAAGAAATGGAACACAAATGAAAGGCTTTAGTTCATATGTATTACAATCATTTCCACATTTCTTGTCTAATTTAACACCTGACTGAGCAACCTGCCAGAAAGACTATCTTAACCACTTTCTGATACTGTTACTAATTACATTAAATGAATCTTTCTACTGGACACGTTTAAACTGATGGATGTTATAAACAAAACACTGTTATCCAAAATGTAGAGTAAAACAGCAGTATCTATGTGGTCCATTTTATTGAATAAAGAATCACAATTAGTACCATAAAAGTGTCAATCAAGTAGTAATAAGAGATCCACTGATCTTTAGAATCAAAGACCAACTCTCCAACTCAAAGAGTAATGCTGGCCTAAATCTCCCAACACACCCCCCAAAAGAACAATAAAGAACAAAAAGAACCAATAAAATATCACAAAGCCCACATCCTCAAAAACAGAACATTCAAAATTCAATTATCTGTGAGTAGAAAATACACACAGCAAATCCAACAAGCTTTTACCCATTCTCCCACTGCAAGCTTTCATGAAGAGTGAGGGTCGTTTGGGTAAGCTGTAAAAGAGAGAAAGGAGCTAGGTACAAACCAAAAAACCAAGCCCCAAAAAAAGGTCTACCCTAAGTGTGAGAATAATGAAAAACATGTACTGGTAGATAAGAGTACTGAGTAGAAGGCAAGTATTTAAAAGTACTGCAGGAAAGGTAATACTTTGGGGGAGAAAAATGTTAAAAGGAAGTGGAGAGACACCTTGTGGAAAACATAATGTGAAAAGAAAAATCAAAAGAGAAATTTAGGACCTTGCAAGATTTTTACAATTTTTTAAAACTGATGGTTCTGTAATTCTTCTCCCACCTTAGTGTCATCCAATAAAAACACTATACTTTGTTAAACCGCCAGAAGAGGGAGCTCTTGAAATAGGAATCTTATAAACCACCCCAAGCCACCAACCTTGTCCACAGAAATGCAGACACAGTCTTCATCTATACAAAACTACTATAAATAGAAAACAGAAAATGAGAATCTTAAGAAATTCAGCTGATGAAAATTCCTGCCCACCAAAACCAATAATGAAGCAGAAGAAAACTATAACACAACCTTCTAATCTAAATTAAATATTGTCAAATAAGCATTTAGGTATAGGCAAGGAGGAAAATCCCATCTTAAATCAGGAATTTAAAAAACTAAGAAGAAATAGACCAAAAAGGGAAGAATTGATTCAAGTCAGGAAAGAAAACTAAAAAACGATAAAATGATATTAGAAATGAAGCCCAAGTTATAAGATGCCTAAGGAAAAATAAGTTTGAAAAAAATAAAAATAAAATTTAATAAGGGGCATTGAATAAAGAGAACAAAAGTGAGACAAAGAAAAAGGTAAAAAATGTCAGAGAGAAATGACTGAAATGGAAGGCAGAAAAAGAATATCCTATTCACTTAAATGTGGAGTCCCCAAAATCTACATATTGACAAGGCCTACCAGATCCAGGACAAACTGACCTGCAATAATCAACTCTAATACATATCCTGGTAAAACTTGAAAAGTAAGACCTAAAAAAAGAAATATATATGCGTGTGTGTGTGTGTGTGTGTGTGTGTGTGTGTGTGTGTGTATCTCCTTAGAGCCTCCAGGAAAAAAGATGAAATAACTTACAAGGACAAGAGAATAAAAATGGCATCAGATTTCTCAAAAACAGTATACAAGCAAGGCAACATTAAAAAAAAAGAAAAACCTCAAGGAAAATAAGTGTGAACCAAGGATTCCATATCTAGCCAAGCTACTTTTCAAGTATCTTGTTGTTACAGACAAAATTTTATATATGTAAGAGCTCAGGGAATTCTGCATTCATGAGCCCATCTTGAAGAATAAAGATGAACTTCATCTAACCAAGAAGTTGACTGAGGAACTTCAGTAAAGAGTCTAACAGTGAGTATCTGATATATTTAGTTATGGATCTAAGATTTTTAAAAAATGTAGAGATGAGTGAAGAAGAATCATTTGTTATATGACATATGCTAAATGTTACGTGCAGACATAAAGGAACTAAGAATGAAGGTGAAGAGAGAGAAGTAACATAAGCTCACTTATTAACATATAGGCAACATATGGGAGATAAAGGATACCATTAAATAATCACAAACCATATAGTATAACAGGTTAAGAAAGCAAGGGAACAAAGACATTAAAAAAAGTATACATATAAAGGTAACTACAAGAAAAAAGTGCAAAGTTTCCTGAATACCAAAAGAATTTTAAGAAGAACAAAGGAAATACATCATGCAGAGAAAGAAACACAGAAAATATAATATGCATAATAATCATAAAATAAAATGACAGAGGTAAGATAAAAAATACAATATATCATAAAAATGGGTTCAACTTGCCTAAGAAAAGAAAAAGATTTTCAGTTTGGCTCACAAAGCAAGACCCAAGTATGTGTTGTATTCAAGAGATATAGTTAAACAAAAAGATTCAGAAAGGCTAAAACTAAAGAGATGGAAAAAGGTACACCAGGTAAATTAGAATTCAAACCAAAAAGCATTAATGTTAAAGCTATAATTCAAAATGAAGATAAAACAGTTATGAATATCTATGTGTAAAATAACAGTGACTACAAAGGAAAAACTACAGTAGATGCAAGGAAATATAGAAATATTAATAGAAGACTTTAACACACCACTCTCAGTACAAGACAGGTCAAGAAGACAAAATATAGTCCACATTAACAAAAATTGAGATCTTCAAAAATGTTTATCAATAGTAAAATGATTTTGTCACCAAAAGAGTTTGAAAACTGCTAGTATAGAAAGTTAAGAAACAGACCCAAGTAATTATGGAACTTGATTATTCATTAAGGGGCAAAGAGGAACTTTTTAATAAAGGGAACTCAGAAATCTGGTTATCCATTCAGAAAAACAACAAAAATTAGATCCTTATCTCCAAACACAGAAAATAAACTTCAAATGGATGAGGGGTAAAAGTGTAAACAATGAAGCTTACTAAAAGTACTAGAAGAAAACATGAAAAGGTTTTCTACCTATGGCTCAAAATCTAGATACCTAATGAAGTAAAAGATTGATAAACTGACTTACATAGAAAACTCCCTAATATGTAAACATCTGAGGGAAAAATACCAAAATATGACTGAAAATGTAAAAACATATAAATGGACAATTCACAAAAATAAAGTAAAAAATTAGGCCATTAATAAATATGAGAAGATATTCAACTTCACTTATAAAAAGAGAAAGGTAAATGAAAACTACACTGAAATACTATTGTTCCCCTATCAAATTGGCAAAAATTTAAAAATATGTCATACTCTGTGGTTAGGCTCTGGGGAAACATACTCTCATAGTGTATGCTTGTGGGAATGCCAATATTTAACATAATTACATTATCTGTTTACCTTTTGACCCAGCAATTCCACTTCTAGGAATACACCCTGAAGACACATTCCAACAATGTAAAAATATACAGACATAAAGTTAGTCACTGCAGCATTGCTTGTAACTGCAAAATTCTGAAAATAATCTCTATGTCCATACATAGAAGAATGACTTGAATAAATTATGAAATTTATAAATTACGCTGCACTCCTTCAATGGAGTACTAATACTATACAGCTACAAAAAAGAACATGGAAGACCTCTATGAATTTATTTATTGTGAATTTCCAGAATATACTGTCAACTGAAAAACCAAAAGTACCAATGAATATCTAAGACTGTTATACTTTTGTGTAACAAACAAGAAGAAAAAAGAAAATACAGATGTATCTGCTCATCTGTACAAAAATAAACAAAGGATGGATAAACCACAGACAAATAAATAAATAAAAACAACAGGGATGGGGAAAAAAAATCTCTAAAACGGAATATAAACAGCAACGTGCCTGTTAACAACTGCTTCTTTGTTTCATATAGTTCTATGGGAGTTGTGAACGCAAGCCCCTTTGGCTTTCAGAGCCAGGTGATTTGGGGACCTGTCCTTGGGTGGCAGGCTTAAAAGGTGGGGTGCTAGACGTATGGGCTAAACCCTTCTCTCCTCAGAGAGAAGGTGGGAATTGGGGGCTTCCTCCTGACTGTACGGAGCTCTGCTAGGGTGGGGTTTATGGCAAGAGTGTGTTGCAGCCTTTCCTACCTATTTTTGATGTGGGTATTTTCTTAGTCACTTGATGTGTAGAGGTCACTTGACTAGTTTCTGTATTTCTCTCAGAGGGAATTGCTCCATGTGTAGCTGTATCTTCCATGGGTCCAAGGGAGGAGGAAAATTCAGCAGCCTTCTATGTCACTACGTTGGTGACCCCCCTCTCTGCCTGTTCTTTAACTGCTATCTTCAAGGTGTTATACTTTGCTAACACTTCTTACTCTACGGCTTCACCTTAAGTGATCTCATATATTCCCACAGTTTAATAGAACTCATGTGTTGACAATGCCAACAAGAAATCTCAGTGTTACCACTTCTTAATCATATTGTGTTGAAATATTCAGTATGTTTTATTACATATGTTCTGCCCATTATTTGCAGAACTCTGCAGCTGTAATTATGTTTCTGGACCTATTCTCAGTTATTTTCAGGCATAAACAAGACCATAACAAGTAAAAAATTATAAATGGACAGAATATCCTCCCACGTTCCTTACAACCCTAAAATTCAAAGACTTTATCAGATGACCATGATTAACTTGAGATATAAACTAAAATGTGATTTAGTTACACTTAAATAATGGAAAGCTATATTTCAAATTATTTTAAACACAAGATTAATTAATGTTTCCCATGTAAATAGACATACCTTCACAGTTTTAAAATATAAGTATCTTACTAGATAACCACATATTAAATATTAAAAAATTTAAATTACCCTCTTATCCAGTTCATAAGATGAAGCTTCTGTACTTGGCAAAAGATGGGTAATAGTGGCTATTAGAATCTGTAGGAAATAAAGAAAATAGCTCAAAATATGTCAAACTAATGGTGCATCCTAAAACTTAAACAATAATGCTGAAGTGATACAAAATCTACTGCTGAAAGTTTATCCAAAATATATTAACATTGTTATTTCAAAGTAATTTTTAATAGGTCAGCTTTTCAAGTACACTTTTAACTATCAATCATTTACAATCCTAATGTACAGAACCAAAGTTATATATGCTCTGTTAACTATAAATGGATTTCTTAAAAATTCAAGTCATGAATCAATATGTATAAACATACAAATAATATATGTTCTGATAGAAAAATGAGAAGACATAGATAAGCAAAAAGATTTATAAAAACCATCTGTAATTTATCACTCAAGACATCTACTTTGCTCAACAAATTAGGTATAGAAGGGATGTATCTCAACATAATAAACACCATATATGACAAGCCCAAAGCTAACACCATACTCAAAAGATAAAAAGTTAATATCCTTTCCTCTAAAGTCAGGAACAAGATAAGGATGCTCACAACTGCCATTTCTATTCAACACAGTACTGGAAGTCCTACCACAGCAATTAGGCAAGAAAAAGAAATAAAAGGCATCCAAATCTGAAAGGAAGAAGTAAAATTATTTCTGTTTGTACATGACATGATCTTATATATAGAAAATCCTAAAATTCCACCAAAAAAAAAAAAAAAAACTGTTAGAACTCCTAAATGAATTCAGTAAAGCTGCAGGATGCAAAATCAACATACAAAAATCAGCTGCATTTCTATACGCCAACAATAAACTATCACAAAGAGAAATTAAGAAAGCTATCCCATTTACAACAGCATCAAAATCAATAAAATACTTAGGAATAAATTTAACCAAGGATAAGACTTATATGCTGAAAACTAGAAAACACTAGTGAATGTAGCTGAAGACACAAATAAATAGAAAGATATTCCATGTCATAGATGGGGAAGAATTAATATTGTTCAATTGTTCACACTACCACAGTGGTCTACAGATTCAATGCAACTGAATGCAAAATTCCAGTGGTGTTTTTCTCAGAAATAGAAAAAAACTATCCTAAAATTTGAATGGAACCACAAAAAAACCCAAAGAGCCAAAGCAATTTGAGAAAGAAGAACAAAGCTGGAGGCATCACACTTCCTGATTTCAAGCTTTATTATAAAGCTACAGTAATCAAAATATGGTACTGACAGTAAGGTACTGACATAAAAACAGGCACACAGACCAGTGCATTAGAATAAAGCCTAGACATAAACCCACACATACAGTCAACTAATCTTTGACAAGGGTCCAAGAACACACACACAATGTTGAGAAAACTGGATATCCATGTGCAAAAGAATGAGACTGGACCCCTATTTTATACCACTCATAACAATTAACTTGAAATGGATCAAAGGCTTAATATAAAGACCTGAAACCATAAAACTCCTAGAAGAAAACATAGGAAAAGGCTCCTTAACATGGGTCTTGGTAATGATTTTTTTGGAAATCATACCTAAAGCAGAAGCAATAACAATAATATAAACAAGTGGCACTACATAAACTAAAAGCTTCTGCACAGCAAATGAAACCATCAATAAAGTGAAAAGATAACTTACAGAATGGAAAAAAATATTTGCAAACCATATATCTGATTAGGCGTTAATATCCAAAATATACAAGGAACTTATACCCCCAATAGCAAAACTAACTAACTAACTAAATTTATAAATGGGCAAAGGATCTGAATAGACATTTTTCCAAAGACATACAAGTGGCCAACAGGAACATGAAAAGGTATTCAACATCGGTAATCATCAGGAAAATGCAAATCAAAACCACAATGAAATATCACCTCACATTTGTTAGGATGGCTATTTTTAAAAAGACAAGAGAGAACAGATGTTGGCGAGGATGTGGAAAAAAGGGAACCCTTATACACTATTGGTGGGAATGTAAACTGATACAGCCATTATGGAAAACAGTATGAAGGTTCCTCAAAAAATTAAAAATAGAACTACCATATAATATCACTCCTGGGTATATATCAGAAGGAAATGAAATCAGTATCTCAAAGAGAGACCTGCACACCCATGTTCACTGCAGTATTATTTACAATAGCCAAGATATGGAACAGCCCACATGCCTTTCGACAGATGAACAGATAAAGAAACTGTGGTGTACATATATACACAATGGAATATTATTCAGCCATAGAAAAGAAGAAAATCCTGTCATTCATGACAACATGAAAGAACCTGGAGTGCATTACGTTAAGTGAAATAAGCCAGACAAAGACAAATATTGTATGGTATCACTTATATGTGGAAAAGTAAAAAAAGCTGATTTTATAGAAACAGAATAGTGGTTGCCAGGGTCTGGGGTCTAGTGAACTGAGGAGATGTAGGTCAAAGGGTACAAATTTTCAGTTATAAAAATAATAAGTTCTGGGGCTTCACTGGTGGCGCAGTGGTTGAGAGTCTGCCTGCCAATGCAGGGGACACGGGTTCGAGCCCTGGTCTGGGAAGATCCCACATGCCGCGGAGCAACTAGGCCCGTGAGCCACAATTACTGAGCCTGCGCGTCTGGAGCCTGTGTTCCGCAACAAGAGAGGCCGCGATAATGAGAGGCCCGCGCACCGCGATGAAGAGTGGCCCCCACTTGCCGCAACTAGAGAAAGCCCTCGCACAGAAACGAAGACCTAACACAGCCATAAATAAATAAATTAATTAATTTAAAAAAAAAGTTCTGAGGATTTAATGTATAGTACAGTAACTACAGTTTATCGTACAGTACTGAATATCTTAAAGTTGCTAAGAGTAGACCTTAAGCATTCTCACCATAAAAAAATGTTAAAAATGTGAGGTAATGGATATGTTAATTATCTTGATCTTGGTAACCCTTCTACAATATCAAATCATTATGTTATATACTTTAATATAATACAATTATATTTATCAATTATTCCCCAATAAAGTTGGGGGAAAATAAAGAAATTTACTCTCATCTTCCCAGACATTTCGGTATATATACTTGTAAATATATGCCTTTTTTTTAAAGAAAGATTTCATAATGTGGCTTTTTAAATTAACATATATTATACACTGAACAGAATATGAATAAAATTGATACAGAGAATATGAAATAAAAGACCTTATTAAAAGAAAGCAAACATTCTTATAGTGTTATCATTTACCCTGGAAATTTCTTGATCTCATTCAATTTTTTAATGTGCATGTTCAAAATGTATAGAGGTAAATTTATTGTATTTTTATTGTATGCTATTAAATTTTTATAAATGATTGCTTCAAGTAGAAAAATTTCTCTAAACATAATTTATACCATAAAAGGCTTTACACACTAATAGAATCTAGTATATTAGAGATTAATACTTAATACTAGTAATAGAACTGGGCTTCTATTCCTAACTATGTAAGTAGGTAACCATTAGTGAAATGCTCTACTATTTTAGAATTTCATTTCTTCATTCAATTAGAGGTAAAGTATAACCATTTATCCGTAGGCACTGGCCACTATAATGTACAGTGAAGCAATCTGCAAAAACTCTACACACCTAAGAATTACTTAGGTAAGTATTAATAATATACAAACTGATGAAGAAAATAAGGGAAAGGATTTGGAGGCCTTCAAATGAACAAAAAAAATATGCTTACTTAAAGAACCTTAACTTTCAACAGAATAATCAATCTTAAAGGGTAAAATTTTCGAGTTTTAAAATTTCAAATGTTTTAATACTAATAGACATATATATGAACATTCACATTTACATCCAGTTATCATGTCCTGCATGATAATGATGGTAAGCTGCTGCCAACATTTATTAAAATTTATGTCCCATCACTTTTATGGCAAAAAGTGCTCAGCGTGTTACATATATTTTCTCATTTAGTCTTCAGAGCAACCCTGTGAGGTAGGTATTTTTATCCCAAATGTAAAGATAAACAAAGCCAGAATTTAGAGGACTGAGTAATTTGTTGATAGTTACGAAGTTAGTAAATGGCAGAGTCAGGGGTTAGTTAAACCAGGTCTAACCTTCAAACCCAACCTCTTAACCATAATACTATATTCAACTCAACAGATTATTTACCTAAGAGATTCTACATGCAAGTCATCCTAGACATAAAAAATAATTTTAAAAAATGCCATTGTCTTAAAGAAGCTCAGAATTTTTTAAAAAAAATATTTATTATTTGGTTGCATCGGGTCTTAGTTGCGGCACGCAGGCTCCTTAGTTGCGGCTCACAGGCTCCTTAGTTGTGGCATGTGTGCTCTTTGGTTGTAGCAGGTGGGTTACTTAGTTGCAGACCGCAGGCTCCATAGTTGTGGCATGTGAACTCTTAGTTGCGGCACGCATGTGGGATCTCGTTCCCTGACCAGGGATCAAACCTGGGCCCCCTGCATTGGGAGCATGGAATCTTATCCACTGCACCACCAGGGAAGTCCCAAGAAGCTTAGAATTTTTACACAAATAAATATATTTAGTGCTAAAATAGGGCCTGGCGACATGGTTGAGTGGGAAAAGTCTAGACTTGAAATTTTACAGACTTGGGTTTGAACCCTGTTTCTACCCTGTTAGCTTATGACTTTATATAGTTGCTATCTCCTCAGTTCTCTCATCTTAAATAAAGGGAGGAGAGGAGGCAGGGATAACAGTCCACCTCAAATGACTTTTTATGAATTAAATGAGGTAACATATGAAAAGGTGACTAGTATAGTGACTGATACATGGTAGTATATAGTAATATTAATTACTATCTTTCCTAAAAATGTTATAAGAATATGAAGATAAGAAAGATAAATTCTGGTTGGAGAGAACAAGTAAGGATTCTTATTTTTTGAGGAGATGGTATTTAAACCAATCACTGAAAGATGGGGGGGGGGGGTAAAGAAAAGTAAAACATTTTAGGTAAGAAGAAGACAGTGAGGGGTATGTTTAGGGGATAATAGCTGACTCAGGCGCCTAGACTACAGGGTATTTCATAAAAGGAATCAGTACATGATTCTGAAAAGATGGGTTGGGTCCTCATCTGGAGGCCTCGAATTAATTCCCAGCTAAAGAGTTTGGGTCTTACTTTATAGACAAAGGAAAACCACTCAGAGATTTTGTTTGTTTGTTTGTTCTTCAGGAAAGTGACATAAGAGTCATGTCAATGTGAATGATGACTTGGAGGGGATGACCTCAGAAGCCAGGAAACCAGTTTAGAAGGTTATTATAGTATCTCAAGAAAGAAATAATTAAGGGCTGAAAAATGTCATGTATTGTAGGAAGCATAGAACACACAGAATTTAAAAAAATAAAAATAAAAATAAACCACTTCATAAATGACTGGCTGAAGAGGAAAGGAAAGGAATGAATCAAAATAATCTCCTGATTTTGGTAACTGGAGGGATGGTATGTCTTCTAACCTAAGACAGGGAATGAAGCCTAATATACATTATAAAGACAACGGCAATGATAAATTTACATGTAGCATTTAAAACCAACCACATAATCTCTTAACATAATATAGAAAGGGACTGTCACGAACTTTGATATCTCAAAAAAGTACCCTGAGTGGCCATTATTTAGCTATGCAAAATTTAAAGAAAACTATTAAATAATTTTATATCTCAAGGTATCCAAATCTAAGGATCTTTAACAAGTCATAATAAGAAATAAATGAGAAATTACTTACTTGAATAATTTTCAAGGGAGAATCAGGCTGGTAAATCTGAAGTCTAGGTACATAATGAACCAGCATGTGAAGCATGTTACAAGCTACATGGGCTACTGTTTTATTTGTAAACTGTAATAATAATAAGAAAAAAACAAAAACAAAAAAGCACTGTTATAAAAAATTTCTTCCTGATATTATTCATCTCTGCATTAGCTGCTAAAAAATTTTAAATTGTATACATGTTTATTTTTGTCATTCTATATTTGTGTTTATTAAAATATTATTAGGAAGATAAATATACACCTGCAAAATAAATCATAACACATTCCAAAGATATAATTAACTTTATTTTTTCTTTGTAACGTTTGACTGTCCTCATTAAAGTTTTATTCCATTTTCTCTTACCTAGATTTCTGGAATGGCCTCTAAACTGCTAATCTTGTTATCCCATCTTTCCCCATTGCAATCTACTTACTATACTCAATACTTCCATATTATCTTCTGAAGAACTGTTCTGATGCTGACGTTCTCTATGCTTAAAAATCTTAGGTGACTCCCCAATGGTATAAAGTCAAACTTTTTATGCTTATCTCTCTATGACCAAATCTCACCCACTCTTCAAGCCCTGACCACGTACTTCCTCTTTCCAAAGTCTTCTCTGATACCTAAGTCAAAGTGACCTCTGCTTTCTCTGAACTCAATCAGCAGTTTATATGCACCACTCATTTAGTTCTCTCAGCTTTTTATATTTTATTACACTTATTTTCATCTTTTCAGCCATCATATTATTAATCTCTTCAATCTAGTATTTATATTTCTTTTTCATTCTGGTATTCCTCACTCTGCCTAGCAAAGCACCTCAAACATAGTATATACTCAGAAATATCTGTCAAATAAGTAATACTTGTACTTTGTGTGTTTAGAGTTCTATACAGATATTATAATACAAGTCTTAGGACAAAAAATAGTATCACTCATCTTTTTACAAATAAAAAATATCCATTTATTCATTCAGACTCTCCAAATAATCAGGTTATTATTTCTGAGCAAATCTTATTCTGGTCACAAAGAGGGCATTTAACTTGAATGATAAAGCTGAAAATTGAATAGCTCAAGAATTCAGGAAGTAATAAAGATCGAAGGGTAGGTTACAAAAATACTGATTAAGAAATGATAAACAGCCCTACAAATGTTGTTAAATGACTGGTTTCCTTTTTAGAAGTCATCCATATGTATCTTAAAGACAAAGCCAAATACATAAAATTTGAGATAAAATAGGTCATCACCAAGATATCCTAAAATCAAGAGTAGAACTATTCTTAAGGAAAAAGTCGGAATCAAAGAAATAATGTAATAATAAATTGATGAAAATATCTATTAAATGTTTTATTCTGTAAGGGCACAATATATAATTAACATTTAGAGAAAAATAATCATGCATTCTATACTATCTTAGTATAGTCCACTAAATATTTATTTATTTATTTACTTACCTTTAAGGAAACACAAATTACATTCAGAGCTTCCTTAATTTGAGGATGATGAGACTCATGGACTAGTTCTTCACAAATCCAAATACCTAAACTGCAAAGTGCTACACATCTGCAGAAAAGGCAACCAATAATGATACAAATAAAAGTGGATGAGCGTTTAAATGAAATGACACCACCACCACAACCAAAACACCCACAACCAACCAACCCAGAGTGAGCATGTACTGTTTAGGTGAATTAATCAATTTGTTACTGTTAATTAATAAATTTGTTACTTAGGAAGATAAAGTGGAGGAAAGCACATCCCCCAAACTCTAAGCCTTATTTTTTTTAATTTAATTTAATTTTTATTTTATATTGGAGTATAGTTGATTTACAATATTGTGTTTCAGGGTATAAAACAAAGTGATTCAGTTATACATATACATACATCCATTCTTTTTCAGATTCTTTTCCCATATAGGTTATTACAGAATATTGAGTAGAGTTCCCTGTTCTAAGCCTTATTTTCAACTATAATTTATTACCAAGATCATAGGTGGGGATAACACACAGGATCTTTCTAACAAACCCATGTTGATAAATTGATATTGTCATAAAGCTTCCCAAACAAATATGCAACATGCTTTCAAAAAGGAAAGAGTGGGGACTTCCCTGGTGGCACAGTGGTTAAGAATCCGCCTGCTAATGCAGGGGACACAGGTTTGAGCCCTGGTTCGGGAAGATCCCACATGCCGTGGAGCAACTAAGCCCGTGTGCCACAACTACTGAACCCGCGTGCCACAACTACTGAAGCCCGAGCGCCTAGAGCCCGTGCTCTGCAACAAGAGAAGCCACCACAATGAGAAGCCCATGCACCGCAACCAAGAGTAGCCCCTGTTCGCCACAACTAGAAAAAGCCTGCGGGCAGCAACGAAGACCCGACGCAGACAAAAATAAATGTTTTTTTTTTTAAAAAAAAAAAAAAAAGGAAAGTGTAATTTTATTGACTGATAGCAGCAGTCAGTAAGATATTATTTTCATATCTTTTACATTTAACATAGCTAGCTACAAATTCTTTTTAAAACAAATTGGGACCACAAATAAAAGTTATACACTTTATAAAGGAATTCCAACAGAAACAGAACTTGGAGAATTTTTGTTCTGTTTCCTAAAGTCTTGTGAAACTTCAGTTCCCTACTTCAACTGAGTTTCAGCTTGAAGAAAGTAATCTGATGATCAGAATCAGTAAAAATTCTATTAGTGTGTTCAAGTATAAGCTTCTGATGAAGCATATAATGTTTCTAAGTATTAAAAAAAAGTCAGCTCCTTCTAGTTTCCTGATATATCTTGCATGTCCTGATACTGATATTCTTAAATTAAATTCAGTAGAATGCTAAATTTCAGAACAATTCAATGCAGAAATATTTTTCTTCCTGAACATAATGGATCAGAAGTTAAGTCCCTTCTTTCAGTCTATCAGTGTTAATGCTACTAATTTACTATCAAAACTATAGAAAGTCTTCTATGTGAGGTCTACAGCTTCCTTTCTTCTCTACTGTTGTCCACCCATCAATCTTATGTAACATTTATAGATCTAAATAACCAAGTGACAGGTTTAGCAGTGGAAGGAGCTGTAATCCTAAAATAACAATAAACTCTGAAGTGAAGCAAAGTTCTCCATAGATGCAGCTAACTAAAGCCACAGTAAAAGGCACAGACTGGGAGTACAAATGCTTAAGTTTTTGTTTTTTGCTTTTTAAAGGTTAAGATCAGTTTTTGTGTGTGCGTGTGTGTGTACAGTTTCCTACATTCTTCAAGATGTCAAAATAATCTAGATTATTCCCAGTATGGCTCAACTTTCTGCTACTAGTCAGATTCTGGGGTATAAGTTTCTAAGCTTACATGTTAGGCAACATGCTGATTTAAATCAACCTTTTTGATAAAAGTTTAGTAACACAGACAAAATGCCACAGTTTTCACTTCTTAATGAGACATTTAAAAACAAAAACATTTTAAAATCTTATTATTTACATTCTATTTTTTAAAAATATCCTGATCAAATATTTATAAATATTAATATACACTATTTTCTTAGATATATTACTTTCTACAATAAAAATATTTTAATTCAAGTTAACAAACATTCATTGGGTAACCAGTACAATATTTCAAGGTACTACATAAGAGACAGTGACAAATATAATCTGAAGAGAAAGCAAAATCTACTTAAATACAATTAAAAGAAATCATTTTGGACACAGAAGGTGAAGATACTGAAGAAGGTGACTAGGATTTTATTTTTTTACTGAAGGGAAGGTTCATATTTAAATAATGAAAAAAAGTATTTAATCATCCAAATAATTTAAATTTGTGATTTAGAATAGCTTTTGAGTATCTGAAACAATCTGGACTGCTAAATAATTCAGTTAACTTCTAAAATAAAACTACAAACACAGAATAGCCATGTCAAGTCTTAAGAATATCTGACTTACCGTGCAGGACCAGAGGGCTCATCTCTTGCCGAGCTTAATACAGTTTTGATTATAAGTTCCTAAAATGAAGGAGAAATAATAGCAATGACTAAGATTTTTCATTCATTTATTTAACAAATATTTATTAAATAGCCACCACGGACCCAGGCACTGTGTCAGGCGCTAGGGATACAATAGCAAAATAAAACAGACATTTTTCGTTCTCATGTACATACTTTTAGTATATTCCAATGTTATTCATAAAATTAGCTAAATAAATAAAACAATGGTATGGTCTGAATGTTTGTGCCCCCCCCCCCCAAATTCGTACGTTGCAATCCTAACCCCTGAAGATGATGGTACTAGGAGGTACTTAGGCCATGAGAGTGGGGCCTTTATGAATGGGATTAATGCTCTTATAAATAAGAGAGACTCCCACAGAGTTCCCTAAGCACCTTCTACTCTGTGAGGACACAGCAAGAAGGCACCGGCTATGAACCAGGAAGAGGGCCTTCACCAGAATGTGATTATGCTAGAGCCTTGATTTTGGACTTAGCCTCCAGAACTGTGAGAAATAAATTTCTGTCACTTATAAGCTACCCAGTCTGTAGTATTTTGTTATAGCAGACAAATGATTTTTGAAATTTATCACCAAATGTGTATGTTCAAAAACTTTTTTCTTGATTAGAAGAGTGATAAAATGCTCACTATAAAGATAATTAAAGCAGATTTAATAGCTCAAAGGTATGAACAAAACTTTTCACGACTTTGAGAATTATCATTTAAAAGAAAGCTTCCTCTTCTTATGTGTGAGTTTTGGGATAAGTGCTAGTTAATAGTTAATATGGTTTTTAAAAATCATTCAATTATTCACTCATTAAGGATTTATCAGCTATATAGATTGTAAGCTCCTTAGAGGAGTAACATTCTACTTATCTTTGTGAATTTAGCACCTAGCCCAATGGCTAGCAATTAATAGGTACTTGGAAGCTACCTATTGTTTAAGCCCAAGAGCTTTCTAAGTAATAGTGTTATTTTGTTTTTTTTTAAAAATCACTTCAGCCATTACTGCCTATACAATGGCCAGCAAAGGACAAGGCCACTCTGATCATACAAATCACATATAGTAGGCTAGGCTATAAGCCCAAAGAAACTCAAAACGGCCTAAGCAAACTGAAACTCTTACCTATCTTGGACCTTCAGGATCTTCTGAAAATAGAAGAAACCAAAGCCATTGCATCCCTGAAGACCAAAGGTCAATTTGTATAGTTTTAATTAAATATCATTATAAATTTGCATCGGCCCCTACAATTTTATGTTTAAGTGAAGTTCACTTGTTTAACAAATGTTTTCGGAGTATATTCTACATGCCAAGCAACATGTTAAGCTCTGAGGATATAGCAGTAACTAAGACCTTGTGGTACTTATTTGTCTAAAGTATAAATCAGACACTGAAAAATAATTACAAGTGTGATTAAATGCTGCACAGAGAAATACAGGTGGTATGGAAAGTATATGCAAAACTACCGACAAAAATTTGATTTAAAACATTTCTTTCAGAGAAAGCACAAGTTTAAAAAAAAATCATGAGCATGACTTCTGAGGAGACAGAATGCCCCTCTCTCGTCCCTTCTTTATTCTCTTTTCCCTTCTAATTCTAGGGCCAATTCAGGTCAAACAGAGACCATCTGGCAATTACTATAACAAGCACAACTTCTTAGGACTGTTAAACCTGTGGCAATTTATAATACATGGGCATTCAGTTAGAGACAGGTCTTGACTTAGTGACAGAATTATTCACTACCAGGCACATTGCTGGGTCCAGAGCACTAAGTGCCTTTATCCTAACTAGGAGACCTGATCACACCACTCCCCTCTACCTTGGTCTAAGAATTACTGAGTCCAGAGGACTAAGGATGCTGATCATGTCACACCTTCCCCTTCAAACAGAGGCTGACCTCTACAGAGGCACAAAACAACTTTTCACCAATTTTTTTTACTTGAAATTTTTAAAAAGGCTTGTAAACAACAATTAGAGTATGTCTACTCCTAATTAGACACTATCTTTTTTTTTTTTTTTTTTTTTAAAGATTTACTATCTGGGTAAGCAATTGTATAGACAGTTCAATTTTGCACCATCTCTTACTCAAGCCTGTTAATGCTTCAGGTACATGGGATCTCCACCCCAATTCCACAGTTTCCTATAGCAGAATAGAATATTCCATTACATTGTTTGATTCATCACCTTGGAAAACTGGGAGAAGGAGACAGTCAAATATGCAGGTCGAGTGCCATCTCAATCTTAGAAGCCTTACATTAGCAGCATAGTATATGGCTCATGGGACTTCAATAAATGCTCAGTGAGTGAATGAATGAATCCTAAGATAATGACATGTGAGTGGGTTCAATAATGAGAAAATGTTTCCAAAGTAATAGTTATAAAAAAAAAAGGTTATGTTCCTAATGGACATTCCAGCCTTTGTGTCTGAGGGGTATAGCTGGCTAAAGTTCTTTAACAATTGTGTGGATTTCGAGAGGAAAATGAAGAACACAAATTTTACTGAATATACTGTTACGATTATAAAGTCATTTAAACGCTAAAAATTAGCACCTAATTTCTTACCTTAACATCTGTAAATTGAGACACAGCAATATCAGGAATGTTGGGATGGAGAGCAGGCAGTTCACAATACAAGTTGGGAAAGCAAACCAAAGATCCAAGAAGAACTTGTGCTTCCACCCTTGGTGCCTATGTATCAGATTTTAAAAATCTTTAATTATCAGAAAAATTACTGTATTACCTAACCAGATTACACAGGGAAGTCAAGAGTACAAGACAAAATTCAAAAAGGAAAGGGGAACACACAGATTAGGTTTTCATCTATACTTTCCACATAAACTACTGTTATTCTCAATAAATGCAATGAACAAATAGTAGAGCTTTCTTTAAGAGCAGCTAATAAGCAGAAATGTGGGTACAGCTAATGAGTATGTAGACAGGAATACAGTTTTAGCTAACAGCATAAAATTACCCTAATTTTGAGGAAAAATATAAAAACTTTCATTCTAAAGGCAACTCACACATCGTAACATACTGTTCTAATGAGCAGAAGACTCATGGTCTCTAGATTATATCTGTTACTATCTAAGGATGAATAGAGTAACTAAGGATGAAAATGGTCACTATATCTTCAAGACACCGGCATTAGTCTAGATATGTTTTATGATATTATGCACATGATAAAAACACTACCTATACTACTTACTAAAAACAAAATTAGAAATTATGCTTGGACTGCAGATGAAGGTAACTTTTCATCTTTTTTCCTTAGCTGTATTAAGCCATTTCTGAAGTATCAGCACTGAACATTTCTTTTTTCTTCTGCCTTCTTGCATGCCCACCTAACATCAACATCCACCTACTGATAAATTGCTTTGTTTACTAAAATACCTAAAAATTGATTTATATGTTTAATAACACCAATCTATTAGAAATATAAAACTTCTTCTATTTACATAAAACAAGAACCTATCTCCAAAGGATTTCCTTGTTAATAAATGTTATAACAGAGGTGATGGAGTAGTATTCTATTATGATTTTCAACAAAACAACTCATTTCCATATTAAAAAAATAATCTAGATTTACAGATACAAGGCCAGCAGCATAATGGGGTGGGGTAAGCTCACACCCCCCATCCGGATTTAAAATCAATTTTACTATAAAAATGAAACTGAAAAAAACCCCCAATATTTAATGATAGAGATTAGCTAAGGGTTTTTCCTTAAAGTTGGATAAAAAAACTGGGAATATTCATTCAGGTATGTGGGGCATAATGGGAGGCAAAGCTGGAATGGAACTGTAATTAAGAAAGGCAAAACCTAATCAAATTACTTTGAAATCTGCCTGAGGGCGGGGGGATTAACAAAAGGAAGATGATATGTGTGGGATCTAAAATGAAACTCCAAAGAGCAAGATTTAGACTGTGTATCTCCAACACCGTCCAGAGGAAAAGACTGCCCATAACCTTACAGTGGAGATGTGTCAGGTTTACTTCTTGTAATGATTTGGCTTCCTATGCAGGCTTTCTCAATAGGTGTTCCTCATAAGAAGCACAGAGAACAGAAAACAACTGTTTTTTAAATTTTCCCAAGGATGTTACATAAGTAGTATCCTTCTAGATATGAGGAAGGTTTAGTCACATAAAATGGATGCCTAAGGACATCAGGGCTGTAGGAAATGTGCCGACTACTCATCTGGAATAATCAGCTAACTGAAAAGTTATAGTTTCATAGTAAATGCATAAAAAAATGGCATTGGTTTATGCATCAGGCTCCTCTGAGTTCTATCAGCTTTTGCCAGTATCCAAGAGATTGATAATCTGCGTACTCTGATAATACTACAATAGCCTTGTAACTTGTTTACTATCTTTAGTTTGTCTTCCATTTAATCTATCTCCAGTTTAATACACTTATTTAACATTAGCAAAGCACAGATTTAATCATCTCTCTCCCTACTTTAAAAAATTCAACTGTTTATCTAATATAAAATATAGCATTATAATCTGATCCCTGGCATTAATAGACCCTCCAAGATATAGTCTAAAGCAGTGCTTCTCAATCTTTACTGTCCATACCAATTATTTGGGATATAGTTAAAATGTATATTCTGTTTCAGTAGGTCTGGGATGAGGTCTGAGATTCTGCATGCCAAATGTTTCCGGTGTGCAGACCACATTTTGGGTAGCTGGGATCTAAAGTACCTTTCTGTTCTTTGTGTCCACTACTCTCTAGTTAGACTAACTAGCTTGTAAACAAAATGAATTATTTGTCATTCCTAGGACACAGCTTACTCATGCCTGTTTCCCTATGCCTGGAATACCTTCCCCCTTCTCCATTTTCACTCTTAAGAATACTACTAATCTTTCACGGACCTACTCAAATATCTTTCCCATGGAACCTCCTTATATCCCTTAAAAAAAAAAGATCTCTCCTCTGTCTTAATTACCAAATAATTTTATTTTGTTTAACAAACACTTAAACTGCACATACAATGTGTCATATAATGTTCCAACCATGTTACAAATATTAACTCAAATCCCCATAAAATAACCAGATGAGGAAGGTTACCTCCATTTTATAGATGAGGAAACTTAGACACAGAGAAATCAAGTAACTTGCACAAGATCTCACAGCTAATTAAGTGGCAGAGCTGGGATTTGAACCCATGCTTTTAACCACTATGCTAAGCTCCTCCTACTGGCACCTCTTTGTTGTCCTACATTCTATAGTTGTTAATATATTTTTCTATCTTCCCAGCAGTAGACTATACGTTCCCTGAGTACAATGTGTATCTCATTTATTCTATATCCTTCTATATTCCACCCAAAGGAACACTTTGTACACAAGGGGAAACAAAAGTTTAATAACCACAAAAGGGCTTAGCACCATGTTGAACACATACTAAGTGCTGAATATATATTTACAGATTCAATTAATAAATACCTATAACCATGATGCTGTGCCAGGCCCTGAAGATGCCAAGATAGGTAAGACATGATCACTGTTCTCCAGGAACTAGGGAAACAGGGTTAAAACTAGCTATAAATATGGGTTGTTCTCTTATTTGCACATTTCCTCTAGGTGACTGTATCCAGTTTCATGGCTTTCAATAGCATCCGTAAGCTAATGTCTCCCAGCTTTCCATTTTTGGTCCAGACATCTCCTTTGAGGTCCTGACTTGTACATACAGTGGCCCTTCTGACATCTCATGGGTGTCTAACAGGCAGCTTCCTATGCCCCAAATAGAACTCCTTTTCATTCACTGTCGGTCTTTTGCAGCTTATAAATGAAATAACATATGTTAAACTGCTTTGCAAGTTATAAAGCACTAGTCAAAGTATGACTGATTTTTCTTTCCCAAATACTTTTAGTTTTTCCCAGTAGACGTTCAATTATTTCTCATTTATGCTTTGTTCCAGGGTGATCTTTCTAAAATACAAATGTGATCATGTCACTCTGCTTAAAATCTTTCAACGGCCACTCATTCTTTCCTTAGGATGAAATCTAACCTCTTGAACACTAGAAACAGAGTTACTGCCTTCCTCCTTAGTTCACTTCTGCCACTTATATCTGAACATGTTCCAGTTATACTAAGTTACCTGGCATTGTCTCACAGCTCCAAACTGTATGAAAAATCCTCACATGCTGTTTTAGAGTTTACTCCTAGAGCATATTTCTGGGTTACCTCACCTATATTTCTTTCTTCTCTTTTGCTATATAGCTCATTGCCCATTTTCAAAATTTTCTTCCTTCCCTGTTTGTTTCTTTAGATTTCCTCAATTTTAAACTGTTTTGCTTATCAGATTTAACCCATTTTTGTAGCTCCTGGGCCAATTTATCAAATAATTTTAGTACTTTCTTACACTTCAGAATTGTTCACTTTTTTTTTTTTTTAAAGTGGGAGAGACAATCAATTCTAATTAAATTACGTATCTTCCTGAACATCAGTTTGTTATATTTTATCAACAATGGCTCTTCCTTTGTTGCTCTGTTAGCTGAATCTTGGTTAACCGCAGTTTGTTATATTGTGAAGGACAGGAAATAAAAACTTACATTGAGAAAAGCTGAAGAAGCCACTCTACCAGCTGCTACAATAAAATCCATAATAAGCATTGTGGCACCAGGCAAACCAAGTGAAAAAAATTGAGGTGAGCAGTGCTTGATGATTGTATTGACAATATCCTTAGGAATAAAGAAAAGAGGAGAAGAAAAATATCACAAATGTAATCTTGGGTATCAGCTAATCAATATCCTTAAAAATAGACAATGTATGAAATAATGAAACAGGTAATAACTATAACTGGTTGGCTAACTGGAAAGACTAATTTTAATTCTTCCAAAGAATCCATGCTTAGTACTATATTTTGTCACAGGAAAGTAAACTGAAAACACTTTTTTTTTTAACTGACATCAATACAGCATTTTTTTTTCACCCTAGAGAGCCAGTTAGAAGGGGCTCTGCTTCGGAGGGTTAAAAATAAGGCCCATGTCATCTGTTAGACTCACCTGGAGGGATTGTTAAACCACAGACTGGTGGGTTCTACCATCAGATTACTAACTGAGTAAGTCTGGGATGGGGTCCAAGAATTTACATTTCTGACAAGTTCCTGTATGATGCTAATGCTATTTATTAGCATCATTTTATTTTAGCAACAATTTTATTTCATCTCAAAGCAGCATTCTACTTTATTATTGGTTTGCAGAATAATAAGGTCCCCACTGAAGTTTCTATTCTCTTTTCATCAACACCTTCCCACCATCCCCCCCTTCCCAAGGCAACCTGGAAAGCAACAGCAAACTTTGCTGTGTTGGACCTTCCTTCACAAGGAAGGATACTCCAAATGGCCCCCTTGCCATGTGGAACTGAAGAAGCTGAGGATAAGCCCGGGCAAAAATGTGGTCCACTGACTGCTGAGTCAAAATACATTACAGCTTAGGACACAAGACACCAGAAGCAAATATTTTGAAATAAATCTGAAAGCAAAGGTTAAAAATGTTGACTACAACATACACACTTAGCTTTCTTCTCATTTCTGTTTCTTGCTTTAAAGGTTTTCTTATTCTCTGCCCGAATATTTGTTGACTTGGGAACTGATGAAAGGACAGAGATGAAAAAAAACTTTTGTCTGTGACCTTACTCTTTGGCTTATGTTCATTAAAATGATAAAACCGGAAGAAAAAAAAAAATAAGGCCCATGTGTTGTAAAACTTAATTGCAGAGTAGTTCCTTCTGCCACCTATTTGCTTCCATGTGATAACTCTGATGTCTGAGGTTGCATGACCTGTTTGTTATGTGGCAACTGGAGAAATTCTCTTTTTTAGAAAAATTGAAGTCCTTTGATGATAGACATCTAGCCTCAGAAATCCAGACGTAGGCATTTTTAAGGGAATATTCTCAACTTGGTTATTCATTCATTTTGCCTTTGGAATTTACCATGAGGATGCAGTACAGCAGGCTGTATTACTCAGTCCAATTTAAATGAAAGCTCTTTATCCAGTAATTAAGAATATCATTTTATTTGAGACATGTTTATAAGGTAGAAAACTATAATTATTTCAAATTAACACAAGAAGTTTTTTCACTTTTCAGAAAGATACATTATTATCATCTTTTAATATTAATTTAATGCTCCCGAAATGAACTGCAAGTGAAATTTAACCACGTTATGATTACAAACATTTACATTACTTTGACCAGCAACTTCCTATACTTTTCAGTTTTATGGCCAGGATCAAGACCCGTGAAGTAATGTTCTAGAGACATATTTATGACTATCTAATGTAATGACTATATTGATGCAAATCAATATACTTGTCACTATGGTAATACAATTTATAAAAATAAGAAAATGTGATGTGCTGACTCTTAGAGTAGGAAAAAACCTCTGACTGCTGCATGACTAGCTGAGCAAATACATAAGTCCCAAGTGCCAGTTATCAAGTAACAATTACAAAATACCTAAGAATAAGTACATTAGGACATTAAAGGAAGATGTTGTCAGCGTAAGCAAAGGATGTTTTAATCTCTTCAAAAAGTGAACAGTTCGTATAACATTAGAAGAAAGATGCACTTAATAATCAAGTCAATCTCCCAACTACAATAGCTTGTTTTGAAACTATGTTTCAGAATAAATGAGGTTATAAATGGAATAAATCTGTAAATAAATTACAATATAAGGGAATGTTTTTAATTCTACACCTTGAAAGTCAAGAGTTAAACAGAATAAAGAATCAAAGATAAACTTATAAAGCGACTTGTTAGAAAGTACATATATTTACCTGATCAATATGAAGTAATCCACAGTGCATTATATTGTAGAAGTGTGTTAGGAAATCTCTATTTGGAGAAACATCTTGTCTTCTTTTCATTGTATTACAAATAAGTTTATAGGCGTGTAATTTACCTTGTTTATATTTATCAGTTAACATGGTTGCCTACAATTGAAAGATGTTGTTTTTAATACTCAAAACCGAATACTGTTTGTTAAATACTGAAACAATTGAATATAGCAAGCAATATATTTGTTTTCATTTATTTCTATGTTGGCCCATTTTCTTTAATGAACTAAATATCAGGATTACTGAAATTATTTTTATCATTAAAATGATACAGTGTAGGTGTGAATAACTTATACACTGTTTCACTTAGGAAAATGCACCAAACACATCAAATAGTACTTAAAAGAATTAGTTCTTTAGAAGTACATAGCATATTCTATAACACAAAACTGAGGTTTACATTTCATTTAAATACAATAAAAACATAATTTACTATATTCATTTTTGTTTTAGCAATAAAAATGATGCAACCTAAATAATAATTTTGCTAGGCCCACTCTCCTCTCTATATAACCCCTAATGGCTAGTTAAAAATTAAGTGCTCTACAGGGAACTATATTCAATATCCTGTGATAAACCATAACGGAAAAGAACATGAAAAAGTATGTATATATATGTATAACTGAATCGCTTTGCTTGCTGTAGAGTAGAAATTAACACAACATTGTAAATCAACTATACTTCACTAAATTTTAACAGAAGCTAAAAAACACAAAAACACACAAAAAACAAAACTAAGTGCTCTAGAAGACTACACAATAGTCTTCTCTCTCTCTACTGTTTGAGACTGACCACATACTTATTTACTAAATGAAACTTTTTAATTAATATTTTATATATTAAGCTTACCTTGAAAAGCCAAGGTGTAAGAATTCTCAGTGGAGGAATTAAAACCGGTGGAGAAGGGGAGGTCAGGTTATCAGTTGAAATGCCAAGGTTATCTCTAATCTGTAATTTTCAAATAAAATGCAACAAACTTATGAAAAGTGTTCTCTTTCCCAGTTTGTTTTACCTTAAACTTGAGATCTAGTTCCTACCACTAACTATATATTTAAACATGGTTAAGGCATCAGTTCGTAGTGCGGGGGTGGATGTTATCTAAGGCTTTTTCTGTACTTCTCAATACTTTATTTTTCTTTCCTTCTCCCTTTTCATCTTTTTCTTTTTTACCTTAGCTAGATTCTGCCAAAGTTCACAGAGGTAATCAAAAACTTGAGCATGTATTTCAGGATCCATAATAGCGTTGACATCTCCCAAAATACCCAGCATTCTTCGCCACATTACAGTAGCAACATCAGCATGCCATCCTGTGAGAGTGCCCCCTGCCATCACACTACAGCATTCAGATGGAAATTCACTGATTTCTATAGAAAAAAATAATTCACTGGTGTCAGTAATTTTTCTAGAGAATTGATCACAAAAACACATAGGAGTCAAATTAATAATCTTAAATATCTACAAAAGTGAATAAAAGAAATGTTAAGATGCATCAGTGTTATTTTTTCCTGGTAAGGTCAAAACCTCGCTAGTTCATAATTCCTTATTTTGACAATAATTACTTATACAATAGTGCATCTATCTAGATTTACCTAAGGAGAAAATGATGCAGATACCAGATGGAGAAATTTACGTTTGACATAAAGATCATATTTATAAATACATACTCTCTCTTTTACCTAATAGCTACTTCAAGTTCCATCATCAAATTAACAGAAAATCTCAGGCTGAAGGCAGATCCTGTAGGAAGTCTTCCTAAGCTTATTTCTTTGTAATTAAACCTTCTGAAGAAATATATTTCTATATTTCACAATTAAGTCAGGCCTAGCATTAAAAGGGATATCACAATGGCATGAAAAAAATAATTTAAATATAATCTAAAATTTCCATAATTACATTTCTTTTGTTTATTAATATTGGCATGATTATATATAAGACATATAGGTAACCTAGGGTCTTAGTCTCATTTCTGTCACTAATTATGTGATATTGTACAAATTATTTAATAACCTCCCTAAAGCTACAGCTCCTCATCTGTAAAATAGATGGTTTAGGTAGGTATCACTATAGATCTCCTCCAGCTTAAAAAAAAAAAAAAAAAAAGCCATCATTCTATGCAATGTATATAAAGGAAAAGGCAAAATCATTAGAAAGTCAGTAAAAACTTTTTCCTGCTTGATAATATCTCAGTGTACTGATAATTTACAAAGTCATACACAGTAAATGTACATCCTTTACTCTTAATGTTTAACTTTTTTCTCTGCATGTAAAGTGTGCAATAACTGAGTATATTATTAAAAAGTTACTGGACAGTCTTTCACAATAATAAAAACAGGTTTCTGGTGTAAATTCACTAAAATAAAAATTTAAGAAAACACTACAGGGTAAACCATCACTGTTAACCTCTCCCTATTCTACAGAACCTTAATAATATAGTGATAACTCAACTGATTGGTAACTATGAAGGATATTATTGGAACAACTGAGGATAACTGACTATAGACTAAAATTGCAATGATGTATCAATGTTAAATATCCTGAACGTGGTCCTTATATTATGGTTATGCAGGAAATGTATACTTATTCTTAGGACATACTTGCTGAAGTGCTTAGGTGTAAAGGGTCTGATACTTGCAATTCACTCTTAAATGGCTCAGAAAAAAAAAAGGGTTGTTTTAATGCGTGTGTGTGTGTGTGTGTGTGTGTGTGTATAGGTAGAGAGAAAGATAAAGTGGTAAAATATTAACAACTGGTGAATTTATCTGAAGGATTTATGGGTATTCATTTTACTAGTCTTGCAACTTTTCCATGAGTTTGAAATTTTTTCCAAATGTTGGGGAAAAAGCTGAAAATAAAAACCAAAAAACCAAAAAACTGCAGGCCAAGAGGAGGAAAGAAAAGGTCAGAAATAATCTACAAACCAGAAAATTAGGGCTATGTAATTGCAAGGTAATTGCATATTAAGAGAATGAGTACCTTAAAAGGGGGGGCGGGGGGGGGGGCGGCAGAAGTCACACGGTTTTAAATTTCTTCCTTTGGCCAGAGAGTAAATGTGCTGCATTACCAATGAAAACTAGTATTTTATATTATTCATTATAAATATCTTATCAACTGTGTCCTTGACCAAATTTTCTGGCATATTTGCAAAATGACTTTTTATCCTGATGCTTGTTATATGATGCAGAACTTAACAAAAATAACTTTTTATTAACTTGCAGTTTCTAAGGTTTCCTAGTCACTTTTAAACATTTACTTAAATATAAAAATACTTCATTTGGACTGCCTACTTTGATTCAGCAGGTTCTTCAGATAAAATATTAAGAATAACGATGCCAAATTACGTATTTCCTGCTTTAGGAAACGGTATCATAAATGATAATATAACATACAAAAATAATGTAACCACTAATACCAGGACTATAATCAACTATAATAAAATATCAAATAACAAAAAACAGAATGCAAATATCTTTCTTAAGGGCAAGAAAAAAAATGTTATACTAATTAATTTCCCAAAGACAGAAAAGTCCAAAAGACTTGTAATAATATTTACATAACATATATAAAATAATCAAATTTAAGATGCCTTATTTAAGATCTCCTGACACTAATGCCCTGAAAGAAAAAAATGGCAAAGATCTAATTTCCAAATATTGCCTAGGTCATCTGGCGTCTGCAGAACAGAGTGGTGGAGCTTCTCATCGAGCTGCAGATCCTTCTGTTCCATGTGATCTATATTCAGTGTGGAAGGAGAAGGTGTCTGTGACCTGGATCCCAGAGCTGAATGGACTGGAGAGGCACTTTCTGAACCTGTAAATATAATTTCATAAAATTACCACAAAGAATATATTCAAAACCCTCCACCTAAGATGTAATGCTTAAAAGCCCAATAAAACACAAATTGAAAACATCAAAAGATAAATCAGGTTATAAACTGGCCAAAGAGGTCAATAAGATCATAATACTGTACAAGATTTCATAGCTAGCAGTCTCATTCCATGTCTACTATGGGACTAGTGTGGAATGAGAACTGGACATACCAATTAATAGGGGCCATCAGTGAGAGCAAGAATGCCTACTTCCATTCCTGGTCAAGCTACAGAAACTCTGGTACCCACTGCTACTTTATTTCACTTACTTCAGGCTTGAGGCAATTCAGGAGAAGAGAAACTTGCCCATTGCTATATGCCACTAACATTGCTAGCCTTGACATCTTTCATTTAAAAGCATATTTTTGAGAGTCAGCTATGGTTTTGCATATATTAGCATTTAATTCCTTTTTTATTGCTGAGTACCATTTCAATGAATACTGGATGAATGAATACATTACAATTTGATTATTCATTCACTGGTTAATGGATATTTGGACTATTTTCAATTTAGCTACTGTGAATAATGCTGTTATGAACTTTCACATACAAATGTTTGAAATAAATACCTAGGAATGGTCATATGGTAAGTGTATGTTTAATTTTAAAAGACAGTGCCGTATTTTTGCAGAGTGGCCCTAACATTTTGCATTCCCATTATAATAATGTAATGTATGATATTTCCAGTTGCTCCACACTCTCTTTAACACTGGTATTGTGTTTTTAACTTGAGCTGATTTATTATGTGTATAGTGGTACCTCACGGATTATTTATATTCCCTGATTACTAGTAATGTTGAGTATCTTTTCATCCAAATTTTCATCTAAGTTTATGTTTAAGGACAACTACAGTAAAAAGTGTTTATTGTAAAATAAGAATTCTTCTTTGAGTAGTAACTTAAATTCTGTAACGAGCAGACTGTGGATCCAACCAAACTGGCTCCTATCTTCCACTCAGCCCTCATTCTGCAATGGGCAGGCCAAAGTTCTTACTTATCCTCTGGTAGAAAAGATGTGGAAAAGAAGAATGTGAAAACATAGGATGGGTTCCTGCCTGTTGAATATTTCACTGGCCAAATTTCACCAGTTTGATTTGGCTGAAGAAATGTGCCTAATTCAGACATGCAGACATCACTGCTCCAGTCTTTCAAGTTCCAGCCAACCACAGGATGCAAAAACCACCCTATTGGGGCCTCCCTGGCGGCACAGTGGTTGAGAATCTGCCTGCCAATGCAGGGGACACGGGTTCGAGCCCTGGTCTGGGAAGATCCCACATGCCGCGGAGCAACTGGGCCCGTGAGCCACAGCTACTGAGCCTGCGCGTCTGGAGCCTGTGCTCCGCAACAAGAGAGGCCGCCATAGTGAGAGGCCCGCGCACCGCGATGAAGAGTGGCCCCCGCTTGCCGCAACTAGAGAAAGCCCTCGCGCAGAAACGAAGACCCAACACAGTCAAAAATAAATTAGTTAATTAATAAAAAAAAAAAAAAAAACACCCTATTGATATTTCATCCATCATCCATCAAAGGGGCGTCAAATTGCAGTAGGAACCAGAGTGAATCTGGATAATACAGTGGAACTCTTGAAGTATGGGCCACAGGCTGCTCAGGCTGCCTCTGGTCACTGTACTGCTCTTGGAATACTGTGACCCTGCCTTTCACGACTCAATTTCTTGGACCCCACTTGTCATATTATTGTCAGGTTTGGCCACACATAAAAAGTTGCTGAAAAGCATAATTTACTGTATTAATTTACTATAATACAGAATATTAGTATATTGACAAACAGACCTTATTTTAGGCAGTGTGCTTTATGTTTTCAATAATAAATAGTTTACCAAAGAAATCTACAAAAATCTAGGCTAACTCTGAAAATCAATGAAAAAGGTAAAGTGCAGTACCTCAACTTTTTTTGGTTATTTATTTAAAAATTGCTGCAGGAAATGCTCTGGTGCAAACACACACAAAATTTTGCGTACGGTATTAGGAGTTCATAGAGTTCCCTGAAGCTTATCCATGTGGACTCCAGGTCAAGAAACTCTTATATTAATGTTTTTTTCCCTCCATTGTTACATAAGGATGAGTGAAAAAAATAATACTTAAATAGTAATAAGTAATACATAAAATCTATCAAATACAAGTCTGAAAAGGTTCTTCGGTGGCTTAAAAAAAATGCATTTAAGGAATACACTCCCTTGAGTAACTTTACCAGGAACCGTTGCAACTTCAGTACAAAAAGCTTGTTGATTAAGACTGCTTGTTTCCGAATCGATGTGAAGTGTGGTTAGACTAGCCACTTCTTGCTCTTCAGCACTCTGATAATGGCCAGAACCTGAATCCACATCAGCAGAGGATGCATTCCCAGTATCAGCTCCAAAGCCAAAATCTACAGGAAGAAGAAATGCTAGTGTACAGAAGTTCCAATTACAAAACAAAAATATTTACAAAAGAGACACAGCTACTTCATCAAAATAATTAAATATGAACATTCCCCCCAAATTTATTCTATTTACATACCACTCAGGCAAGGGTAAATAATGTTAACACTTTGAAGTTTATAATTAGAAACAAATTTTTAAAGATCCTCATAGCCTATTATCAACAAAAATAATGATAAAAGGACAGAGACATACAATATATCATCACTATTCTTATCCCTGTTTTCTGATAGCTGGAAATATACTTAACTGCTTTTCAAGTTTTATAATCTCTAGAGGAGAGATCTATATAATAAAAATGCCACATACGTGGTAAGAGTCATTTTTCTCTCAAATCATATTTCCAGTCCAAGATCAGAGTAGTATATAATCCATGAGGGCAAGAAACATAATTCTCCAATGCATCTCCCAGCTCTTCGCAAAGTTGGTTCCCAAGATTTTGACTTTCTTCTTTTAAATTCTGGTACCCTTCACTGATTGCCAAGTGTAATACAGAATTACAGCAGAAAAGCTATGTGGTAGTAATATAGCACCAAATAATATCACTGATGTCATTTTAACATGAAGCAATTATTCACGTAAGGTTCTGGGTACCAGAGCATTGAACGTAACTGTACCGAACATGCTGAAGCACTGACCATAACTAGATAGTGGTCCCCAAATACGACTGCATGAAATAGTCCAACTCATAACCATGACTGCCCTTTATTCTAACACCAAGTCCATCCTTTTTCCTGTCTATGTGTCTGGTCTTAAAATATCATTTGTTCTATGAAAGAACAGTGTTTTTTGTTTTTTAAATGCCTTTAGTTGGCAAAATAAAGAGGTCTCAACTTGAAGTGATTCCCTAAAAATTCTTTTGGAGTTTCACTGAAAATGAAATCAAAATACGTATATGGGAACCCCTAAGTAATGTTAGAGAGGAATACGATGGTTACGTAAACTGTATGTCAGTCTCGAACAGAAAACAAATCAACACAAAACCGTACTGCTCAGACAGAAAAAAGGTACTTGCTGTCAAATTTTCGGCCATCATATTGGAAAGCGCTGAAAGAATCCGAATGGCTGTCTGAGCTGATGAGATCACTGCTCCCTGCACTGGCAGGAGAAGTCCATTCTGAGGGCACGCCTGGGTCATCAATAGGGCGCATTGGGTTCTGCTTGTTTAGAATATCAGGGAGGTCTTTGGGAATTTCGAGGCTACCTGGACTACTTCCTCTTCTTGCCATAGTCTAAAAATTCAAGAAACATTTTACCATTAAAAAATTTTTTTTGAATTCTCGTTAAGCGTCTGAAGTCTTCAATTTCCAAGGCAATCATCACAATAAATGTTGAAATTTAGGGCATGAAGTAGGAGGGGGGGAAACACTAACTGAAGACTCTATGTAACTGTATGGAGCTGGATCCTGAACTACTGTTGCTCTGGCTAAAGCAAAGACCCAAACACCATTTGGTGCTGGGCCCGAGACCCTGAAGCCCCAAAAGGATCCATGGAGTGAATATTAAGATAAGATAGTAGGAAGAGCAAAGTATTCAAATGGAAAAAAAAAAGAGGCAAATGGAAGAGGGAATTCCCTGGCGGTCCAGTGGTTAGGACCCTGCACTTCCACTGCAGGGGGCATGGGTTTGATCCCTGGTGGGGGAACTAAGGGATCCCTGCAAGCTCTGCAGTGCAGCAAAAAAAAAAAAAAAAAAAAAAAAAAGAAAAGAGAAAAAGAAACAAATGGAAGAGATAATGGAGGGAGGGAAGAATGACAGCAAGGATGTCATTCTATGATGATTACATATAATGATTCTATAACCTTTTTCCCACTCAAGGAAAAAAACTTAAAAAAAAAAAAAAAAAAAAGGAAAATGTAACAGAGCTATACAGACGTTCACTAAAGAGACAAGTTGAAATCTAAATGGAATATTGTCCTTTAAAAAAAGCAATTCCACATATATTTATCTTTCCTTAACAATTAAGCATCATCAGGACTAAAACTGCTTCTATTTTCATTTTGCCTTAATTCTAATACTCAAGATAAAGATAACTTTAAAATCTATTCCAAAGTTATCTGTAATGATTAAGTAACTGATGTTAGCATGCTATCAAAATGGTGTGAGTTGGGCCAGAAGACCTCCATTGTTATCTTTCCTGCTGAGGGCTGGCAGCAGGCATCAGAGTACTCTAAGAGCAAAGATGAAAAACAGAGAAAGAACTAGGAAGGTAGTGGCTTATACCACAGGAGCTAAGCAAACAGGTATCCCAAATTTTCACCCTGGTCAAAACTAAAAGCCTGCTTGTTTTAGGTCTTTGAATAAAAAATACTATAAAAATATAATTTAAAAATCTTAATTCAAAAAAGGGTTAAATTTGGGGTGAGGGCTAATTTGAAAAAAATTTTCCACATGTATATCATATACATATATATACATATACATATATATGTACATATCTTTTAGTTTCTCTACCCTCCTCTCTAAAATCAAATAAATAAAATAACACTTACTGAGGCATTACCACTTCGAAGTCGTTCTGCTATAAACTCATCCATCAGATCAGGAACATTAGCATTGCTGCTGCCAATATCACTACTAAGAGGGGGCAGTTTTGTGCTCATGTCCTCTTTATTGACTAAAAATAAATAAATAACTATATATAGTGAAGAAAGACTTAACTACATTTCCTAAATTTAAAACAAAAACAGCCAAAAAATTACCTATGCCATATCAATTATTTGCCAAACATGCATCTACGAATAATTTCTCTCCTTTTAGATTTAATTTTAAGAATTAGTAAATTGATATTTACTTTATTTAACTAAGCAGATGTTAGTCAATCTTCAGTATAACCTTAAACAGCAAGAAAGCTTATAGATAAGCACTAGTTGAAGTTAGGTTAATATTGCCTATAAAGAAACTGGTATATTTTTCTTTCTTCCTGCCTCTGCTTCTATTTGGAGTCTTAATAATTTATAATTCCATTTTCCCCAAAGAATATTTGCAAGAAATATATCCCTTGAATTTAAGTTTAGATATTAATAAATTAAAATTCTATGATTTTGACATAATGTTGTTTCTATTCACTACAAATCTAATTTTATGCTTTAAGAAAAAAGAGATTTATTTTCACAAAGATTTTTCTGTTTAAAAAAACCCCCCACAATAGTTATTTTGATTCTTTTACGACTACATTATGATTTACATTAACAAGAAAGTTTTAAACTTGGGAAACTAACTTACAGAAAATGATATTTACTTATTTCACTATTATGCTGTTGAAAAGGTGATTTCTCTGCAACCAAAGGATATCAACACTGTTTATATTCCTAATGAACTACAAAGCATTTCAGGTTAAGAAAATATACTGGTCAGGAAATCACTCTGAAACACCATTATCGTTATACTACTTGGCCAGGCTTTTTTAAGCTGTCAAATACTGCCCTCAAGTGGCATTAATGGCTCAGTGCAAGATGCAGCGTTCTGTTAATCATGCTAACAAAACCATGTTAAACAAATAAAATCAAAACCTACCTTACTGCTGAAAGTTAATTTTCTATAACTGTGAAGTTATTTTAAATTTGAATCAACATAAGAGAAAACAGTTACCATCATCTTGCTTTCTGTAATCTGTCCATAGAGGTTCCATATTTAAATCATGATTGGCTATCATGAAACCTTTATGCACATCTAAAATCTCAGAAAAAAGAAAGTAACGATAAGTGTTTTAAGGATATAACTTGCATTCTATACAAATGAATGCAAAACTAAAAAGCCTACAGCTTGTTTGCAAATGGTGTAAATGAAAAGTAACTGAGTCCACTTTGAGGTTTAAGAAATAATTTCCTCTTCAATGACAGTTAACTAAAAATGTTGGTGTTGGTTGTAGGACCTTGATTTCCATTATGTTATATCATGTCACAGTAATCTACCAAGAAAAAGATAAAATCAAGTAAATCAGCAGTAAAAATAAATGAACCCAATTATATAGAGCTGGGGCCCTTTTAAATGTAAACCATTGGGGGGGGGGCAGGGGAGAAAGTATTCCAACTCCTCGGTAAACTTAATTTCAAGGTTCATGTAGTACACACTCAGAAAAATATCTGATTTAGATAGCCTTTGGAAGGTCATTAAATTTTCCTGTATGTCCCTCTTTCCTATCTTGTTCAGCAGCAAAGAGGTTTAACTAAATGCTTTATAAGGGAAATTAGTAATTTAAATAAACATTTTATGCTGGGAAAAATACAGCTGGGGAAAGGCGCATGCATAACCAAACAGAGAAAGCAGTGACCATCCCAAAGCTTTCTGATTGCTTATAGCTTGCTTCAGTTGCATTAAGCCAAACTGGTGCTGTCTTTCTCCTTTTGCGCTCTGCACACTGTTAGTGCTCACCTGCAGCTTTCCTTCCAAAATAGCCCATTACATGACTGTACAGATCCCTCAGTGGAGCCTCTGGTGGCATTCTGTTCTGCCTCTGTGGGGAAACATTTGCCTTCGGCTTCGAAAGAGCATGTACAACAGTTTTATAAACGCCACCCAGGGAGCCCTGCTGTAGTCCTGCCTCATGACTTGACGACTTAATAGTACTACGACTACCTCCTAACTGATTACTAGCAATTCCTTCTTTTTGTAATATGGCGGTGGGGATCTCTGTAGATTCCTTAATTGTCTTGCTACTTACTGACGCCGTGTCTAGAGGCCTGTACACACCGGGTTTCACTAGCTCGGTGACACTGTTTGAGCTGGCGTGGGGGCTGCTGATGCTGCTATTGCTGCTGCTACTAAAGCCACTGAGCTTCCGCAGCCTCATCTTCCACGGAGCCTCTTTGCTTTCCAGAGGATTATAAAACTGAACTGACTCAGTAGATGGTCTAAAAGTAACGTGAACACTATTTCGTTTTTTAGAAGCAATTTTCATGATTTTGGCTCTATGAGTTACTGTTTCAGACAAGCTCCTTTTAGTTGGAGAAAGCTTGCTAGTGCTTGTAACATGAGGCATTCTGTGGTTAACAGGTGCTTTTAGAGTAGTTTTCTTGGCATGCAAAACATGTGGGACAATGATTTTTTCATTAATTTGCATACCCTTAACCTTTTCAGCTAGTGTTATATCTATACAGGCATCTAATTCTGTGGCCGTTTGTCTATACAGATGTTTCCTCTTTTCTTTATCACAAGGGCTACCCGAACTAGGTTCCGATGACTGTTTATCACTGTTTAGTTGTTTACATTTTTCAGAAGTTTTTGTTCTCATAAAGCTGTCTAACTGGTTGGGTGCACCGTTATTCATGAAGACAGCTGAGTTTGATTCTTTTTGAAACTGTATGTTTTCAGGAGTCCCAACAAAGGAGGTGGTATTTTCTGATTTACTTTCCTGGTCTATGTGTTCTAATTTATCTAAGGATGATCTTTCATCCCTATTTGCTGCAATAATCACTTCCTGTGAAGCTGCATCTTTACCTAACTCGTTTTTACTATGACTTTCCTGGTTTTCCTTAAAATATTCTTTCAGGGAGGAAAGAAGATCATCATCTCCTTCAAGGTCAATGTACTGGATTTGTTCAAAAGCTGAATCTGCAAGTTCTACTGGATCTATTAAGTGACAAAGATGGTCATATATGCTATCACCAACTTCCAGAGAAGACTCTCTACTATGAGTATCAGTGATGTGGCTTTCAGTGGATCTAGTTATTGAAGAAGCCTCTGTGGAACTCTGCAAGCTTGGTGCATGACGGGATGAACTGTCAATTACAGGAACTGCACCTTTGGCTCGTTCAACAGTGAATGGTTCCAAGATGTCAGAAGTGCTGCTACTTCGAGGCAATGGCTGCTCCTCACTCAAAGCACCAAAAACTTCATTTCCAGTGTCTTCGCTTTGTGAAAAATGTCTGACTCTAGTTGAACGAGGAAGTATTTGAGCATCATCAATCTCTGTAAAAAAGAAAAATTACGGAGTAGGAACTATACGAATATGAAAAATAAGTATTAATTTCAACCATACCCTAAGCATATGCTTAAAAATAAAAATTTTTGAGATTTTTTGTAAGCTCAATGAAAGAAAATCTACTAAAAATACAAATCTGTTTTTAAATAATGATGTGCACAAGCCAATATAGCATGTAGTATAAATGAGTTAGAAAACTACCAGAATACATTTTAATATGTTAACATGCATAGAAATAGACAGTGAGGTGATGAAACATTTGGAAGTGCAGTTAAAGATAGAGCTGTGCCAATAAATCAAGCAATTCAAGCTTGCTATTCAATTTTTTGTACTTATTTAAGTTCCAAGCAGAAAAAGTAGATTTTAACACAAAAAAGCTGACCTAAATATCCCATTGCAGAATCTTATAGGGTCTTATAAATTCCTGTTTCCTTCCTTACCAGGCAAGAGGCATCACCTTTTCTTCAAATCTTGCTTATCTATTTGATCACAGATTACACATGGAAATCTCCACCCTCTTCCTAAAGTTCTCTTTGTCAGGAAACTATTTATCTGTTCTACTGAGGTATTTTACTTTATTTAATTATAGTATTAAAATCTATTCATCCTATCAAATAAAACTAATACATTGCTAAAAAAAATTAATTGTACTTTTTCATTTCTGACACAAACACCATTAATCTACTAGGAAGAAACATTCTCTGCCTATCACTGGCCCATTCCATTAAATAACCATCAAACCCTAAAAACTGTACCTATGGCTTCTTACATTTCTTTTAAAGAATTACAAATTTTAGAGTCAAAATGGACATCATAGATTATTTAACTCTCTCACCGAGGAAACTGAGGCCCAAAGAGATGAAGCCACTCTCTCAAATTTGAGAAGCAGGTTTAGTGTTCAACGTCATTACATTGTTTTTACTGCCTCAAGTGCTAAGTATATGGTAAATCCTCAAAAATATTTACGAAATTGAAAATCGCAATATGAAATACTATTTAGCTGTAGAGATATATACAAATCACACATTTTAGAAGTAAAATACCATGTCTATGAATCTATCATGACCTTTAACATTACCTAGAAATAAATAAAAAAAATTTTTCAGAAGCCAGAAAAATATAATGAAAAAAGGACACAGAGTCAAAAAGTCAGATGTTGGGTACCCATTAGGCTTGTAATGCAAAGATTATAAATAACAGAACTATAACTGATCAAAATGAGAAGATTTAGATCCAGAGTAAAGCAGTTACTTGTCCAAGATCACAGATATACTTATTGATGGTGTTAGGTCTAAAACTTTGGTTTTCTTACTCCAGACTCTGACACCAGTTTTCTCATTTATAAAATGGGGATAGTAATTAAAAATATTCTCAGGATCCATGCAATGGATGAAAAGAGGCTAGTCCTTCTGCTATTTCACTCATATCCCTTTCTCTGTATGAGGTCCAAAAGGAGCCACCTTATACTAAATTCAGATCAAGAGAAGTTTGCAATATACTAAGACTGCACTATATTCCTGAAGATATACATTTGGACTCCCAATACGGGTCAAATACAAAATATCTCCTAAAGTTGAAACAATTTCTTGTTATCATTAAGTTGAGGAGAATACAACACTTTAAAAAAATGTTGGCTTTCTTCTTCACGCACTACACTTAGAATTCTTCTAAATGAAAAAGCAAGCATTTCCTCAGAAACTTTGTATTTATGCATTATACTCCATTTATTACTGTAGCAGATAAGTAACGCATATTTGTGTATCTTGACGAATGCTAAGTATTTTGGTTTATCTCCCATAATACGTCATAAGAACCTCTGCCTAGAGATCATATTCACATACTGGTAGAAGGAAAGCATGTCTTTTATATTAAAAATTAGTAGCTGCTAATTACTAAAATATGAAGCTAGTTCCTCAGGGGGAAAAAAACCTCTTAATCTGTAATACTAACATACCACTAGAAAATTTAAATAATTTCTAAAACGAGGTATAGAAAAAAGTGCCAAAATCCCTTTTACCAAAGTTAAATTCTATTCTCGGTTAATCATAAACACTAGCTATCAGTAATAATATTTTTACAGCTCCTGAATTCACAAAATCATTTATATTACTTTATGTAGAAAATGATGCCATTTAGAAGCTCGTTTTTTCTGAATTACCTAAAGGAAATGACAATGTCCTTTATGTAATTAAAAAAAACTTTTTTTGCCTATTTGGGCTATAATGGCAATGTACCTTCAAGGTAAGTTAAGAACTATAGAATATCTATGTTTCTGATTCTATTATTAGCAGAGGCTAGTAAAAACTCTACATCTTTTTATGACTAGATGTTCAATTTGTAGGTAATTCAAAGCAGTATGCACATCATTGAAATCATATGAAAAGACTGAAAAGCAATAAACCAAGCCCAAATAATTAACTTTAATTTTAGACCACTAAAATTTAAAACACTAAACTATCTTCTACTCTTATCCTTCTAATATTGTTTCCCTGACTCTTAAATTCTGGAAATAGACAAATGACCAATATTTTTTTTATAAGAAAATTATACAGTTTTATTTGTTTGCAAACATGTTATATAATGCCGTGTTTAAGTTAGATTCAAACTTTTCTTGTGATGTACTTTTTAAAATATTAACACAAATTATTTCAACAACAACAAAAAATCTAATTTAGAATTATGCTAGAATCTGCTGGTTTTCTAGGTGGAAACGCTGTAAAAGGTTACTATCACATATTGATGATGAGAAGAAATAAATTCCTTGATTGTGCAAAGAACCTGCTTGTTTGATTAGAGATAGAAAATTCTCCTCCTGATTAGGCAGAATTTAGGAACAGGATGGGGCATGAGACATACTATCTTCTTTCTCCTGATACTCAGAAAATAGAAGCAGAGAGATCAAAATATTTTGCTCTACAGTGCTCAATTCAAATATTGAAGTATTGTTAATAACCTTAGCAGTCTACATAATATGGCCTAGACAGACTAGAATCTAACAGCATCAAATATGGCAAACAAATGAGCAGTTTTGAGAACTAACTGGAAGAAAGTGGGTTTGTAAACTTTATTTCAGGGTGAGACACCCACAGTACTTGATTAGAAAATAATAAGAAACAGTTGCAAAAGTCAGTTGCCCACCATGCCTATGTTCTTTTACATCCCTTCTATCACGAAAGTATTATTTCTGACAGTAAAAGCTAATTTGCTTAAGAAGAATTATTGAGATTTCTGACTTCTCTTTGTTTATCAGGAAAATAAAGACTGAAAGACGGGGCTACCGTATGTGTAAAACTACAGTCTAGTGTAGAAGAGAGGACAGGAAAAATGTGCCTGCCCAGACACCAGCACTACCTGCAGAGCTTTAAAAAATAAACTAAGATACTCCTGCAACCCACAGGATATTATATCAAAATCTGAGACAGGAACCTGGGAAGAAACATTTGTTCAACATCAGATGAGTCTAATGTTAAGAACTAAAGTCACTGACAGTGTCAGTGCCCTTGAAATAGTCCCCAGAACTTAAGAAAAACTCTCCAACTATATTCAGCTATTCAACTAGTTTAGTCTATCTATATATAGCTATAACATATAGCATCACGTTCACAACAACGTAGGTTGAATGGTCATCTAACCAAGAATACTAGAGGAGAAAAAAGGGCTGGATAAAAATAGAGTACATTGAAAACTGACAGCTACTTCTTAGAAAACGTAGTATGTTAAAATAAACAAACGTAAAAGGAATTAAAAGAAGTGTCTTTTTACCCCGTAAGTATTCAAGAGTATCAAGTAAATATTTTTCTGGAAAACTCTACTTCTAACCAAAAGCTAGAGTGATTGTCTATGGGTAGTTTCATTGTCTTATTGGTGAAACAGTTATAGAAACCTCAACTCCTGAGCTTAGATGACGCATCCAGGAAATATATTATTATGAGTTCAATTAAGCCTGCTCATAGCAGGCGGAGAGAGAAAACTATGAAGAACAATTTCTTCTTTTATGTAGTTCACTTTCCTTTTTAATTTTGAATTATATACCTCCTCTTGGTTTGAGAGAAATCTGTGATCTTAGGGATGGTGAAAGGGACTTTACCTGAAATAACATTATTAATAAAAATGCACCTTCCCTCACATAAGCCTATAGTCAATTAGAAAGTAAGAGGGTACAAAGATAGGTTGTTAAAAAAAAACCCAGCAACCTCACCAAAAGTGGCAACGTCAGGGAAATACTCCTAAGAAGAGTATAGGAAAGCACCCAAGAATGCACCATAACTTTCCCTGAGCTAGAACATTTTGCATAGTAAGCACAGTTGACCCTTTAACAACACAGCTTTGAGCTGTGCAGGTCCTCTTATTTGTGGATTTTTACCAGTAAATACGTACTACAGCACAACACTACGTGCAGTTGGTTGAATCTGCCCATGTGAAACCACAAAAATGGAGGGCCCACTGTAAAGTTATACATGGATTTTGGACAACGTGAAAGGTCGGCACCCCTAACCCCTGCGTTGTTCAAGGGTCAACTGTATATTCAACACAAATTTGCTTCAGTCTAAAAGACAAGGCACTGTATGATCCTAGTCATACAAAAAATTTTTTTAAAAAGAAAAAAACTGATCTATGGTGATACAAATTACAAACTCTGTGTGTGTGTGTGTGTGTTTGTGTGTGTGTGTGTGTGAGAGAGAGAGAGTGACTGACTCGAAAGTGTCACTAGGGAATTTTGGGGGTAATGGAAACATTATACTTTGTCTGGGGTGAAAGATGATGGGAGGGTGTACAATTCTCAAAACTCACTGAACTGAACCCAGGAACTATGCATTTTATTATATGTTAATTAAGCCTTATTAAAGAGCAGACCATCCCAATACTGGAGATCAAGGACCTGAGGCAGAAGTGCAAAGCTGACCAGGTTCTGAGGCTTCTTAGAAATTGGGGCTTCACATAATGGTTGCTTTATTTGGTTTAAAAGTGAGTTGAGTTCTTAGAATTCTATATGCTATTATAATCTAATATAAATACAAAGATTTATTAGAAAACAACTTTTAGATTATGTACTTTTCTCAATTACTGATTCCCCTGGCTTAAGTTCCATTACTATAGATGATGAAGAATGCATTATTCAAGATTTACCATATAGTTAGTCAAATAATGACATTATAAATATACATTACCACTTCACTTAACCACCTGAGAAGAAAAAATCAAACATGAACAGAAAAAAAACTGACCATTTACAACCCAAAATATTGGTCATTGGCACAGCACTAAACTTAGCACTTCCAGAATGAACTGCAGGGATAGCATTAGAGTTCAAATAACTCAAAATGTTGATTGCTCAACCACTTTCCCAATTTCCCACACCTCCCCCAAAGAAATTAACTTTGAAGAGTTTATTTGATTAAGCAAAATTTGAAAGCAGAAGGATTAAAAAGTGAAAAAGGTGGTGCAGAAATTAGCAGAGGTGGCACTACCTGAAAGCTCATCAGAAAGGGGAGTGAGAACAATATCAGGCAAGAAGGGTTTGGAAGTATGGATCAGAACAGGAGCACTTTTAGCACTGCGTATATAGGCCGATGGCAGAGCACATTCACCAATGGATCGGCTTCTCATGGCTTTAAAAAAGGAAAAGAAAGAAGTGGGGAAGGAAAAAAGAAGTGACTATAATGAAAGGCTTGTGTCACAGAAAAAGCAGCCACAGAGAAAACTAAAAGATACAAAGGAAGGAAATCTTAAATTAAAACATTTCAGCACGGCAAATACTGGCAAGCTGTAAGAAAAGAAATCAGAGAACACATACAACATTTCCAATGTAAATTTTTTGGTGTAAAGCAGGAAAATTTTTTTTTATTATTAGCAGTTACAATGGTATATAGCATTAAAAACAGCAGACACTTTAATTAGCACTATGTTCTCAAAACCAAAGGTTGAAAAGTTCATCGAATGGAAACACTGAAAAGAACCAATATTAACAGTTCCAAGAAATTTTAGGTACCATATTTGGGCATTTCTCTGAGCCACTCTGAGGCAATTCTGAGCCATTCTTCTTAATGAAGCTGAATTCCAAGAACAAATTCTTTCTTTCATACTTTTTCCTAATAAAGTTTCAAAGTCACTCATAGGTCTTTTTTAGAGAATTTTATGTAATTCATAATCTAAAGAATTAAATCTCATGGTTAGTATTTGTTCCTGGTAAAAGAATGCTTGATGAAATCAGTACCTCCTATTTATATTAAAGTTAACAGTATAATTTTAAAATTTTAAGTAAAAACACAGAAAATGGAATTTGCAATCAGCATGAAGAATCGAGTTGAGAAAAATAAGTTTATGCTTACTCAAATCTTAAGCATATTATGTAAAAATTTAAAAGATTAAATTTTTAAAGACAAAAAACTTAAAAACTGGAATTTTTTAAAAAAAATTGCATTTGTAGTTGTATTTGGTAATTTCTTAAAAGTAACCAGTTCACAAAATTAAAGACAAATTCTGACACACTTAGAAATAATCAAGTTTATACTTCCCAAATATTTTTTAACTTAACTTTTAGTTTAGAGATTCTTGAATAAATGAAGGTATGTATGAATGGAGAATTTAAAAGAAACAATATTGCATAATAACCAGTGTAACAGTGACACTGATAAAAAAAATACATATATTTGAATGTTACCATCAATTCAAAATCTTAGATTTTTCTGATTATTAGAAACAGCTGGTTCCCCGATGCCTAAATCCCTTAGGCTGTCACATAAGGCCTTTGCAATCCAGCTGCAATATCCACGGAAACTTCTCCTTCTGTTCTCCCATGTTGCTGCCACACAGAATTTTATACTGTTTCTTGCAGATTTCATGCTCTTTTTACAACAACATGGCCCTGAGAGTTCATAATATATTTGGTCTTCTTTTCTTCTTGACACTCCTTCATACATAAAATGTCATATCATCTGTGATGCTTTTAAGACTCTCCCACATAATTAACTTACTAGCAATACAGCAATTTCCAAAACAAACAAGAATTCCTTCTTTTACAAAGCTTACAATCTATTTTTAGTGGACTGTATGTTTATATGTCAGCCTCCTAACTTTTCAAAGGCAAAAACTATATCTTCTTATCTTTATAACTCTGGTGCCTGGCACATATGAGTTCAATAAATCCTTACTGAATGAGTATCTGTATTTGGGCAGCACAGCATAATCATTTGAAAAAAAAAGTTTTCATTGTGAACATATAGAGGAGAAAACCAAAAAAAGTATTAACCAAAAACTAGATGTATGTCATAGAGTTATAACTGGAAAAGGATAATTAGAGAGTCCCTAACCCCCAAATTTATTAACGTTGGCAAAATAAAGGATTCTTTAAGAGCAGCTTTCAGGTAAATTTATGTGCAGCAAAACATGGAAGGTTGGAACATATTAAGAAAAGGCAACAACATGCTTCAGTGTATGACTTTCTGTATAATGTATTAAAGATAAGTATATTTTAAAATTGAAACCATATACAAAATGTCAGAATCTGACCCTACTCGTGATTTCCTGCTAGCTTCTTCTCCCTCTCGTGAAAGTGACCGACAATTTTATAATCCAATTTGAAATAAAAGTTACGTTGACTTCAAGGTAATCATTTCTTAAAACTTATTAGAGCAAAGACAAACACATAGGTAAAACTTGAAGTGCTGCTTATCAACACAAAAGGTAAAATGCCATCTACAGTTATAATCAGATGTGATTTTTAGAGATATTACTTTTAAAACTAAGTTGAATCAAATTTTTGATTCCACAGATGAATTACAAGTTTCTTGATTTTTTTCCCTTGGGTTAGATAATTCCTTGGAGATAACAATTCCTTCTATTCCTTCTTTCCCACCACCAACCTGAAGGAAGAGCTTGGGCATTTCCCTTGGAACTTCTCCCATTATCACAATGGTGTAAGTTTGTGTTCTGATCCTGAATGAATTCTTCAGAAGTGCACCTCTCCATCTGCTACTATACTACAGGTCTTTATGCATACCTGGAAATCTGTCAAGTGCCTCACAGCTGGGCAACCTATGCTACAGAAAATGACTTAATGAATTAGCTCCTGGGATTTTGGGGATTTACTAATCTAAAGCTTAGATCAGAGAATCTCTGTAAAGCCACTGAAACTGGTCTAACTTCAGTTAATTACCCTACAATAGTCTCTAAGTGTTCAAGTGAAAGGAAGAGTCACACGACTCTCACTTTAAATCAAAAGCTAGAAATGATTAAGTTTAGCGAGGAAGGCATGTCAAAAGCCAAGACAGGCCGAAAGCTAGACTGCTTGCTCCAAACAGCCAAGCTGTGACTGCAAAAAAGGAAAAGTTCTTGAAGGAAGTTAACAGTGAAAAGGCGAATGATAGAAAGCAAAACAGCCGTATTGCTGACATGGAGAAAGTTTTAGTTGTCTGGAAAGAAGAGCAAACCAGCCACAAGATTCTCTCAAGCCAAATCCTAATCCAGAGCCAGGTCCTAACTCTCTTCAGTTCTAGGAAGGCTGAGAGAGGTGAGGAAGCTGCAGAAGAAAAGCATGAAGCTAGCAGAGTTGGTTCATGAGATTTAAGGAAAGAAGCCATCTTCATAACATAAAAGTGCAAGTGGAAGCAGCAAGTGGTGATGTAGAAGCTGCAGCAAGCTATCCAAAAGATCTAACTAAGATCATTAATGAATGTGGCTACACAACAGATTTTCAATGTGGACGTAACAGCCTTCTATTGGAAGAAGATGCCATCGAGGACTTCCATAACTAGAGAGGAGGAGTCAATGCCTGGCTTCAAAGCTTCAAAGCTTCAAAGCACAGGCTGGCCCTCTTGTTAGGGGCTAATGCACCTGGGGACTTCAAGTTCAAGCCAATGCTCATTTACCATTCTGAAAATCCTGGGGCCCTTAAGAATTACGCTAAATCTACTCTGTGCTCTACCAGTGGAACAACAAAGCCTGGATGACAGCACATCTGTTTGTAAGATGGTTTACTGAATATTTTAAGCCCCACTGTCAAGACCTACTGCTCAGAAAAGATTCCTTTCAAAGTATTATTGCTCATTGACAATGCACCTGGTCACCCAAGAGCTCTGATGGAGATGTGCAATGAGATTCACACTGTTTTCATGTCTGCTAACACAACATCCATTCTGCAGCCCATGGATCAAAGAATTATTTCAACTTTCAAGTCTTATTCTTTAAGATACATTTCGTAAGGCTATAGCTGCTATAGATGGTGACTGCTCTGATGAATCTGGGCAAAGTATCGATACACTGAAAACCTTCTGGAAACAAGAAAACCATTCTAGATGCCATTAAGAACAATGTGATTCATGGGAAGAGGTCAAAATGTCAACATTAACAGGAGTTTGGAAGAAGTTAATTCCGATCCTCATGGATGACTTTAGTGGAGGAAGTAACTGCAAATGTGGTAGAAAGCACAACAGAACTAGCCTGAGGATGGGACTGAGATAAAACTCAGTCTCAAGATAAAACTTTGAAAAGGAGTTTCTTCTTATGAGTGAGCAAAGAAAGTGGTTTCTTGAGGTGGAATCTACTCCTGGTGAAGATGCTGTGAAGACTGTTGAAATGAGAACAAAGGATTTAGAATATTATGTAAGTTTAGTGGATAAAGCTGTGGCAGGGTTTGAGGGGACTGACTCCAATTCTGAAAGAAATTCTAGTGAGTAAAATGCGATAAAACATCATTGCATACTACAGAGAAATCGTTTGTGTAAGGAAGAGTCAACCAATGCTGCAAACTCCCTTAATGGTCTTACTTTAAGAAACTGTCACAGCCACCCCAACCTTCAGCAACCACCACCCTGATCAGTCAGCAGCCACCAGCAAAAAGACTATGAAGTGCTGAAGATTCAGACTCATGGTTACCATTTTTGGGCAATATTTTAAATTAAGGTATGTAACATTGTTTCTTTAGACATAATACTACTGAACACTTAACAGACTGCAGTGTAGTGTAAACATAACCTTTATATGCACTGGGAAACCAAAAAATTCGTGTGACCCGCTTTATTGGGATATTTGCTTTATTGTGGTGGTCTGGAACCAAACCTGCACTATCTCCTGAGGTCTGCCTGTACACTTTAATTTTTAAAAAGCAGTTCCAGGTTTATGGGAAAATTGAGTGGCAAGTACAAAGAGTTCCAATATATCCCCTTCTTCTCCCACCGCCACCTCGAGTTTCCCCAAGTACTGACATCTTTCATTGGTATGGTACATTTTCTACAACTGATGAGCTAATACTGATACAGTGTCATTAACAAAATCCACGGTTTACATTAGGGATCACTCTTTGTGTTGTACATTCTATGGGCTTTTGACAAACGTATAACATGTATACACCATTACGGTATCATACAGAATACTTTCACTGCTCTAAAAACCCACTGTGCTCCACCTATTCGTCCCTTCTTGTTGCCCTGCTCCCCACCTCCACCTCTGGCAATCAGTAATCTTTTTATTGTCTCTTTAGTTTTCCCTTTTCCAGAATATCATATAGTTGGAATCATAGTGTATGTAACCTTTTCAGATTGGCTTCTTTCACTTAGCAATATGCATCCGGAGCTCCTCCATATTTTTTCCATGGCCTGATAGCTCACTTCTTATTTTCAAAGAATAATATTCCACTGTGTGGATGTACCACTGTTTGTTAATTCATTCACCTATTTAAGAATATCTTGGTTGATTCCAAGTTCTGGCATAAATTCTGAGTTTACGAATAAAGCTGCTTCAAATATTTGAGTGCCAATGTTTGTGTGGACATACGTTTTCAACTTACCTGGGTAAATGCCAAGGACGGTTTGATTCTATGGTAAGAGTATGTTTAGTTTTCTAGGAAACTACCAAACTGTCTTCCAAAGTGGCTGTACCATTCCCACGAGCAATGAGAGTTACTGTTGCTCCATATCCTTGTCAGCATTTCATGTTGTCAGTGTTCTGGATTTCAGCCATTCTAATAGATATGTAGTGGTATCTCATTGTTTTAAGGGCAATTTAATTCCAAATCCTATAGATTAAACCTACAGACATATCTGCATGTAAGCACAAAGTATAGAAATATACATGACTATATTCTGTACCATTTTTAAGAGCACAAAATTGGAAATAAACTAAAAGTCCATCTTCAGGATACAGGTTAAATTATGGTACTGACATGTAATGAAATCTGATGCAAGGAGTTCAACATTTTCTAGTATTAGTATTTTCCAACTTTATGCAGCTACCTTTCTAAACAAAATTTGTAATGCTTTAACTTTTTTTTTTTTAACATCTTTATTGGAGTATAATTGCTTTACAATGGTGTGTTAGTTTCTGCTTTATAACAAAGTGGATCAGCTATACATATACATATATCCCCATATCTCTCCCCACTTGCGTCTCCCTCCGTCCCACCCTCCCTATGCCACCCCTCTAGGTGGTCACAAAGCACCGAGCTGATCTCCCTGTGCTATGCAGCTGCTTCCCACTAGCTATCGGTTTTACATTTGGTAGTGTATATATGCCCATGCCACTCTCTCTCTTTGTCCCAGCTTATCCTTCCCCCTCCCTGTGTCCTCAAGTCCATTCTCTAGTAGGTCAGCATCTTTATTCCCGGCCTACCCCTAGTTTCTTCATGACCATTTTTTTTTTTTTTTAGATTCCATATGTATGTGTTAGCATACGGTATTTGTTTTTCTCTTTCTGACTTACTTCACTCTGTATGACAGACTCTAGGTCCATCCACCTCACTACAAGTAACTCAATTTTGTTTCTTCTTATGGTTGAGTAACATTCCATTGTATATATGTGCCACATCTTCTTTATCCATTCATCTGTTGATGGACACTTAGGTTGCTTCCATGTCCTGGCTATTGTAAATAGAGCTGCAATGAACATTGTAGTACATGACTTTTTGAATTATGGTTTTCTCAGGGTATATGCCCAGTAGTGGGATTGCTGGGTCGTATGGTAATTCTATTTTTAGTTTTTTAAGGAACCTCCATACTGTTCTCCACAGTGGCTGTACCAATTTACATTCCCACCAACAGTGCAAGAGGGTTCCCTTTTCTCCACACCCTCTCCAGAATTTATTGTTTGTAGATTTTTTGATGATGGCCATTCTGATCGGTGTGAGATGATATCTCATTGTAGTTTTGATTTGCATTTCTCTAATGATTAATGATGTTGAGCATTCTTTCATGTGTTTGTTGGCAATCTGTATATCTTCTTTGGAGAAATGTCTATTTAGGTCTTCTGCCCATTTTTGGATTGGGTTGTTTTTTTGATAGTGAGCTGTATGAGCTGCTTGTAAATTTTGGAGATTAATCCTTTGTCAGTTGCTTCATTTGCAAATATTTTCTCCCATTCTGAGGGTTGTCTTTTCGTCTTGTTTATGGTTTCCTTTGCTGTGGTAATGCTTTAACTTTTTATTTGATAGGTTAGTCCAGTGAGCAAGCCAGGCAAGACTGTTTTAACATAGGTATCAGAAAGTAATCATAGTCAGCTATACTTTTAAGATGAGTATTTTACTCACACATGCTTTTACAAAGATTAGAAATACGCCAACATGTTAGCAATGATTTCTTCTCATTAGACACCTAATATGCTTTTGCGCTTCCTTAAACTTTACTTTCCACACTAAGCATAAATTACTTCCATAATCAGAAAAGTATATATATATGGAACTTTTTAAAAAGATTCTAGTTTTAAGTAAAATTTTAAAATTAAAAGAACAATTCCTTCTTAACCAATATAGAAATATTTTCTATAAATGTGACATTAACATAAAATGAAGAAAGGCATTTCAGATGTAATCAACATCTTCCCAAGAATTTCAAAATGTAATTCTATACCAAAATTAAATTATATTAATTTTTATCCATCAATATCCTTTTTCCTTGTATAATCTCTCATTTTTCTGGCTTGACATATACAATCAATATATTCTATGGTTATTTTATAGGCAGAAGACAATTGTGAAAATATTCTTTTGAACAATTTTAAACATTTTTAATTCTTCTAAAATCTTTAATTTCCCTATTCTCTTTCTACTTTTGTTTATTCCTTTAGAACTGTAATTCTTAACACTTCAGAACCCATCATTTCATAGAAGACATGTCCTACAACAATGCTTTTCAATTTTTTTAAAATAGTAGTGTTTTTCACTGATTACCATCAAATATAGATATATTCCCACAGAAAATTCTCCTTCCACAGAATCACAGATTGCAAAGCCTGAAGTAACGTCAAGCAATTTTGTTTCAGGCATGTGAGATATTATCATACCCACTATACAGATGAAGTAAATAAAGCCTAGAAAGTTCAGTAAATTATTCAAGGTTATCTAACTATTTAGTGACGAAAGAGTGAAAAAAAAGATCAGGACAAAGTCCTTGTTTTTCCTTGCAGCACTCTTTCTACTACAATGAAGACCAAGTTATAAATCTCTGAGAGGAAAAGGAATAAGATGGTAACTAGGTCCACAGTATGCTGAGTGATCCTATATCCAGAAATACTTCCCATCATAGAAATTTCTTCCATGCTTGTTAAAGGCAGCAAGGAACCTAACAATATACTCCACCTTGGCCTCAGCTGTCTTACAAGTAGAGAGCATGAATTCCTCACTGGAAGTTTGTGAAGCCAATATAATTGTGTAATTGTAGCACTGAAAATAAGCTACCTAATTTTCCATGTTTATGAGTATATTCACTTAGTAGAAACTATATCAATTAATACATGAGTTCTGTTAAGTGAATCAGAGTCCTACTTCTTCAATTCTGTAAAGTAACGGTTTAAAATTATTGATATCAACAGTAAAATAAACTACATAAAAACAATAATGTAAGATACGTCTTAATAGTATAAAGCGATAACACAGCATGTCATCGGACTCCAAGTATTACTGAAAAGAATGTTTTTCTACGGAAGTTTTTCATTTAACAACAAAAGCCAACGGATAAGAAAACGGTGTATTTATATACATTGTTACTAAGGACTATAAACGTATTGCCCCATACAATTCTCATGATTTTAAAGAGTACATACCAACAGTTTTTTGCCGTACTATACTCCTCGCCTTTTCCGTTCCTGGGGAACCAGTGGTTGTTGCACTTCTCTGTCTCATTGGGGCTTGGCCAGGCTGATCACGACTCCATCCTCTAGAAAATGACTTGTCAACTGAAACTTTCTGAAATTCATGTCCCACTCCTAGAAATGCAGATTTTCAATCTCAGTGTACCATCACCATATCAATAATCTCTTCGAATTATGTGTGCCACTTTGCCTCAGACTCTTAGGTTTACTCATAAAGTAACTAGATAAAATGCTTGCGTAGTATAAGGTTTTTCTGAACTTCATTTTCATGGTCCAAAACGGAGGCAGATTTTAAAAAATACAACATCAACAATAAACGATTATAAATCCTCTGCCACCCACTTGCTTCATATAGAAGTGAAACATTTGGACAGGCAAAAAAAGGACAGAAAATGAGCTAACCAAAATCCATCCTGTGGTGGAAGTTACTCTATCTCTACCTGCCAATAATAGCCACTTGGAAAATAAACAGTCCAGGAAAAAGTAGTTTGGTCACACACTCAGCACTCTGAACTATTGTTAAGTATGAAATGTGACTCAGATGTAATCTCTAGCTAGCAACTAATTATTAAGAGTGAAAAATACTAGCAAACCCAGAATTATAAGGTATGTTTTTATGATATTATCACTATGTTACTGTCCCTCTCCAGCTTTTAAACATTAGGCAGGTATACAATCCACATTCAGGAAATGTTTGCTTTTGTTAAAACTAAGAAAATGCTTTTAAAAGAATTTCTCACACAATTATTTTTAAATAGAGTAACATGAAATCACCTTCTATGTTTCAATAAAAAATTGTGTATGACAAAAAGGGAGAATGTTTTATAAATTTCCATTTTGGTTAATTATCAAAAATATAATATTTAAGATTCTGAATTATTTATGTAACTTTAGCTAGATATGTACAGAACAACATACAGAATACTTTATTTCTCATCAAAATTACTGTTGAATTTAAGGCTCTTCAAGAACAATTACAAGGTACCTACATGCTTCACTGTTGAACATTTTTAACCTTCAGGGTAAATTAAGGAAGGAATAATTAAGAGAAAATATAACTTTTACCTTCACACCTCTCCCTGGCTTGATTTTCCCAGACCAAATTATTTAAACAAATTTATATGGAGCACCTTTGTGAACAACTCTTACCTTTCCCTTTGTGCTTTTTTTGTTTCTGTTCACTCAGCTTATCCAATGGTAAATCACTGAGATCCAAACTATATAAATTTCTAGCTAAAACTTTAGTTAGTGTCTCCATAGTCAGTGACCATTCAGTGGCTAATTCTTCCCAATAGGTCAACGATGACAATACTGAGAGTAAGTCATCCCAAAGTTCTCGGGAGATGTACACATTTAGATTTGCTTTAATCCAGGCAACTATAAGAGTCTATAAAGACAAATAATCAGAAATAACAATGAAATATATTCAAAATCAATTATTAAAAAATTACACCAAAACAAGCAGAACTTTAAATCATATAATATCCATGATATCCTTTCTTGGTACATAATACTTATAAAAGTAATTCAAGCACTCATTAGTACCTACTATAAATTTCAACAACTGCCAATTCCCAACATTCTGGCATTAGGACAAGTTACCAAAACGGAAAAGAAATCTCCCTAAAGTTTAACTACCTTTCATGCTGCATTATGTTAATGTTAAATAAATGTTGTTTAAAAAGAGATAAAAGTCTCCACACTATTACGTGTTGAAATTATTGAGTAGTTAGTAGTTATTGAACTGAAACAACCAAACCTACATTCTCAAATTAAAGATGGGAATCACTAACTATACAATTTGAATATTCTAAAAAAAAAAAAAGTTACTAGAGATATATTTAACTTACTGAAATGTGTTTTTGAAAACTTAAACGTAAACTGAAGGATAAAATTAAATTTCATTTTAAAGACACCAGAGGAATTAAAGGTGTTCTGTAACAAATCCAATCACAGAATAAAAAACTTATTCATAAAAGGGCAGAAATTACTGACCAGGCTGTACCCCTGAGACTTTATAGATTTCTACCAAAGATATAATCCTCCTATTGAAGAAATAAGTCACAAAATAAAAGTTTTTCAAACTCAACCAATTTTACTAAGGAATTCACATAAATTTATACATTAAATATAAAGATAAAAATGAGCAGAGTTTATGAAATTAAACAGTAATAACTAGTGGCCCTCCATTCTATTTTTAAACATTCAGAGTACGAAAAAGTTATTCCATGTAGCAAGCTAAAATTTTACCTTCCAATAGTGCCCACCACTGGGTTAGTTCTAACAATGGCGGTGGGGGTGGAGAACTCATGAAGTCAAGAGGAGATTAGATAATAAATGTAGCTGATTTCAAAGACTTATTCACTACCATCACAGAATTTTAGGTGAACTAGCATATCTGGGGAAAAAATAATCATTTGAATGGCTACACTAATGGCCAAGAATGAGAGCTGAGATAGCTTTTATCCTTGACATTAAGAACCATTTTATCCATGTATTTGTATTTAATGTGTCATCTTTAAAAAATACTACCTTGCTTTCTATTTTCCAAATAATCCATAATACATTTAAAGTCAGTACTCTATCCTTAGGTTGGGAAACACAACATATAATTCCTACCACTGATACTTCAAATGAAGATGTGAAGAGATTAAAGTCTTCCAGAATAGCATGGTAAGAAAGAATCGTGATTTACTTCTTTTTCTTTACTAGAGAACGACTTAAAGTCTTGTTTTTCTAACAATCCCAGAGACCTGGAAACTCATAATGCAAACAATCAAGCCATTATCATGAAGCCTTCTGGCAGCTTTTTGCAATCATACATTAAGTGTCCCACACAAGAGATAAATATAATCAGCTTGTTTTAACACTGTTTTCACAGACCTGATTGATATTTCCTCTACTCTATTAGGTTGTGAGTTTGTATGTATGGCAAATAGTCTATTTAGATAAGCAACTTTTATTTGGCTCTACAAAAAATTATTTAATATGAAATGCTTTCTGATTTAAAGCTTTCTTCCCAGGTAGTAAGTTCAGGGCTCAATGAGTCTTAAGAAAAAATACCTATCTATCCACCTATTTATCTATTTATTTATTTATTTTTATTGCCTGGAAAAGTGGTCCTGCAAGTCGACCTGCCAAAGTCATGTTTTTTTTCCCCTGGAACTGTAGAAAAGCTTGTGATGGCATCTTCAGTACAGACTCCGTGACTCTGAGCAACACAAGCAGCATCTGTTCCCTTAAAGTAAAAAAATTAATTAATGTTTCCTTTTTGCATATGTTTGCTTTTGGTTAATGAATAACTTTCAAATTAATATTTGTTATAAAAATGTTATTATCTTTCAATAACTCAAATACCAAATATCTTTCAAAATTTTAGAATTCTTTAAATATTAAAATATAAAATTCCATTTTATAAATCTATACCAGCCATTTTTAAGCCATTTCTCAGCCACAATACCTCTCACCAAATAAAAATTCATACAACAGCTGATGAATAGGGAGTGAGAATATGGAGACTGCTCCCATCCCTCCACCCCACAAATCAAATAGTGACCTTAGGGAGCTGTCTGAAGAACACTCATCTGTCTATACAATACAATTCTACCTTGATACCTGTCCATCTCATCCATCTTTACAATATGGAGAACAACTGCATATCTAGAATTGTACCAGGTTCAATTTCAAAAATTACATGATATTTTAAGACTAACAGATCACAATGAGCCTGACAAGTAATCAAGAACCATCACTCTATTGTTTCTTTCCATCCTTTTTCGTTTGGCCATCTTTCAATTCTTTATCCTCTTTGTGAACTGCAAGTCAAGCCAACCCTATTATATTATCCTTATCTTGCCTCTTCCTCTTAGATGCTTAATATTAAGACCATAAAACTACCTTATTTGCACCTGATAATTCAAAAACTGATGCAACCACATACAAAAAAAAAAAAAAAGTCTGACAAGGGGATTTCAGTTGGGTGTATAGTCAGACTAACAACCCAAGTCTATCAAGCCTCCTCCTCTCTGGCTTATTTGCAGGCCCATTCTAGGCATAGCAATATGTGGGACAGTCCATGTGAGAAATGCGGCAGAGGCAGCAAGAAATCCCAGATCTAATATCACGGTTTTTCTGGGAAGTAAGGGCAGAATTAAATATAAAAGTACCACTCAATGAAAAATATCCTGAATTTATTAACCAAACAAACGTATGCATTCAACTCATAAAAATCAGAGGTAACACGTTTGTAACCTTAGGTTTCTAGCTAGCTTCACTATATGAAATGAAAAGCCATTTAAAGTCAACCACATATTCAATAAAGAATAGGTTTTCCAAATAAATCTTTCTGATTTGTGGTCAAACCATAATTCACTCATATATTATTAGATAACTTTTCACTTTGTAATACAATAATGATTTTAATTCATAAAGTCTTATAAATTCGATGTAAATATGTGAGAAATCTTTCATAAATGCTATGACTTCAAGGGAACTTATAAAATTTTTAAAAATTCTAAAATTGTGTTCCACATAGCAAGTCTCTCACTTTAACCTGGACCAACAGCATTGATTCAAAGCATATAAAAAGAAATAACAGGGAAGGACTAACAAAAGAATGGTCAGTAGGACCACAGTTCAAATTTATGCTGTGTGAACAATGATAAATTACTTAATCTCTTTGTGCCTAAGAATCACCATGTAAAATTATCTACCTCATAGGGTGCTACAAGGATTAAGAAAGAAAATAGATGTAAAAAGATTAAAAAGATACCTGACACAGAAAAAGTGCTCCAAATAAGTTAATAACTACTTCTAGATGTAACTATATCAATATTACGCTAATCAAAAGTTTTTTCAAAATAAAACCATTTTCCCATATGTAACAAAACACAAAGTAGGCATATTCTTTGACTAAGTACTCCCAGTTTTTAAGAATGACTCAAAAGAGGAAAATTGTATACATACAAGGATGTTCATTATCCTCCCCTCCTCCAACAACAGAATAAGTAACTACATATCCAGCAACAGGTGATTAGTTAAGAAAATTATGGTACATACATATGGCATAATACTATGCGACTGTGTGTGTGGTTTGGTGAACCAGATGTTCACCAAAGGGCAAACAATAATTACCTCTAGAGAGTGAGTTATTGGGCAACTTTTATTTTCTTTTTAAAACTTTTCTTTGTTTGAATTTTACAATGAACATGTATCATTTTTACAGAAACCGAAGAACTGCTCTTCTCATCTCTCTAAAAGGCCTCTTTTTTCATTCAATTAAACAAATATTTATAGAGTATGAATAATCTATGATACTATGTTAAGAAATGTAGGAAATATAAAAACAAGACAACCAGTATATATACCTTTTAGGGCGTCTCAATTCAGTGAGGTAAATGGACATTTTACAAGTAATTTAGGAACTAAGACAATTTTGACAAGATCTACAACAGAGGTACAAATACAGAATGAAAGGAAGTGAGCTGAAAAAATAAGGCTATGTGGAAAAAGGAAGGTAGAATCTAAGGATAGTTATGGTAACAATAGGAAAAGATGACAGGAATCAGACACTCTAAAGAAAAGTTCAGACTGTGCTCGAGAGACAGCAATTTGATAAAGCTGGGAGGTAGGATCTCATTCTGCAGGGTGGAGTTTAGGCTTGAGAAAGGGCTAGAAAAGTACTCAGGAGCCTGACTGTACAAAGCCTTGAATGCCAGGTTGAGGAATCAGGCATTCATACATTCAATCATTTACTTATTCATTCATTCACACATATAAATTCATTTATTCATACATGCATGCCAGTATTCACTCCTGGGGGTGGCGGGCAGTGGGGGAGGCCATCACATGCCCACTTTAGAAAGATAAACAAAGGCATCTTGTGGCAGTTTGATCAAAGATGCTTGAGATAAAGTGAAGGAGACCACTGTGTCATCATGATTATTATATAAAATATTATATTTATTCACTCATTCATTCAATAATAGAAGCCTGTACAATATTGTTACAAGCCCTCTTCACAGGCACTATTCCTCTAGAATTTACTATGCTCATATACACAATAAAAAAAAAAAAAAGATAAGTATTTTTACCAAGTCTTTTTGTCCATTGATACTTGCACAACCATGAACCGATAAATGTTAAGAATTCGTTTACACATATCTGTGTGCTCATCCAGAAGATTTTTTATCTCATTTGCAGGTTCAAGAAGAAATATGTTTGAGGAGTTTATAATAAACACCTAAGATAAAAGAAATCATTAGTGATTCGTTACAGAATTTCAATGGGAAATTTCTTATTCAAAGGGAAAACAACTCAAGATGCTGATAACTAGGTGATCGACAACAAACTTAAAAGCATTAGACTGTAGGTTAATTCTAACCCTGCTTCTACCACCAGCTTGATATTGGAAATTTAAGCTCATTAAATCTATTTTTATGTTTATCTAGACAAATATAAAATTACTAGTAGGCACCCGAAAAAAATAAGCCAAGTGAAAAACAGCATATTTTAAAAGTGAGGGCGCTTTAATATAACAACCTGATTGTTGTCATAAAATGAAAAGAACAATAAAAATTAAAAATCGTTTAGGATAAAAGATGATACCTCAATCAAGATGGACTTTCTGAATGAGGTGTTCAAAACCATCTATTCTCTTTTTTCATGTTTATTGACTATGTGTGCATATCTGTTTTGGTAATAATAGACTGCATGAACAGACTGCGTATTATAGTACTACTAATCAGGGCCCATCAATATGTATCTTTAATTAAATTCATTATAATCAAATCATTAATTGTATTTTGTTACTGAGGAGAAAGTTGTTATAATGGTGACAGGTATGTGCAAAGGTTTTCAAAGACACTTTGGAGGAACAGAACATTACATCTATTGTGAATCTAGGACATTTACATTTTCTACACCCATAATTCTGATTTAAATCCCCTGGATGAACTCCATGGCAAAATACAGTTGTAAAATCATGTAAGAAAAGGACATTAAGTTAACTTTAAAATCGGGAAAAGAGCTGACTCTGTAAGTCTAGCAACACTAACTAAGAAAAGCAAAAAAGAGGCACAAATAACATTAGAAATAAAATACGGACATACCTACATAGCCAGTAGAGAATTTTAAAATGATAGTTCAGTGAATAACTTTATGTCAATAAAATTGAAAATTTAATAAAATGGATTAGTTTTTAGATAAAACATAAATAGCCAAAACTGACTCAAGAAGAAATACAAAAGACGTATACATCAATACCATAAAAGAAAGTGAACTGGTAATCAAAGTATCCCTGATCCATCCCTAAACACCAGGCCTACACTGCTTTACAGGCAGAGTTTTGCCCAGCCTTCCCAGTAGATGATCCCTATTTTACACAAGCTGTTTCAGAGACAAATAAACTACCCAATTTATTTTTATAAGACTATAATCCAGTTATCAAAAACAGACAAGGATTACATAAGAAAAGTAAGGAAGAGACCAATAACACTTATGAACATATAGACAAAAATCTTCAAAAAACAGTAGCAATTCAAATTGATCAAAATATAATACTTTATGACCAAGTAGTTATTTACTCCAGAAATGTAAGGATGCCTTGACATTGGAAAAGTCTATTAATATACTATATCCTATCAACAGATTAAAATGGAAAAAAGTACGATCATCACAATGCATAAAGAAAAAGCATTTAGCACTTATTCATTATTTTTTTTAAATTTAGCAAACTAAGAAAAAAGGTAAAATTCCTTAATCTGAAAAAGAATATTTATCAAGAACTACAGCAAATGTTATAACAGCAATTGAACCTGAAAAGTTCTGCCTGAACCTGAGACATTTGGAAGTAGTGCCAAAAGCCAAGAACAAGACAAGGGTACTCAATATCACCTCATTGTCCCGGGAAACCCAGTAAGCAAAGGTGGCAGGGAGCAGAGAATGGATATAAATATGGGTGACTTAAAAAAGAAAAAGCAAAGCTCAACCATGTAGCAACATGGAAGAAAACCATTCCAAAGAAAAGGAAAAGCAAGTTTAAAGGACCTGAGCAAGTTTAAAGGACCGGTGAGAGCTGGCCTAGCATATCTGAGGAACAGCAAGAAGTACAGAGTGAAGTGAGGAAGGGGAAAAGCAGTGGGAGAGACGTTGAGAAACAGCCAGAGCATGTGAAGCAGAGCTTCTCACACTGCCAGTGGTGAGGGAACAGGTTTTCCCCCCAATCTTACAGAACAATCCTATTATAAAATACAATTTAAAAAATGAATAGGTAAAAGGAAATGAAAAAAAGACTTTTCATCAGAATCAAGAGACATTAAATGACTTAGTTTCTAAACTCTCACTCTCAATTTTGTAAATACCTTGTGGACCAGCACTAGTCTGTGGGCCACACTCTGAGGAGCAATGATGTAAAGGCCTGATAGAACATTGGGAAGAACTTTGTTTTTATGCTTAGTGATCAGGAAAAGCCACCAGAGGGTTCAGAGCAGAAAAATAACATGATCTGACTTACATTTTACAGGATCCCTCTGGCTACTGTGTTGAGAATATACCAGGATGATGGATGGGCAAGACCAGAAGCAAGAATACTAATTAGAAATTTACTGCAATAATCCAGATGAAAGATTACTGAGGCTTGAACACAAGACGTAGTGAGTGCTGAATAGCAGTCAGATTCTGCATACATTCTGAAAGTTGACAGGATTTGTCGTCAAATTAGATATAAGATATAAAAGAAATATAGGAAATTAGATGGCCTGAGCAACTGAAAAACAGCTGCCATCAAATGAAGCAAGGAAAACTGCAGGAAGAGCATGTTTGTTGAACAAGGTGAGAAGCCAAGTTTTAGACATGTCAAGTTTGAGATATCTATTAGATCTTCAAGTGAAGATGACAACTTGGCATTTGAATATTTGAGTTCAGGACTCATAGAGTTCAGATAAGAAGTCTCAGACTAGAGATAAAATGTAGAAGTTGCAGTATATAGATGACATTTAAAGCCATAGGAATGGATGAGATCAACAAGAGAGTAAGTTTACATAGAAAAGAGATCTGAGAGCTGATTCCTGGGCACTTCAACATGAAAAGTTGAGAGATATATTGAAAAATCAGTAAAAAAAAAAAAAAAAAATCTGAGAAGAGGCCAGTGAGTTAGGAGAAACACAGGAGGGTATGCTACTCTGAAGGCCAGATGAAGAAGGGTTTCAACAGCGAGGGAATGATATACTCTGTAAAATACTCCAGACAACTCTAGTAAAATTAGGATTGAAAAACATCCATTCGATTTAACAATGGGGAGGTCACATGTGGCCTTGACAAAAATAGCATGGTTTAAAAAAATGAATGAATATAATGAACTAAAAATCAATAACACAAAGACAAACAATCCAAAAGAATAATGGAAAAAGCATATTAACAGGCAATTCATACATGAGAAAAGATGCTCAATTTCAGTAGTGATGAAGGAAAAGCAAATTGAAACAGGGAAACACAAACTAAAAAAAAATGAGACAACATTTCACACACACAGGAGCAGCAAAAATTAAAATCTGACTATACAAGTAATGAGGAAGATATAAGGAAATGAGAACTTACAAGCACTACTGGAGGGAATGTAAATTATTATAACCATGCTGGAGAACAATTTGGCAAATAACAGTAAAGTAAAGCTGATAATGTACAAATGCTCCAACCCAGTAATTCCACTTCTATGTATATATCCTAGGGAAATTCTCCCACATGTGCCCAAAAATACATATATAGCATGTTTAATGTAGCATTATATGGAATACTGAGAAACTGGAAACAAAAAACCATCAACAGAAAAATGAATAAATAAAATATGAAATAATCATAAATTGTAATACCACAAAGTAGTTTAAAATGAATTAACTATGGCTATGTATCAACAACAAATCTCAAAAACATAATGGTTAATGCAAAAAGTTGCAGATGACAGTATACCATGACACAATTTATATAAATTTTAAAATTGTCTAGAAAAAAAAATGTAATGTTTATCAATATACATTATGAAGTGAAATGAAAGTTAAGGGAAAAACAAAATTAATATGGCATAATGATAAGTAATAAATGTGGGTGGTGAGTTCATTATATTTTAAAAATTACACTGAAATACTGAATTTTATATTTTAAATATTTAATGATTTTTATTTTATTTTTAAAAAACAAACAAGTGATCTACCTGCAAAACTGCTTGGGCACCAGCTCGTATGTTTTGTTCTATGGCTTCTTCAGAAGCATTATGAAGAACATCTTGGTAGGTGCCATTTTTTGCCCAAGTGGAATTTCGAACATGATCAGCAATACTGGCCCCATTTTCCTGAAGCAAAATATCAAGTTTTTAATATTTCATCAATTAAGAATGCTGTGACAAGTCAGTAAGCTGAAGAAGTAAACTGGAAACTACTGGGTCCCTCTGCTAAACATCTTCTCAAAATAGAAGATACCCTATTTGACTACAAAAACAACGTATAGGTGCACTGTAAAAAAGGTTCTCACTGACAAAAATACAAAGAAAGTAAAAAAAAATCATCCATAAGGACCAGCCAGAAATTGTATTATTTCAGATACAGACATTTTTCTATCTATCTAATGTATAAACCTCCCTTCTGTACATTTACACACTCAAGAATGGGATCATATTATTTACAGCTTTGTAAAAGATAAATTCTGTTGTAAAGTAAATAAATGCCAGAATCCAAATGACTTTAATAAAACAATAGAAAATAGCTTCTATTTATCCTACTTAAGAGTAGTAACATTCCTGTTATCCGAAGACAGATGAATACTGCTACTTCAAACCACTAACACTGCAGCTTTCTGCTTGAGTCTGGCTGTCAAAGTCCTGCTGACTAGGGAGCTCCCTCAGTCAAACAGAAATTTCACTCCGAGTTGATCCCTTTTTTAAAGTTTCTCTCTAGTTTCTTTCTGCTTTTGGTCACTCACCAGTATCTTCAAATACTTTTTTTTAATACATATTTTGCTTAGAGCTTACAATTTTAATATATGGGAGGTTCAGTCTAATATAAACTATTGTTTCATTACCAGAAGCAGTACTGGAACTCAGTGCTGTCCGAGCAGCCAATACAATATGCCACGGTCTGATCTATAGCTTTCTCTCAAGCTCCATACTTTTATGATCAGGTATCTTCTGAACAGTTCTTCCTGAATGACCCACAAGCACCTCAACTTCAAGATACTTAAAAGTAAATTTACATAACCATGCCCTCCCCTTCCTACCAACTCCTATAGCCTCCTTGGCCGCCGTCACCACCACCGCACTCGCACTTATTTTCTCTCCTATTCATGTGCGAATGGCAACTACCCTGGTTGCAATAAAAAGAAACTTGGGACACCTTTTCGTTCTTCACACCCAGTTAATCATCAAAATACTGGTTTCACCACCAAAGGAGCTCATTTATCTGTCTTCTCCCTTATATTCCCATTGTAACTGCCACTGTCCTTTATCAGGTACTTATTATCTCACTTCTGATACTTCCTAACTAGTGTCCTTGCCTCCAGACTGACCTCCAGTCTATCTTCCACTCTGAGCTTGGTATGAGCCTTCTGAAATATGTAACTATTAATGCCATTTTTCTATTCATAATCTTTCCAGTGTCTAGAATGTAATCAAAGTCCACTACAATGGCACACAAGTTACTAAACAGAGCCTAGTTCTTGTCTATCTCACATTTCTTACCGCTCTCAACCACCTGCTCTTAGCTACAGCCAAATAAAAGTCTTCTCAGTGTCTCTTACATCTTTGTAGAAGTTATTCACACTGTGTGGCTCCTTTCCCATTTGTTACCTGCTCTTTGTATTATACTACTTCCTCACTGAAGCCTTTCTTAGGCAGAATTAGGTATTCCCTCTTTCACACTGTAGGATCGTAGCAATAATATTGTTTTATAATACTTAAATTTGCATGCTTGTCTTCTTGCTAAATCATTGTTACATACAGATAGAAATGATGTCTTTTCATATTTCTATCTCTAACACTTGTTCTCAAAATGGGCATTACATATTTTAGATAGCACTCAAACTTGTCAGAGTGTTTTGTTGTCACAAGAATTGAGAATATCACTGGGATTTAATGGGATAAGCCAGGTAATGCTAAACATACAACAAGGCACATGACAGTCTGCACATACACAAACTGTCCTGTACTCTGCATGTCTTTCAAATGTGTCACAGACACTTTGTGAATAAAAAATCCATTAATAATTAATTATCTGAATCTGTAACAACTCCATTTTATAATTAACACCAAATTTTAAATGATTTATATACATATGTATCGAATTTACCAGAAATACAAATCAATGAAAGATTACAACTTTTGTTTTTTGGTTCACGCCATTAGCAAGAAATCACATCTCTAATGGCAACACTGGTGAAGTATTTAAGGAGCCAATAGAACACAACTATGCAATACACCTACATAACCCTGCATTTGTAGCTTCCTTCCTTCTGGCTTTCCTCCCTCCTTTCTACTGCTTGTTTTTTTACTATGTATGTAGGTAGATTTATTATCTATCATTTTTATTTAAGGATACTAAATGACAGAGGGTAGGCTCAGTATTGAGCTATAAATTCATAACAAAAAACTAGAGGAGAACAAGTTATTTAGACTGATAGGTTTATTTTCTAGCTTGATGCAAAAACTGCATGTTTTTGCTGGTACATAACAAATACAACTGTGAATATTCTTTCATAATTTATATAATTTTATTTACTTCAATTATATTTCTTAGTTTCATTTTTTTCCCTCTAGAACTAGGGGAGGATGCCATATATACATATATACGTATATATGTATGATAGATATATACATATATATCATATATACGTATATATGTATGATATATACATATATATCATATATACATATTCATACATATATAAATATTGATTCATTGAATACCTATAGAATGTTGCCTATTCACTTATATGTTAATATCCTGAAAAAAATCCACTGATGAAGTTAAATTAACCACCAAGGTGATTACCAAGTCACTCCTATCTGGATTTAGTAAGATGTATGTCAATATCAGAGTGTAACTTTTTGGTGAGAACCTGACCAATGGCAAGTGTGAAACACAAACCAGAATACTCTGAATTCTTTCTTGGGAATTTTTGCACTAGAGCTGACTGCAGAATAAAAAACATCTTGACCTGTTAAGTAAGCCGGTCTGTGAAAAGAAGTACTGCAGTTTACTCACAGAGGGGAAAGGATGAGATAAGAGAGAGCACGAGTGGAATTTGGGTCCCTGGTTCCATTTACTCCTGAAGTCTAAATGAATAAGACAGGCAAGGGGGAATTGCACTTTGGTAATCACTCTAAGATGCATTGGGGGATCTTAGCTCCCCAACCAGGGATCGAACCCAGGCCTAGCAGTGAAAGCACCGAGTCCTAACCACTGGACAGAAAGGGAATTCCCACCACACTTTTAAATATTATACCTTTTATAATAGCATCTAATTTTGATCCAGGCAATGACTTAAAGAATCAGAATACGACCTCTTTTAAAGTTGTCACATCAAAGAGCTTTGGGATAGGGTACTGAGGTAACTGTTACATTAACTAAATTGCAAAATATAACTGACCCTTGAACAACACTGGGTTTAGGGCGCCAACCCTCCGAGCAGTCAAAAATCTGCGTACGACTTATAGTTGGCTCTCAGTATCCAAGGTTCCTCTGTGTCTGAAAGATTCAACCAACTATGGATCATGCGGTACTGTAGTACTTATTCAATATTATTGAAAAAATCCTTGTATAAATGGACCCACACAGTTCAAACCCATGTTGCTCAAGGATCAACTGTATACTCAAAGGTATCTTTACCTTCCCATTTATCCCGTATTATCTCACTCTGTGAAAATCTAATCTATTAAACATACTAAAATACGTAAGTCTTATTTTACCTCTTCTCTTTTTTCTCCTTCTTCCATTGAAATATCATGGTCTGTGACATTGTCAATGCATGGTAAGTCTGAAGAGGAGATCACAATTTCTTCAGGCTCTTGCATGAACAAAGGCTTTTCCTCTTGCTGGATCCATTCTTGATATACTTTTACCACTTTTCTCATAGCTGCTGCTTCACAAATTGGTAATAAAAATGCCTAGTGAAAAAAAAAACGAGAGAATATAGATAATGATACCTTTTACTTTGCCACAAACCACTAACACACACATTTCTATCTTGTTATAAAATGTGAGATATAAATGATTTTTAAAGAGTTAAAGTCAACCAATTCATGGTCAGAAAAAAACCTTTTGTCTCCAAATAATTTGTAAATACATTAAGATAGAAATACTTTTGGTAGGGAGACACTGATTTCCAGCACAAGGAGCAAAGATTTGTTTCAACTGTACTATCTCAGAATGAACATATTCCTTGCAACTGTGCTCCTAAAAGCTTAATGTAAATACACCTTTTCATAATAAATCACATTTTTGTAACTTATATTATTAGGCTTTTTAAAATTAACATTAAAATGAATTTTGATAAAAAGATTTTAATCAAAAAACAAAAATTATGACTCTGAGGAGTAATAAAAATACCATGTAACGAGGCAACTTAGCTTTTCTAAGAGTATTTTTTAAAAAGTTACATCTTTCTTCTTTCACTTTACATATATAAAGTTATACAAGTTAAATAATAAGGCAAAAAATACTTAGAAAGTTAAAAGAATATCTTACAGTTATTCTTTCCTTAGGTACTTTCAGGTTCCCTTAAGTTTTAAAAAAGTATGTATCTTCCTCATCACAAAAACATAGTCACATGAAAAAAAAACTTTTTTATACAATTCATACTTGCATAAATAAAGCAATAAAAATACTCTTAATCTCACTATCCAAAGTCCTTCCCTTATGCACGTTTGTGTTTATGTGTTAACATTTTCACTTTACTTTTTTACAAATAGAATTTGACTTTTCTTTATTTTTACAACCACTACCTATTAATTTCAACTGTAAAAATCACAAGACCTTTACCTAAAACCTGCCACTTTCTACTCTAGAATTATCAGTAGGTGTATTTAATAATAATCATGGGGTTAAATGACTTTATCTGATTGAAACTAGCCAAGAAAATCAGGTTCCTGAGATAACGATGAAAAGTTAATGTGTAATATCAACATATTTAATGTTCTTTGGTAATCCTTTTATTTATTTGCTATTATTGATTCCCTAGCAAACTACTGCGTTGGCCAAAAGGTTCCTTCAGTTTTTTCCATAAGATGGCTCTAGCAGCACTTAGTTGTCTTTAACTTCATTCGAAACAATTTCGTTAGATTGTATGTGACAGTTGTCATATCAGCGTGCATTTTAAAAAAGACTTATCAAAATTGGTAATTTTTGTGTAGCCATTTTAATATTGAAGATAGAAGAAAAAAGCAACATTTTCAGCATATTATGCTTTATTATTTCAAGAAAGGTAAAAACTTAACTGAAATGCAAAAAAAGATTTCTATGGTGTATGGAGAAGGTGCTGTGACCTATCAAACATGTCAAAAATAGTTTGTGAAGTTCGCATTGGTGATTTCTCGCTGGACAATGCTCCAGGGTCGGGTAGACCAGTTGAAGTTGAGAGCGACCAAACCGAGACATTAATTGAGAACAATCAACATTATACCATGCAGGAGACAGCCAATATACTCAAAATATCCAAATCAAGCACTGAAAATCATTTGCATCATCTTAGTTACGTTCATCACTTTGATGTTTGGGTTCCACGTAAGTTAAGCGAAAATACCTTCTTGACCGTATTTCTGCATGCAATTCTCTACTGAAACATAACGAAAATGTTCCATTTTTAAAACAAATTGTGATGGGCGAAGAAAAGTGGATACTATACAATAATGTGGAACAGAAGAGATCATGGGGCAAGTGAAATGAACCACCACCAACCACACCAAAGGCCAGTCTTCATCCAAAGAAGGTGATGTTGTGTATATTGGGACTGGAAGGGAGTCCTCTATTATGAGCTCCTTCCAGAAAACCAAACGATTAATTCCAACAAGTACTGCTCCCAATTAGACCAACTGAAGGCAGCACTTGACGAAAAGCGTCCAGAATTAGTCAACAGAAAGCGAATAATCTTCCATCAGGATAATGCAAGACCACATGTTTCTTTGATGACCAGGCAAAAACTGTTAAAGCTTGCCTGGGAAGTTCTCATTCATCTGCCGTATTCATCAGAAATTGCACCTTCAGATTTCCATTTATTTTGGTCTTTACAAAATTCTCTTAATGGAAAAAATTTCCATTTCCTGGAAGACTGTAAAAGGCACCTGGAACAGTTCTTTGTTCAAAAAGATAAAACGTTTTGGTAAGATGGAATTATGAAGTTGCCTGGAAAATGGCAGAAAGTAGTGGAACAAAAGGGTGAATACATTGTTCAATAAAGTTCTTGGTGAAAATGGAAAATGTCTTTTATTTTTACTTAAAAACTGAAGGCACTTTTTGGCCAATCCAATACATTACTTGCTACTTTCCTCCATCTAACAAACCCATTCCAAATTCTCATTCTTAAGTGCCAGCAGCTTAATGGTCAATGGCATAATTTTGATCATCATTGCCTGCTCTAAGACTATTTTACAACTGAAGCAACAGCTCGGCCTTCCTTAAAGATTTAAAAACAAACAAACAAACAAACAAAAAATCCTCAAATAATCTCCAAAAAGTTCTATTCTCAGATACTGAAAAATTAACTTAAAAAAAAATTAGCATGGGAATTCGCTTTATTTTCTGCTCATTTTTGCTATGAACTGAAAACTGCTCTAAAAAAAAGTTCACTAATTTTAAAAATATTAGATCCAGAGCTAAGATCTTCATTATTGCATAAATTATCACACTATACCCCAAATGGCTGGATGAATCTACTAAAGACTAGAGTGTATATATATGACATTTGTCCTTACAGACCCCTACACTGATTTTGCCGACACCCTAAATAAGGATCTTGAGGAAAGACTGATGTTAGCCATGGCTAAAAATCTGATGCATATAAACTAGAGGGCCATTTTATACATTTACAATGAGAAATGGTTGTCTCAGACCAGAAAATTCAAATCCATATTGGCACCTTATCTTTCTACAAACAAGAACTACTCACAATCAGACATAAGTATTAATTGATAATAAGGGAAACTGTCATCATAGGCAAGAATATTTGAATCAATGTGCTCAGCAAATTTTCTCTCTGTAGGTAGACCTGCATGAAGCCACCTCCAGTTTTATGGTTCTATGACCATAAAACTACATCATAACCAGACAACTACATGGAGGAAGAATCAAAATAGGAGATGGAAAAAATCAAATATCTGATGGTATCAGCTTAAGATAACCTGGTACATACAGTTTTCTAATAATTGGCTTTGCCAATGGGGTCTGATTTACTGGTAGCTAAGGCTCTCTTCTTCACTGAAAAAACACTAACAAAACATGTTGGTCTCTGATTATTCTTTTAATGTGCTTCCATTATTAATCAACCCAGATTGTGACAGACACATTCTTTAAAATGTAATCAAATACAGTGAGCGTTTAGCAGACCTGGGAATTTTTTGTCTCCTTAAAGCAGTGGTTTGCATTTTGGTCTCAGAACCCCTAATCTGCTATATGTTAACACAAATAACACATTTTCCAAATTAAAAGAAGAGTGGCATTATTTTACATTTTTGCAAATCTCCTTAATGTTTAGCTTAATATAGAAGACAGTTGGATTCTCTTATCTGCTTGCTTCTACATTAAATCTGATACAATATCACATGTCAGGTATCCTCTGGAAAACTTCACAGTACACTTGTGAAACAATAAGAGTGAAAAAGGTTTTGACCTTACGAACCTCAAAAGATCCTGGAGATTTCTCATGAGCCCCAGATTATACTTTGCCACCCACTGACTTCGGAAAAAAAATTACGCGTATGTATGTACGTTTATATTTTTTAAATTTACATACATATAAAATAAATCTGTGGTGCTTTTAAAGGTTAAACTCTTGATGTGTTATATTTACCTCATATCAAAGTACTTGGGGCTCCTCACTGTAGCCTCCAAGTACTAACAACATAAAGCACAATAAATGGGTTTCCTTATGAAATAGAGGGTTAATGTCTGGAGTCCATTTATGCCTATTCTATTGGATATGGAGAACAATTTTATCAAATATAAAATATCAATTTTATCAAATAATTTGGGCATTCATGTTTTACAGTTGTATCTTTGTTTTAAAGACACGTAACAATATAAATACCTTCATCTGAGATAGAACTCACAATCATTAAACTGGCCCTAAAAAAAAACATTATCAGCTATATAACAAATCAGCTCAAGACAGCTTCTAGAAATACATGTTAGCCCTCAGCTAGGACTGACAAAGTGCCCAGCACTCAACAGTTACTGAGCTTGATTCATTCACCAAATATTTATTAGGTGCATAACTCACTGCCATGCACTATGGCTACAATGATGAATGAGAAAGAGAAGTATTCATGGAGGGTAATATGAAAGATCAAAATTAAACAAACATTCAAAAAAATAATTATAAAACTCAGAAGAGGTACTATGAAGAAGAGTACAGCTTTCAAAAACATCGTTAAAAAAGAGGTACTTACTGTGTGTGTGTGTGTGTGTGTGTGTGTGCGCGTGCACATGTGTGGGCAGGTGCTTCTACCTGTCTGTGGGTAGGTGGGTGAATGGGTGAGGGTGGTCATGGAAGACTTTTCTAGTGTAGTCACATTTAAGCTATGACCTAAAGGTTGAGTAGCCAGGTGAGAAGGGGAGGCAGGAAGGATAGAGAGGAAAGAGGGGAAGGTTGAAGGACAAAAGTTCAGATAGGGAAACAGTAAGTGTAACGGCTATGAGGATGAAATTATTTGAAAGATGAAAAGTAAAGACATTTCTACTAAAATTATTTACCTATAAAGGACTTGTGCTCTAGCTGGGATTGCTAAGGGCAAGATCATTCTATGCCCATATACCTGATAATTAATGGAATATTTCTGCCTACACTACATTGTGGAACATATGAGCCTTCAAAATCACGAAAAACTATTACACAGATTCTCAATTTTGCAAATTTATCATCAGTATTAAGCAGGTAAAAATAGCTTTCCTAATACAATCTAATCTTCAAAATTGATTTCTTTTCAAAACATGAATGATTCATTGGGGTCACCATCCTAAAATCTATTTTTCCTTAAGTTTTACCTTAAAAATCACTTAAAAAAAATAGCTGTTACAATAAAAATAACATCTCAGAGAACTTCAGTTCCCAGCAATATCATAAAAAAGATATCCTGGAATCTACCTGCACAGAACACCTAAAAATTATCACAAAAAAATGTAATATACATATTTAAAAGAATGGCTCAGCTTGTGAGGATATTCTGAGTCTAGAACAAAATGGAAGTATTAATCTAGAGAGGCGAAATAATCAATGCAGCTGCTGGGTGCTGCCCTGGACAGCCTCCAGAGCTTTGGTTTAAAAGGCCAACTGTATGGAGGGGAGAGACAGATCAGAGTCCTATGTATAAAGCTGATAACAATGAAGGCTACATCCTCAATACAAAGGTGAGCTAGGAGGGAAGAAAAAAACTTGACTCCAGAGAAGAGTCAGTGAGGAAACTTGTCTGTTGACTTGGGGTAAGGAAATATGAGAGAAGAACAGCCTTCCCTGCAAATTCATATTCTCAGGCTGGCCATCACCTAACTTTGAGTGCTGCAAAGTGAGAAGAATCATAAGCTAAGAATTGTAATTTAAAGTAAACCAAGGTTGACAGGACCCCTGAACACCTGAGAGAAGCAAGTGCAAATCCTCTCTGGAGAAACACATCCTTCAACCCAGGTTTCAAAGTAATTTCCACAAAATTCCAAAGAAATGTAAGCCCTTAACACAAAAATCCAAAACAAATGAGGGCGAGTAAACAGAAACAACAAGGCCAGAACTGCAAAAACTTAAGTTACTGGAATTACTGGAATAAGGAATATTAAATAAGTATTTTAATACATTTTAATTTAGAAGAAAATGAAAATATGAACAAAGAATAAGCCACTGCAAAAAAATGACTAGACAGATATTAAAAAAACAACCAAATACAACTTTTAGAAATTAAAATATAAAGAGCATCATAAAAAACACAATAGGGGAATTCTGTTTCCAAGAGTGTCATGGACCAGGTAACCTGACCAACCTTACAACTAAAAATACAAAAATAATACATTTTTAAAAAAACTTTAATCTTCTTAAATGCATTGGTGAGCCATAAAATAGGAAGAAATATTTGAAAATAAAAACCTACATAAAGTCCAAACTCAAGAGAGGTCTTAGGTGTAGTAATAAAGCTGACTTTCACTTTGAATGAAACCAATTACTTTTATGGAACTACTGGGGCAAGGAAGGAAGAACAATAGGAAACCTCCAAACAAATTCGGGGTTCCAAAGAACTATATATCATCAGTGTGATGCTGAATTAGAAATAAACCCACCTTACTAAAAGTCTGCAAGGAAAACTGCCCATATTTAGATGCAAAGTAGATAACAGAAACCTTGTCATAAACACTCACCAAAAGCTAGTCTTAATACAGGTTTATACTGTACATTCATATTATCTGGCTGGCTTAAACTTCAAATCAAGAATTCAGTTTAATGTGAAGTTGGAAGTGTTTCCTTGCATCTATGTGAAGCAAATGCAATTCCTCTCTGGAGCAATCAACCTTTAATAAACCAAATCAAGAAACAGTCATAAGCAGCAAAAGCTCAGAATCAAGGTTCTGAATTTCTGAAATCACAAAATAGTGCAAGAAATATTACAAGATATTGCAAGAGAATATAGCATCATGAGAAGGAGCATTCAGAAACAAAATATGGCAGAATCAGACCTATAAAGACCTCAGGAATATTAGGGTGATCAATCAATATAAAATAACTAAGTTTCATATTAATACATAAAATGTAAGTAATGAACTAGAGACCATAAAATTGACCAAGCAGACTGGCCAACTTCCAGAAACAGCTGTAATTAGAAAGAAAGTATACGGAATGTAGCACAGACAGACAAAGTGATGGAAAATATATATGAGAGGTCAGCAGACGTATGAAGTGGGAAAGGTCTAACACACATCTTGAAAGGCAAGAAAAAAATGGGACAGAGGCAATGTTTAAAGAGAGAATGGCTGGAAAATTTCCAGAATTGTCAAATTATACTAATCCATAATTACAGTATCCCCAAAGTATCCCCTGAAGAATAAATAAAAGGAAATCTAGACCTGGACATACCACAGTAAAATACAAAATGCCAAACGCTAAAAAAAGGTACAAAAAGAGCCAGAGAAAAGATAACTGCACTAAAAGTTCAACTGTTGATTGACATCTCAACAGCAACAATGTAAAACAGAAAAGTGGGAAAGCATCTGAGTGCCCTAAATGTACTAGATGAAAATAACTGTCAATCTAGAATTTTATGTCCAGGGGAAAAAGTACTTCAAGAATGTGAGCAAAATAAAGACATTTTCAGAGCAAAAACTTGTGTTTGCAAGCAACGGACATCCAAAAGTAAATTCTAAATGATGAACTTCAAGCAGAGTGGGTTGGCCAAAAAGTGCCTTCGGTTTTTAAAGTAAAACTAAAAGACACATTTTCCATTTTCACCAAGAACTTTATTGAATAACGTATTCATCCTTTTGTTCTGCTACCTTCTGCCATTTTTCAGGCAACTTCATAATTGAAGTTGCCTGAAAAACTTATCTTTTTCCCAAAACTTTTTATCTTTTTGAGCAAAGAACTGTTCCAGGTGCCTTTTACAGGCTCCAGGGAATTGAAATTTTTTCCATTAAGAGAATTTTGTAAAGACCAAAATAAATGGAAATCTGAAGGTGCAGTGTCTGGTGAATAAGGCAGATGAATCAGAACTTCCCAGCAAAGCTGTAATGGTTTTTTCCTGGTCATCAAAGAAACATGTGGTCTTGCATTATCCTGATGGAACATAATGCATTTTCTATTTACTAATTTTGGAGGCTTTTCGTCGAGGGCTGCTTTCAGTTGGTCTAACGGGGAGCAGTACTTGTTGGAATTAATCGTTTGGTTTTCCGGAAGGAGCTCATAATAGAGGACTCCCTTCCAACCCCAATATATAAAACATCACCTTCTGGATGAAGACGGGCCTTTGGTGTGGTTGGTGGTAGTTCATTTTGCTTGCCCCACGATCTCTTCCATTCCACGTTGTTGTACAGTATCTGCTTTTCATCCCCCGTCACAATTTGTTTTAAAAATGGAATGTTTTCATTACATTTAAGTAGAGAATCACATGCAGAAATACAGTCAAGGTTTTTTTTCGTTTAACTTATGTGGAACCCAAACACCAAAGCAATGAACATAACCAAGCAGGTGCAAATGATTTTCAATGCCTGATTTGGATATTTTGAGTATACTGGCTATCTCCTGCATGGTATAACATTGATTGTTCTCAATTAATGTCTTGATTTGATCGCTATCAACTTCAACTGGTCTACCCGACCCTGGAGCATCGTCCAGTGAGAAATATCTAGAACGAAACTTTGCACACCAGTTTTTAAAAAAAATATTTATTTATTTATTTGGCTGCGCCAGGTCCTAGTTGTGGTGTGTGGGGTCTTGGTTGCGGTATGTGGGATCTAGTTCCCTGACCAGGGATCGAACCCAGGCCTCCTGCATTGGGAGCGTGGAGTCTTAACCACTGGACCACCAGGGAAGTCCCCGCAAACCACTTTTGACTTGTTTGATAGGTCACAGCACCTTCTTCAAACACCGCAGAAATCTTTTTTTTGCATTTCAGTTGCGTTTTTACCTTTCTTGAAATAGTAAAGCATAATATGCTGAAAATGTTGATTTTTTCTTCTATCTTCAATATTAAAATGGCTACACAAAAATTCACCGATTTTGATAAGTCTTTTTTTAAATGCACACTGGTATGACAATTGTCACATACAATCTAACAAAACTGTTTCAAATGAAGTTAAAAACAACTAAGTGCTGCTAGAGCCATCTCATGGAAAAAACCAAACGAACCTTTTGGCCAACGGAATAAATGGAAGATCTGAAAAGGGAGAAATCATAATCAAAAGAAGTGATGAATATAACTAAATGTAAGTCAATATTGAATGCACAGAATAATAATATTACTGAGTTAAAATACAAACATGCAAAATAGAAATGAATTATTTGGTAACAACAATGTGTAAGTTAGGGGGAGAAATTAGAGTAATAATGTTCTACGATCCTTGTATTGATTAGGAAGAGGGTAAAAAAACACTAACTTTATATTTGGAAAGTGAAGTATGTATGCTAAAATTTATATAGTAATCACTAAAGGAAAAGGAATAGAGTAAAACTTTCAAACCAAGTGATGGGGAGGAGGAGGATACAGAATGAAAAAACATCAATTAAAAACAAAGCAAAAAATAAGGGAATTATGAAAAAAATACAGACATAAGAAAAATAAAAAGAACAAAATAAGATAGTATCAATAAATCCAAACATATCAGTAATTATAATAAATATTCGTTAAAAGACAAAGATTTTTAAAAATCCAACCATATTTACAAGAGACATATAAAATGTAATGACATAAAAGGGCTGAAAATAAAAGGATTTAAAAAAAATATACATGAGGCTAATTATAATAAAAAGAAAGTGGTACAAATGCACTACAAGTAGATAAAGTAAGACTACTACAAGTAGACTTTAAGCAAAAATAATTGCTACAGATGAAAAGGGCCATAAATAAAAGGCTTAACTCACCAAGAAGATATAAAATTATAAATATGTATGTACTTAATTACAAAGCTTCAAAATACATAAAGGAAAATTTATGGAACTACAAAGAAAAAAATAGACAAATCACCATCAGAATATAAGATTTTAACACACCCTTCTCCGTAACTGTGAGGTCAAGCTAACCAAAAATCTTAAGTAAGAATATAGAAAAGCTGACTAACGCAATAATAAGCTTGATCTAACAGACTTTAATAATCATGAATTCCACAGAAAAGAATACATTCTCTTCTAACACACAGGACATTTACGGAGGCTGACTACATAGTGATTATACAGACTATATTCTCTGACCAAAAGAATCACATTAGAAATCTGTAAGAAAAAAGAAAACTAGAAAAATCTTATATGTTTGGGAGACAGACACTGCTAAATAACTCATAAATCAAGGAAAATATTAACATGAAAATTAGAAAATTTTTAGAAGTGAATAATAACAAAAATGCTATACATGGATGTTTGTAGACTGTAGCTAAAACAGCATTAAGAGGTAAATAATAGCCTCAAAAATGCTTATATGAGAAAAATGTGAGGCTAATTAATTAACTAGGAAAAGAACCATCAAATAAAATCAAGAAAAGCAGAAATAACAAGGAGCAAAAATTAATAAAAGAGAAAACCCACATAAAACACAGAGGATCAACAAAGCCAAAAGCTCATTCTTTGCAAAGACTAATAAAACTGACAAATCTCTGCTAAGAATCATCAAGAAAAAAAGCAAACAAGGAACAAATACTAACAGGAATGACAAGGGGAAACATGAATATAAATGCCCCAGAGATTAAAAAGATTATAAGAGAATGTATTTAAAAACAAATGTAATGAACAAATTCCTAGAAAAACGAACACACTCAAGCTGACTCAAGAACTAGAAAACCTGAATAGTTCTTTAAGCTTTAAATTTTCCCACAAATATTCCAACCGTATTTGTCAAATATCTTTCCTTTCACATTTGTCATATATTCTGTCAAAACAAACCTTAAACTTGGCAACTAAGAATCACTGCCAAAGCTGGACAAAATGCTACAGCAAGTTTGTTTCTTTAACTTAGATTGACAAAGCTAATGCTGCCTCATGCTTTCTTTTACATATCAATAAACGTGTAGGAGATGAGGATCTGCTTTGCCTGGAGAGCTCCCTGGCATGTGAAGGCAATGTGGCACAGAATAAAGAGCACTGACATGGGAACCAGGATCTGGAAGTCTTAGTCCTGGATCTACCACTTACTTGCTGTGAGACTTGAATGATCCCCTTCAGCTACAAAACTCAATGATGTTTACCTGCAAAAGTTAAGTACCTTTGCTATTAAGAGCAAATGATTGGTTTTCATAAGGTTTATTTTCCCATAAAATTTCTATGTATTGAGAATGTGCACTTAGGAATTTCTAGCTATCTTTATGTGAAATAGCTTTTATTTGTTTTCCTTCCCTCTCTTTCTTTATTTTATTCCCCAAATAATATCTGCCTTAAGCAAATTTAATTTCGGAATGTCTTAAAGGACAAAACTGAGCCTCCAAGGGGAGGATACAGACAATGAAAACATCGCTTCTTATATTCATAAACCACTTTTTATTGATGTTAGAGTGAAAGATAACATAATTTTACTATAATTTATTAATCAAATGGTAGGAAGAAAAGTTTCAAACCATAAAGTGAGTCACTAAGAAAATTATTCTGATAACAGAAGGAATATTGGAGGGGAGGGGATAATTATTAAACTAAAGTTACCATAAACTAAAAATATAAATAATTGAAAATATTAAAGAATTAGATGTAATAAACCAAAAAACTAAATATGAACTTTAAAAGACATTTCCATGAAGAATAAATTTTAAATAGCTTAAAGTCAGTATATTCAATATTAAAAGCAAAAGTCTATATTACAAATTAAAAATACTGAGAGGTATTTTACCTGACGAAATATCTCTGTGACAAAGTTTACATTACTTCTTTTAGAAGAAAAAACTCTGCGAACTATTTCAATGTCTGTGAGATGTTCTTCATCAATACTACAGAGACTAGAAGAGCTAGGTTCTCGCTCCGTGAGAGTGCTTGTGTTGGAATGAGACTGCTCGGGTTCTGTAGTTCTATCTGTTTTATCGGCATTATCATTTTTGTTTTCTTCTCTGGATACCAAACTAGCAGCTGCTCTCTAAAATAAAAACAAAAAGGGGAGAATATCATAACCATTTAAATCAATATTTTGTCTTCAAATAGCAAATACTGACAAAATCCAAAGCATTCCATAAGTAACTTACAGCATTGTTTAAATTCTATGCACAGAGTTTCATTTAGAATCTGTTCTAAATAGTTAAATGGCAATGAAATAACTTAATATCTAAGTGATATAGTGATACTCACTAATCATCTATTCAATTAAGTTTATTTTTCAGTATGTTTGCAGAACAAACAAGTTACTAATTAAACTGGGTAAAAGAATAATGCCAAATGGAGTCAGCTCAGCACATCAATAATAAATAAATACCTTAATTCTGGAATATTTATTCAGTAAGTTTTAATGTGTAAATTCATCTCTATTTTACCTTAGACAAAAATTATACAAAGGAGGACTTCCCTGGTGGGAAAAAACTTAAAAAAACAAAGGAGGACTTCCCTGGTGGCGCAGTGGTTAAGAATCTGCCCTGCCAATGCAGGGGACACGGGTTTGATCCCTGGTCCAGGAAGATCCCACATGCCACAGAGCAACTAAGCCCATGTGCCACAACCACTGACCCTGCGCCCTAGAGCCCACGCACCACAACTACTGAGCCTGCATGCCACAACTACTGAAGCCTGCATGCCTAGAGCCCGTGCTCCACAACAAGAGAAGCCACTGCAATAAGAAGCCCACGTACTGCAATAAAGAGTAGCCCCCGCTCTCTGCAACTACAGAAAGCCTGTGAGCAGCAATGAAGACCCAACATAGCCATAAATAAATAAATAAATAAATAAATAAATAAATAAATAAATTTATTTATTTTAAAAAAATAGAAAAATTATGACAGAAAAAGTAGAAATGAAGCTAAAATAAAATACATATTAGAAAACTCTACATTCTAATAACAACAATTTTCACCATGACTGAAGATGATGGCTAAGCCTAGAGAAAAAGTTAAAGGCTTAAGGCAGTAACAAAGAAATTACTACCATGATATGATAGGAGTAGCACTATTCTGTGGTATGATAAATTACTTTCTGGTACATAATTCAATATTTGGTCTCAATTTTGTCACCTATAAAATAAAAGAGTTTAAGTAAGTATGCAGATGATCTCAAATATGCTTCCCAATTTAAAAAAATCTCTAATTTTTAGTTTACTGAGCCCTGGCATCAGATAAAATAGTTCTGCTTGAGAGTTTCTACACTTAAAAATTCTTTGTAGAGAACCTAGAACAACATTTTGAGGAAAACACATCACATAATCTGCTACAGATAAATAAAAGGCCAGGGGGAATATAAGTCAAATTTTCTGAACACTAATGAACACACTTTATACCTCCACTTAATTTTTAAAGGATTTAAGAAGTTGTATAAAAAGCACACACATATATTTTTAAAACTAAATGAGGAGATCCGAGAAAAGGAAAACAAAAATAGTTTAAAAAACTGCAAAAAAACAAAAAACAAAAAAACACTGCAATATAGACAATTTAGGAAAAAACACACATTGAGAGAGGAGAGGAAAGTGAAAAAGAAGTGTGAAAAAGAGGGAAATGGTTTAACTAAAAATAACAGAATTTTAAATATTAGTCCGTCCATAATACAGCTGTGTAACTTTACATTGCATTTCTAGAGTCAGTGTTCTTCATGAAAAGAGGTGACATGAGATGGAGACAGGACTTTAAAACAGCACTCTGCGAATACCTAGAAATCTAAAATGAACTATGAAGGTCATCTGATTGCAAATTGTTTCCAACTGCAAGAATTTGCACAATTCAGAATATTTTTATTTGTACAATTCAGGATGTTTTTAGTACTGTACAATTAACATAAAATATAGAAATAAGCTGAGACTTGTATGTGACTGAAATTATCTTCTATACCTTACAGGTTTTATTTTTTTATTAAGAAAACTATTGGTTCTATAATAATTGTTAAAATTCGGATTTATAAAATACATTTATACAAAGAAAATATCATTGTTATTTGTTTTAAATGTGTTCTACAACTAAGGCAACTGAAATCAGTGGACAAATCCCTAAAGCCATGTCTAACTTTAAGAAGCTTACTCTAGGGCTTCCCTGGTGGCGCAGTGGTTGAGAATCCGCCTGCCAGTGCAGGGGACACGGGTTCAATCCCTGGTCCAGGAAGATCCCACAAGCTGCGGAGCAACTAAGCCCATGCGCCACAACTACTGAGCCTGTTCTCTAGAGCCCGTAAGCCACAACTACTGAGCCTGCGTGCTGCAACTACTGAAGTCCTCGCGCCTGGAGCCCGTGCTCCGCAACAAGAGAAGCCACCGCAATGAGAAGCCTGCGCACCGCAACAAAGAGTAGGCCCCCGCTCGCCGCAACTACAGAAAGCCCATGCACAGCAGTGAAGACCCAACACAGACAAAAATAAATAAATTTATTTTAAAAAAAAGCTTACTCTATGTGTGTATTACCTGAATATTCTTTGGCAAGACTTCACCTTCCATCCCAGGAATATGAGGTCCTGTATGTGGCTTTGGCTCCAGCCAGAATGAAACCAGCCAACGAATGACAATAACACGAGCCTTAATGAAAGGCTCCTTTGTACAATAGATTGCTTCATTGGTTTCAGCATCCTTCTTTATCATGACATAATGTGGCTTTGGTCTCATCTGTGGGATATCTATGCAAAATAAAATGAAAACCAAAATAAGAAAGAAATTATGCTTAGATAAATCTATTTTTTAAATATTTGAGAAAACACTGTGATAATGTTCTGGTTTAAGAAACAGAATTAGCACATTTTAAAATAATTTGCTAGATATTAGCATGGGATCTAGAAGACTGAACCATATACAGATGATATATGGAAACATGTCTTTTTGCAAAATATCACTAAAAAATCATTAAAAGTACAAAGAAACTTCCAGAGCCATTTAAAATTAATGAGACCTTAGTTCAATTAACCTAAGTCTGAAACACATATTTTGACATCATACAAAGTATGAGAATTTTTACAGCAAAATTATTTTTAAAGCAAATATTGTTCCCAATGGTAAAGGTTTGCTACTCTAATTTAAATCATTTCTACTAGCCCTAATGGCTTTGCCTAAGCTTGTTAGCTGCCTAATCTTGGTGGAGCTTAAAACAGAAACATCTTTGTGCAAAAAGGACACTTCCACATACAGGCTGTCAATGCCTTCTATACATGGCAGAGGTCTACTTCTAACCCAGGGCTGTCCTTGAGGCTATAGCTTCAAGATTCCAACAGACACTTTGGCACAGTCACTAAATACTGGACAAGATATGATCAGAATATACAACAATGTAATTATTCATATAGAAGTTGCAAAAGACATAGAAATTGAACCCAGAGGGACCTTTGAAAATATTTATAACATGGTTAAAAGATCATACCAAACATTAGAATTAAGTTTAATTTATAATCATAAATATTTCTGGTAGGCTAACTTCTCCAGTAGGTGATAACCAGAGAATAAGTTTTTTAAAAATCTCTTCACTCTCAATGAAAACTTTCTACTAATAAAACTGCACTTTCAGTATGAATCACAGTATAATATCTCCAATTAATCAATATAAATTAAATGTTACCAGTTTTCTGCAGGTAACAAATGCTAACCTTACACTGAGGAATGTTTTATTCTTATGTGTAATATTTTAGAAAATTCCAAAGAATACCTACCAAGTACAGGATGATATAAACTATTCTCCTTACAGATGTTTGGAAAAATATAAGGCAAGTAATATTTCTTAAAATGTGAAAACAAAAATGAAAATCCTCTTTCTTGGTTTTCTTTGTTCTTCCATTCTAAACTTTTTACCTAAAATTAAACAAACAATTAGAATCATTCCAAGAGAAAGAAATTATTAGCTGTTATAAACAAGCTTGTAAAAGGTTACTTAAGCAATAAATTAAACTGTTACACTGCAAAGATATATAGCTAAATATATATGTGTATGTACATATATATATGCACATATAAAAATTGGTCTAGTGCCATGCAAATGCATTATACAGTTGACCCTTGAATAACTCAGGGGTTGGGGTGCTGACCCTGTGTGTGCACTTGAAAATCCATGTGTAACTTTACAGTCGGCCCTCCATATCTGCAGATTCAACCAACAGTGGATCGTGTAGTACCGTAGATCATATTTACTGAAAAAAATCTGTGTATAAGTGGACCTATATTGTTCAAAGGTCAAGGATACATGTTATCTTTCAAAAATCTTGTAAGTTAAAATGTGCTCTGGAAAACTGTCAAAGTTGACTTAAAACTCGGCTCTACTACTGACAAAGCTGCTAATGTTCTTTCCTCTTTCCCACTTCCTGAATAATTCAGCCTAAAAGTCCTACAAAATAGGCATATGTGAGAGGAAGGAAGAGAAGGCATGAAATAGTGGCAGTCAAGTGCAGGTGATCAGAGCCTGACCACAGGAGGCATTCATGAATGGGGTATAACAGAGGCAGTAGCCCAATGGGGACCCAGAGCCTGAGAGGGGTGAGGACAGTATCCATAAGTGTAGAGGGGAGTAAACAAGAGGGGGCAGAGTTGTAAAATACAGGGTGTGAAAATTCCAGTAGGGTGAGGAAGATATGTAAGTATGGGGATAGTAAAGGCCCAGAGTGTACCACAGTGAGCTACTACTACACACTAACTTTAGAATGGCTAAAATTACAGACTGACCATACCAACTGTTGGTGAGGATATGAAGCAACTTTAAGTCTCATACATTGCTGCTGGAATACAAAAAGCTACAACTATTTGGAAAAATATTTGGCAGTGTCTTAAAAAGTCAAAATATGCCTACCATACAACCCAGCCATTCCACTACTAGGTATTTACCCAAGGGAAAAGAAAGTTTATATTCACACAAAGACTTGTTTACCAATATTCATACCAGTTTTATTTGTAATAGCCAAAAACTGGAAACAACTCACATTACCATCAACAGGTAACTGGATAACAAATCATAGTACATCCACACAATGAAAAGCTACTCAGCAATAAAAGGGACCAAACTATTGATACATACAATAATATGATTTTTAAAATAATTATGCTGAAAAATAGAGAAGCCAAACCAAAAAAAAAAAAAGGAGGTACCATACTATTCCATTTATCAGAAAATGCAAACGATAGTGAAAGCAATCAGATTAAAGTTGCCTGGGGATGGGATGATGGGGGGTGGGGCAGGTAGAGAAGGGTGGATTACAAAGGGATCTGAGAACATTTAGGGGTGATAGATATGTTCATTATCTTGACTGTAGTGATGGTTTCATGGTTGTATACATGTAATAAGATTTATCAAATTGTACTTTTCAAACATTACAGTTTACTGTATGTCAAATATATCTCAATAAACCAGTAAAACAAGTTTAAAAATCCACATGAAGTACAAAAGTTTTTTTTTTTAAAGAAAAACTGGTAATAATCACAGTAACAATAACTACCCACCACTGAATACTTACTATATGTCATGCACTTGTTTATTCTAAGTACTGTGCACTAATTACTTAAGCCCCAAACACCAAAATGGGATAGGTATTATTTTTTATCTCTACTTTAAGCACAGAGAGGTTAAGTAATTTGCCAAAAGTCACACTATCAGTAAGATGTAGAGTCAGTATTCAAACCCTGGCAATCTCGTTCAGGATCCAAATTGACTTCATAATGTTTGTTTCTGAGGCACAAGGAACTTTTGTGTTTGGAACAGTTACAAGAAATGTGTATATGCTAAAAGTGTTTTCATCAATAAGGATATTCACATTTCATATATAGAGATGAATAGGTTACCTTACGAAATACATGCACCTAAGGACTTCCCTGGTGGTCCAGTGGTAAAGAATCTGCCTTACAGTGCAGGGGACGTGGGTTCGAAACCTGGTCAGGGAACTAAGATCCCACATGCTGCAGGGCAACTAAGCCTGCCTGCCACAACTACTGACTTGCACGCCTCAACTAGAGAGCCCACGAGCTGCAAACTACAGAGCCCACACACCCTGGAGCCTGTGCACCACAACTAGGGAGAGAAAAAAAAACCCTCACGCCGCAACTAGAGAGAAGCCCGTGCACCGCAACGAAACATCCCGCACGCCTCAACGAAGATCCCTTGTGCCACAACTAAGACCTAATGCAGCCAATAAATAAATAAATAAATAAATAAATTTATTTACTTAAAAAAAAAAAAAGTAAAAATTTGTTACTTCTCCTTCAGTAAAATAAGCAAATATCTACTGTGACAGAATAATGGTAAGGGGGGAAAAATGAATTACCCACAGGATAGTAAGGAGGGTGATATAAAAGAAGATGACACATACCTGAATTACTATATATTTTAAAAGTGCTTCAAGAAAATAGCTTGTTAGATCTTCTTGTCCTTTATCTCCTGATTGTGGGGGGACAAGCGGAGTGATTTCTTCTATAGTGACTTGAGCTATCCAAAGACAAAAGAAAAGTTTAGTATAATTACAAAACAAATTTAACAATATGATAATATGGCCCAAATAAAACTTAACTACAAAACAGAAAAGCAAAGAATACTGCTTGAAAACATTCTGATGATTGAAATTTGAAATAAATCTGAGGTCATCCTGATAGCCCATCACAAAAACCATAAACTTTAATAATCAACTGTTTCATGAACCCTTGATCGAGGAAATGTGACACAGGGATGGACAGATATTGAGGGATTAAGAGTGAATAATGTCTCACCTGAAAAAGACCTGCTCATGATATTTTAAAATTCAGATTGAGTGTCCACTACAAAATTCCATAAATATGATGAGAAACATTAATAATAATGTGCTTATTCATCAATTAAAGAACAATCTGATTACTCTAGGTAATGACCATGCTTACTCTTTAAGGTAGCCCCTTTATTCAAAGGATGAAACACTATTTCCCTCTCAAAAAGAAAGAGAAGTTAGCATCTTAGTTTCTTGACTATGAAAGTCCACTTGTAAAATAAGAAACTTTCACATTTTTCAACTTTTCACATATTCAAAAACACTGATTACAACAAAAGCAAATTCAAGAAAATCAACCCACAACTAGCTACATTTTCTTAAATACTTCCCAGGCAACACAATCAGTACCTGGTTTAGCCCAGGCAGGTCCCTAAACCTACTTCTCAGTAAATAGCAGCCAAGTAATTAAGCCCAAAGAGATGGATTTTTTTTAGTCCTCTTTGCACAAAGTAAAACATACTTGTACTTCAATGTACATCCAAATTAACTCAAGGATACAAGCTGATACATGAAAATTCAAAATTAAAGATAAATATAAATGTAAAATGGCCTGTATTAAACATGTTTCTAATACTTTGATATCTGGGGTCTTGCAGGCCCTAGTGAGAAAGCCCCTCCCAGAGCTAGCTAATTCCTAGAGAAAACTATGGGCCAGAGAGTTTGCCTTTCATATGCAAACCAAACAACCTGGAGCCCATATCTCTACCACTTCCTCTGCTGGGCTCTCACACTCAGGGTTACTTACCAGTTCCCTAACCTAATGACCCCCAGGGCTAAGTACCAGACAACCAGAGACAACCCCTATGCCCCAGAGCCTGCTAAAATTATCCAAACTAGCCAGTCTTCAACTTGCTCACCCTGCTTCACACATTCCCGCCTGCAGAAACCACAAAAGGGCTCTTGCCCATGATACCCACCCCTACCCTCAAGCCCCCGCCACGCCCGACTAACCCTGGTGCTTCCCTGTGTGGTCACCCTCCCAGGTGTGGCACACCCCCTCCTCCTGGGAACATGAGTAACAAACTATCTTTTTAATGGCAATCATCTCCTGATCTGTTGGTCTCATTATACCTGGATGATAAAACCTACATGTTATTTTTTTAATTTTTATTTATTTACTTTTTTACTGAAGTATAACTGACATACAACATTATACAAGTTTCAGGCATATGACATAATGACTCAACATTTGTATGCACTGCAAAATGATCACCCCAATCTGTGACCATACAAAATTACAAAAATAATTGTTTCTTGTGATAAGAACTTCTAATATTTATTTTCTTAGCAACTTTCAAAGTTGCAAAATATTATCGACTACAGTCCCCATGCTGTACATTACATCCCTATGACTTATTTATGACTAGAAGTTTGTATCTCTTGATCCCCTTCACCCATTTTGCCCAACCTCAACCCCTATGCCCCACCCCTCTGGCAACCACCAATCCCTTCTCTGTATCTGTGAGTTTGGTTTTATAAAACCTACATTTAAAAACATGGCCTCGGATCATCCAGTTAAAAATGTACAGGGACTTCCCTGGTGGCACAGTGGTTAAGAATTCACCTGCCAATGCAGGGGACATGGGTTTGAGCCCTGGTCCGGGAAGATCCAACATGCCATGGAGCAACTAAGCCCATGTGCCACAACTACTGAGCCTGTGCTCTAGAGCCCGCGAGCCACAAATACTGAGTCTGTGTGCCACAACTACTGAAGCCTGTGTGCCTAGAGCCCGTGCTCCCCAAAAAGAGAAGCCACCGCACTGCAATGAAGAGTAGCCCCCGCTCGACACAACTAGAGAAAGCCCACGCGCAGCAACAAAGACCCAATGCAGCCAAAAATAAATAAATTAATAATTTTTTAAAAAAAGGTACGGACATTTAAAAATATCTATTAACAAACTACACAGAAATTTTTAAATTAATGATGGAAAAGATCGTATGAATCTTACTTTCTTGAAGGTTGAGTGGAGGATTAATGAGATTATCTAAAGTTCGAGGTCCATATTCAGATTGTGGTGCTGAAAATCCAGGGATTAAGCATGAAAACATCCAAAGCTGTTCTTTGCTACAGTTATTCTGAAGAGCTTGCAACCATAATAAGAAAAGACGAACACCTTCCCGCCTAATCTAAAATGAAAAAAATGGAAAACAGTATTTTTATTTAAAATGGAAATACTTTCCTCCTTTCAGGCCAGGATTCTCTAGAAGATGATTACCGAATGATACTCTGCAAAGGAGAGGAAGAAAAGGAAGTAAGGAGGGAGATGGAGAGAGAATTATAACCATGACAATTTACTGAACCCTCATTATTTATAAATCTAAATTTACAGATTTTGAACAAAATAACTTGGTCTCTAACTATTTAAAGCCATCAGGTAATCTATTTATGCTATAATTTCCATTTGTAAAAAGTCAAAATCATTTCCTTATTTACTTCCCTCCTTCCCATAATCACCACTCTAATCCAAGAAGCAAGGACAGAGGGCAATGACTATTCCTTACTATAATGAGTTTGGTAAAAGGAGGAATGGTCATTGGGATCCTGATACACTGCTAACTCAATGCTCTTGACCTTAAAAAGATTATCAGTCTGAAATTATCTCATTTACTTAATTTGCTTCCAAAGGGCAAAGCAGGAATTCTGGCCTATTACTGTATTTTTAAGCAACTAGAACAATGCCCCATACACAGAAAATACGTATTTAAATCAAGGGCATGCTCTTCCAGGAAGAGAAGAGGAGAAAATAGAGGAAACTTCAAATCTCCCAGTAAAACACAAAGTTCTTCAGTAACCTAACCTCACTGGTAGCTTTGCAAACAGCCACTGCCAAAGCTATTCAACTGCTGCCACCCTCACAGTTTAGTTAGAAACAGGACAAAGATGTAGGAAAGCTTATCCCTTTGTACCGCTATACCCAAGCCTTGACACCAAAAGTACCTACTATATGAGACTTTTATCCAACCTATACCAAGATGCTTTTGGACTGGGTAGCTTTTCTTACCACAGCACAATGAGATAATGAAAAGGGAAAAAAAAAGAGAAACAAAACAATTTTTTAATAGATGCCCTACTTCCCTCTACATCTAACAATACCTATGATAAAATGAAGAATAATTTGTTGAATGGCTAAATAGTTTTTGTCTTCTGGGGACCACAAAGCAAAGTACAGTCGTCCCTCGGTATCTAGGGAGGGTATGGCTTCCAGGACCTCCCCCACCATGGATACCAAAATCAGCAGACCCTCAAGTCCCTTACATGGAACTGGCATGGATGGCATGGATGTGGAACCCATGGATATGGAGAGGTGACTGTATTTCTGCTGAATGAGTCCATGCAGTGGTAAAACTACAAAAGTTTTTCAATAGCCTGGTCAGCCTGATGCATACTGAGCATGTTGCTGTTTTTTAAGTGAATTCACTTCAATTAAGGGAACTGAAGATTATTCAAAATTATTTAGGAAAAAGTTGATGTAGGCAGTATAGCAATTGACTGAATGCTTTACTCAGTTTTTAAAAAGCCATAGAAAAGAAATATAATTACATTATACCTTCAAGGAGTTTCCTGTGTGTAGTAGTTTCTTTAAAATCAATCCTGAAAAGAAAACATGATTTTAAACATTCATATCTTATTTGTTTCTAAATGTCAGAGTTCTCGGTCAGACTTGAAAACACTTTAAAAACAAGTCCTTGGCAACCTCCAAATTATTCTTGGTGACCTTAACATCCCTCTGGCCATAATCTTGGGACAGAAGGGCATATAAAAAGTCACCTTTTTTAACACATGGTTTATTTCAATTAAACATTATTTATCCTATCAAAACAAACCCTAAACACAAAATTGCATGTAATACAACAATCTACATGTATCTTTTACTTAGACTAAGAATATAATTAAATACTTTCACCATCACTAATACAAATAAAAACCACTGTAGAAAATTTCCATTTAGTTAACCACATGAACATCTATAACTCTAGTTATTTCTTAGCAAATATTTCCATTGTACTAATTTTCCTTTTCAAAATACTCAAAACGATCTTTAATAGTCCTTTTTCTTTTGAATTACACAATATTTCAAATCTACAATAAAATAATGAAATAACATTCACAGACATCCAGATGTCCACCATTTGGTCTGAACAAATCTAAACACAGTCCCATGTTTCCTATAATTTCAAAATTTCACTTATTTACATTATCTATAATGTTTCATGTAACAGTACAAGTATCATTGAAGCCACCTGTGAACCCATCCTGAGTCATTTTCCTCCTTCCTTCCCCAGAGGAAACCATTATCCAGATTTTGGTATTAATTATTTCCAAAAATATTTTATGTTATTACTACTTATTTATAAATCCATAAAATATTTGGAATTAGTTTCTATGTTTAAAACTTACACCAGTAACAAAATTTCCTCCATAGCTATTTGTTCTAATCTTGCATTTTTATTCTTTCTAGTAACATCAGGATTATATATATAACATATATTTATATGTATGAAATACATACATAATATATATATTTACATATATAGAAGCATATGAGATTGTGATAACACATTGCTGGCAACACAAAACACTGGTAGATGCTCTAATATTTGCCAGCCTGAGTGTTACATATCTCAGTAATGTCATTTGATGTTTCCTAATGACACTGAACATTTTTTCATTTGGCTGTTCAAGTTTCTGCAAATTGCCTGTCATATCCTTTGTATATTTTTAAACTGGGTTATTTTGTTTTGTTTTGTTTAATATAAGAGTTCCTTACACATATTGGCTACTAATTCTATGTCAGGTCTATGAATTGGAAATGTATTCTTGACTGGGATGGTAGTATCGTCTGATGTACAAAATTTTAAAATTTCAATATAGTCAATTCACGAATGTTTTTCTTTATGTGTACTTACTGTGTCTAAAGAAATACTTCCCTACCTTAAAGTTATGAAGATAAACCAAAGAGTCTCATCAAAAAGTTTTAAAGTGTTGTTTTTCACATTTAAGTCCTGAAATCCATCAGAAATTTATTTCTGTGTGTGGCAATAACAGAATTTCCCCTCCCCAAATAGGTAACCAATTGTAGTACCTTTTCAGATTTTATAATGAAATGAAATGCTGTCTCAATCATATTTCAAGTTTCCATATATCAGCCTAGGTCTTTGGCTGGCCTTAATGTCCTTTTCCATTAGTCTACTTGTCCATCTCTGTCATACCAATGATACTGTCTTAATTATTAATATTATAACTTTATAATACATCTTGTTATTGGTTATAGTAATATTCAACAACACCATCTTCTCTCTCCCATTTGTTATATTTCCAAGTTGCTTTGGCTTTGATTTTCCATATAAATTTTAGGATAAACTTGTTGGACTGCATTAAAAAGTCACTACAGGAATTCTGGATGAGAACTGTTATCTTTATACCATCAAGCCTATCATCCATGAATAATGTACAAGATTCCATTTTTTCGAGTTCTTTCTTGTTCTTCAATAATCACTTCATTGTCATAAATTAATCTAATATTTAAAATGACTATGGAATACACATTCTCAAGCATATTGGAACATTCTCTAGGAGAGACTATATTCTGGGCCATGAAATGTCTCAACATTTTTTTAAAGATTATGATCATATAAAGCGTATTTTCTGGCCACAAAGGAATAAAGTTAGAAATCACAACAGAAAGAAATCTGTGATACCATCAAATATTTGAAAATTTAAAAAACAAAAACACTCTTAAATAAGTTATGGATCAAAGAGATCAAAAGGGAGATCAAAAAAATATTTTCAACTGAATAAAAATGAAAACACAACATACTAAAACTTATGGGATAAGCTAAAAGCAAAGCTTACAGGGAAGTCTGCTGCCTTGGATGCCTATATCAGAAAAGAAGAAAGGTATTAAATTAATATTCTAGACTTCCACCTTAAGAAAATACATATAGACAAGCAAATTAAACCCAAAGCAAGCAAGATTTTTAAAAATATAAAAGATTAGAATGGAAATCAATTAAATAGGAAGCAGAAAAAGACTAGAGAAAATCAACAATACCAAAGTTAGTTCTTTGAAATGACCAACATTAATGACAAATGCTGAGCTAGACAAGTCAATAAAATAAAAGAGACACAAATTACAAAATTCAGAAATGAAAGAGGGGACATCACTACTGACCCTATAGGAATGAAAAGGGTTATTATAAAAGAGTAACTTGAACAACTTTACACCAACAAATTAGTCAGCGTTAATGAAACAGACAAATTCCTAGAAAGATACAAATTATCCAAACGGACTCAAAAAGGAATATAGGGCTTCCCTGGTGGCGCAGTGGTTGAGAGTCCGCCTGCCAATGCAGGGGACACGGGTTTGAGCCCTGGTCTGGGAAGATCCCACATGCCGCGGAGCAACTAGGCCCGTGAGCCACAACTACTGAGCCTGCGCTCTAGAGCCCGCGAGCCGCGGCTGCTGAGCCCACGTGCCACAACTACTGAAGCCCACGCACCTAGAGCCCATGCTCCACAACGGGGGAGGCCGCCACAGTGAGAAGCCCACGCACCGCAAAGAAGAGTGGCCCCCGCTCGCCGCAACTGGAGAAAGCCCGCGCACAGCAGCGAGGACCCAACGCAGCCAAAAATAAATAAATAAATAGATAAATAAATAAAATTAAAAAAACAAAAAAAGGAATATAAAGTAACAATTACAAATCTCCTCACAAAGAAAAGCCCAACTCTAAATGGCTTTACTTGTGAATTCGACCAAATATTTTAAAAGGATGTAGTATCAATTGTTCACAAACTCAGAAAATAAACGAGGGAACACTTCCCAATCTATGTACATGGCTATTATTATCTTAATAAAGTCAGACAAAGACCTCACAAAAGAACACTACAGTGTTAAATATCCCTCATAAACATAGAGGCAAAAACCTTTAATAAATTATTAGCAAACTAAAATTAGCAATATAATAAAAAGACTATATAGAAATGGTAACCAATTGGGATTTATCTCAGGGATGCAAAGTTGGTTTAACATATGAAAAGCAATTTGTGAAATACACAATATTAATAGAATAAATGACAAAACCACTAATAATGCTGCCTATGATCATGTCAATAGAAGAAAAAGCATCTGACAAAATACAATGCCCATGCATGATTAAAAACTCTCATCAAAACAGGATAGAAGAGAACTTCAACTTGATAAACAGTATCTATAAAAATAGCTAACATCGCCAGGGAAGAATGATCTTCAGGAAGCACTGAAGAAGAAGACAAAGGGTTTGAGAATTACACAGGATGAAACTTAAATACTTATTTATATGTGAAATAGGATTCTGCCTTGAATCTAGATTCTGCCAGGACATAGGTGTGATCCTGAGGAATCACTTAACTTCCCTGAGCCTCAGTTTCCTCAAATATAGAGTAAGTGAAAATAAAATTAAAAAAAAAAAATAGCTAACATCATACATAATGGTGAAAGACTGAATGCTTTCTCCTTTACATCAGGAATAATATAAGGATGTCTAGTTTTACCACTTTTATTCACTAGTGTACTAGAGGAACAATAAACAAAAAAGAAATAAGAAATTAAAGGTACCAGATTAAGAATTTAAAAGTAAAACTATATTTGCAGTTGACATGATCCTATACGTAGAAAATCAAAAGGAATCTACAATAAAACAAATAAAATAAAAAAGTTATAATAAACTAGAAACAATACAAATGTCCATTAATTGCTGAGTAAATAAACAAAATATGGTATAGCCATACAACAGAATAGTATACGATAAAAAGGAATGCTTATATATGCTATAATATGGAAAAAAAATATATGTTAAGTGAAGGAGGCCAGATGTAAACTATTACAAATTGTATGATTTCATTTACATGAAATGTCCAAAAAAGACAAATTTATTGAAGACAGAAAGCAGATTGGTGGTGGCAAAGGCAACTGACTGTAAATGGGCTCAAAGAACTATTTTAGGGTAATGGCAATGTTCTAAAACAAGACTGTGGTGACTCTAAATATTTACTAAAAATTAATAAATTATTTATTTAAATGAGTGATTTTTATCTAAGTAAATTATACCTCAAAAAAGCTACTTTTAAAAAATCAACTAGAGTCACTGATTTATTTTTCTATATATACAAGACAAAAAAGAAAGGAAACAGAGTTTTAGGATTCTCTGGGTGACAAAGAAAAGTGACCAATTATGTATTGTCTCAAGTTGGACATTTACTAGAATATTATTAATCATGACAACCAGATAGCCCAAAGGTTGTTTAGAAATCGAAGACTACATTCCTCAGGAAATAGAATAAACTTTAGAAGTTCAGCTGTCTCAAAAAAGTTTCTTCCCAGATAACCTTCAAGGACATTTTAGTGATTATGAAATAAAAAATAGGATTTCACTATTCTATTGAGCACCTTATCATGTGATTATTAGCAATTCACATATCTTCTTTGGTGTGATAACTATGCAAATATTTTCCCTATTTAAAAAATTGACTTGTCTTATTTCTGAGTTGCCAGAGTTCTTTATATATTAAGGGTACATCATTTTTAGTCTTGAGCTTTATCTAAAAAGTTTATTCTAAAAGGCTTTATTATTTAGCATTCTGTGGTTTTTTAGCCCTTGCATCAATATCCATCCTATATGTCCAGAGTTCCTTCTGTTTCCAGAACTGCTAATTGGGATGACTTACAGTTTCAAAGCCTCAGAAATTTCATTTGCTATGACTAACAACTGTAGGTTCTAAATAAATATATGACTCTTTTTTAAGAGAAAAAAATACAATTTTTACAAATGAATACAAGGCCTATAACATTCTAACTTCAACAATGTAGATGTGGTGGCCATCTGTATATTCACCACAAGAGAAGGGTCATGAGAATCACTAGCAATCAGCCCTGTCATCATTAAGACACTGAACCAAAGCCAGAAATTGCCTATCTACAGATTCCTTTTTCAACCAAGGGGGGAAAAAATGTCTTATAATGAGAGCTCAAGAGTCCTGTGGTGATGCTATGATTGTTAAAGAAACAGACTCCAAGCCAGCAAGCACCTTGGCTTAGCTCCTGGTAAGAGAAAGTCTATGACCTCCTGCCTACTTGGTCTTTCACAATAATCCACAGCAGGGTTGCTTATTTTTTCTTTCCCCGTTTTCTTTTCAGCTTCATTTCATGATCTGGGAAGCTCTACTTCGTCTCTTCAAGCAGTAAGCTTAACTCCAGTTCCCTCCTTTTTTATTAATACACTGCTTGCTTTCAAACCTGGAACCCATGGCTTTCGCTCTACGTGGCACTTTGTTACCTTCTCTTCCATTTTTGATTACAGAATGTTTATTCTGATGCTGAGTCTGCTTTTATTTTTTTGGCTTTATAGTTTCATCATCATTGCTAACATATTCAGAGTAAATGAACAGGTGGATCAAAGAAATTTAATATGCCACTTTTATTGGAAATCCTTCATGTATGTTTTTATCTTATATTCCCAGTAAGCCTAGTTCTGTATTCTTTATTTTGTTTTTACTAAAGCATAAACTATGAACTCATTTCAAATAATGACCAACCCATTAAAGAGTATTTTCATATATTATCATTTATTTCAAGTATGAAATACATATTTAAATTACTTACCAATACTATGAAACTGCCATCGCTGATGAATTCTTTCTGGAAGAAGTTGTAAAATTTTCTAAAAATCAATATGAATAAAACAAAGAAAAGTATGAAAAGCAAGTAACACGTCCTCATCTTGAGCAATGTGAAAAATTAAACAAAGAGCTTACACAAAGCCTTTAAGAGTTTCTTATATAAAAGACAGCATTACAAATACAAAATAGTCTTTGAGCTAATCTGATGGTACTGGCACTACTTCAGCGCTGGCATACTGATTAGTGTTTGAAAACTCCAGAAAACAACAAGCTATATTAACAAAGACTTGGAACAGGAAATTAATGAAATTTATCTTTTACTATGATGTGAAAAGTAAGTATACTTCTCTTTAGTGAATAAATACTAACTCTAATATATATATATTTTTTTAACATCTTTATTAGAGTATAATTGCTTTACAATGGTGTGTTAGTTTCTGCTTTATAACAAAGTGAATCAGCTATATATATACATATATCCCCATATCGCCTCCCTCTTGCATCTCCCTCCCACCCTCCCTATCCCACCCATCTAGGTGGTCACAAAGCACCGAGCTGATCTCCCTGTGCTATGTGGCTGCTTCCCACTAGCTATCTATTTTACAGTTGGTAGTATATTTTTAAATGCTCATTTACTATTCTTAGAATTTCTGCATTGTGGATAGTACTGATATGTTTTAAATTCTTTTAGATATTAATATTAGTGACGTTTTCTCTCCAAGCAGTTCTTTTTTTTTTTTTAAATAAATTTATTTATTTATTTTTGACTGCATTGGGTCTTCGTTGCTGCACGCAGGCTTTCTCTAGTTGTGGCGAGTGGGGTCTACTCTTTGTTGCGGTGCGCGGGCTTCTCATTGTGGTGGCTTCTCTTGTTGCAGAGCACAGGCTCTAGGTGCACAGGCTTCAGTAGTTGTGGCACACGGGCTCAGTAGTTGTGGCTCGCAGGCTCTAGAGCACAGGCTCAGAAGTTGTGGCACACGGGCTTAGTTGCTCTGCGGCATGTGGGATCTTCCCAGACCAGGGCTTGAACCCGTGTCCCCCGCATTGGCAGGCGGATTCTTAACCACTGCACCACCAGGGAAGCCCGGTCTCCAAGCAGTTCTTTCTCTTACTTTGATAAATCTTACAGGGAAAATATTTTGCTTCCACAAAAATCCTATCAAATACTTGTACTAAATTAATTCATGTGAACCCAAAGATACTTATATGTTATGATGGCTACGGGTATGAGAACAAAATTTTAAGATTCAGGAGCCCTATAGTTAAGCTAACATATATAGACTTCCACAAGTTGGGAATAAACACTTTTTACATATAATACTTTCAAAATTTTGTCTATATTTTCCTTTATATATTGCACCTGTGTGGATTATTCTAGTTCAACAGCTGCCTTATTATGCTGCTGAACTACGTTCTCAACACTCATCTGCTTGCTGAATGACATTTGTGTGCGTTTGTTATCATTGCTGCTCTATTATAATTATTTAGAATCACCATTAATTGAATGTTCATAAGGACCAAACACTAGACACTTTATGTAATGATATCTCATTAATCCTCACAACCATCCTAAAAGGAGTGTTCATTGATCTCATTTGACAAATAAAGAAATGGGTTAAGTAATGTGCTTAGGTTAGAAAAGGAAAAACGGAGATTCCAACTTCCATATGCCTATTTCCAAAACTTGTGCTTTTATACTATTCTGTTCAAAGAACAATATGCATGTTTTTATACTTCTCTATCTTCCTTTTGATGTAATCTTCTTTAGTCCCTCTCATATAAGAGGATGATGAAGAAATTATAAAGTTCTTCACAGATAGATGCTATTCCCACATGAGATACATAAACTTCTTCACCTCTGCCCTCCTATTTCTCTCATACTTAGCCAACAGCTGTATAATTATATTTATGGTGGTGTGGAAAGAGATAAAATTATAGAAAATTAAAAAGACAAGTTGGGCTTCCCTGGTGGCGCAGTGGTTGAGAATCTGCCTGCCAATGCAGGGGACACGGGTTCGAGCCCTGGTCTGGGAAGATCCCACATGCCACGGAGCAGCTGGGCCCATGAGCCACAATTACTGAGCCTGCGCGTCTGGAGCCTGTGCTCTGCAACAAGAGAGGCCGCGATGGTGGGAGGCCCGCGCACCGCGATGAAGAGTGGTCCCCACTTGCCGCAACTAGAGAAAGCCCTCGCACGGAAACGAAGACTCAACACAGTCATAAATAAATAAATAAATAAATAAAAGAACATGAATTTCTTAAAAAAAAAAAAAAAAGACAAGTTTGTGAACTACTCGAAAGTACTCCTAAATTATCACTATTAAATTATAGTTTAGATTTAATCCCATATAAAATGTAAATTTAAATATATTCATCTTTTTTATTCAGTCATATAAAGATGAAAGAAATCATGTATACTCTTAACTACACAGAAGAAAGCAGAATATAAATCCTATGTCATACTGACATTACATAATGATGCTTTTTATTCCAGAAAAAGGAAATCATTTTATTTATAATTTTTTTTTTAAATCATCATTAGTCTCTAAAGGTGGAGGTCAGATATTATTGTCCCCATTATAAGTAGAAAAACATCAGCACACAGGTTAAATATTTTTTCCAAAAGATGAAAACCCTGTATCTAACATCTCTTTTCCTAATGAAATTCAGTGACTGATTACAAACATTTCTGTTCAAAGAGTAACAAATGACCAGTATATATTACATACAGGAAAATAAGTATTATTTTTTAACAGAAGGAATATTCTGAAAGAGCTTCTATTAACTAGTCAAACATCTCAGTTCCCTGAATATAGGGCAAGCATGAATGTCCGAAGGAACACTTTCCAGGAATTATCATCTTGCTTTCTCTGTACATACTTTTACTCTTTCTCAAAATATTCATGTTTTAATATTTCCCTTGTAAACAGTTCATGCAAACACTTGGGGAGGTTAAATATAAGCAAATTCCTCAGGGTTAATGACTAATGAAAATTAACTGCAGAACAGGTACCAACACCGGTTACTTCTGTCTGGAACTCTTTAAAAAAAAAAAAACTTTCTTTTTTTCAGCTGTGACTAACTCAGCAACTAAGAGAGGGATCAAATTCTTCAATTCTTCTAAACCATACTAAAATAGTCAACATACAAAATAGTGAATTATCTTTAATTAGCAGTAGATAGAATAGTTCAATCTTTAGAAACTGATTTCTAAATTCTTTACTATGCTTTTCAAGATACAAGGTCTAATCCTGACTTTCTCCAGTTCTCTAAAATTCTCAATAAAGATCAGAATACTCCTATCACTATTTGATTTGAAAGACAGAATGAAGAGCATGGGGTTATTTGAAAAGCATGTGTGTCCCTCATTTTTATCATTGTACCAAAAATGAAACAAATTTTAGCAGAGTATCAAATGTTGTTGTTTCCTTCTGTTTATTTAGCAATAAAAATTTGTCCCACCCCAATCCAAAGTAAATGTAGTAGAACAACAATTTATAAAATATTTAAAACTATTTTATACAAGTTTTCAACGAAAAGCAGTTAAAGCAGAAACTATAAACTCCTTAGGTATGTAACAGTTCCATGAATTTACCCTCTCAAGTAAGAATGTTTTGGTTTTTTTGTTTTTTTTAAATTCTCCATTTGTGTAAATCTCCCACAAATTAAAATTTTCTTGTTTGCAGACACAGTGAATATTGTACCAACTGTGGTATCAAATGCATAAAAACATAATTTTATCTGTACCTAAAAATAATATGTGTACCTCAGAAAATAATTAAGAATTAAGTCAGGTATATTTTTAGGTTAAAAAGTGCAACTCAGTTTTTGAAAAGCATGGTAGAGTTACAGTGTTTTTTAATATTCAATATATTCCTTGTACGTTCCAAAAATTAATTTTGGAAAAAAAGTTACATTGGCAGGTACTTACCTCAAAAATAAAAAGTATAGCATCCAATTCCTCCCTTTGAGACTTGTGACCTAAAACATTTTTATAAAAAAATATTTTAAACATTACCATTTTGTCCCCAATGTCAACAACCACTTAAAAAGCTTAAAATATTTCAAGCACTGAAGTTTTTTTTCTCAGTGATTCTTTAATAAAATGTTTAAAGTGTATTCTGTTCAATGTATAGACAATATCATAGCATCTCTCTCTACTCTTTTTAGACTGTTAAATTCAGATTCTACATATTTATGTCTAAAAACAAATCATAATATATTGTGGAGAACTCTAAATGAACTCTAAAAATGAATTTATGAAAATGACTGCTCAAACCTGACATATGCCCCTAGGGAAGAGCAAAGGTGAGAAAACAAGTAAACCTGACCAGAGAAAAAGGAAATCTAAGCCTTTTCAAAATAATAAGGATATTACTACTAACTCATAGTGTGAGAGGGGTGTCTACAAGCTGTCTAACAAAAAGAAGTGAAATAATACTAAAATTCCAATGTCCAAGAGTATATTTTTAAGTGAATGTTTATGACAATTATTTGAAACATCAACATAAGCCAAGACTGATTTTAACATCTTACCTTTCTGTTTAAGACTAGCTTCAATAGTAACAAAATTCTCAAAAAACACATAATATATATGTGAAAAATGTTGGTCAAAAAACTGTTTTAGATCGATGGACTCTGCATTCTCTGAAAAATAAATGAAAACAGTTTTTAGTGATTACTATTTATATCACGTTCAGCAAATATTTATTGTGGCATGTTTCCTTCAAAAATGTCAAAGAACTGCTCTTAAAATTCTATTAAAATATTTAAGAGATGTGTTTATACATTTATATCCTTGTTCTCACAACTTTAGCTTTTAAAGATTTTAGTTTTAATTTTAAAAACTGGTCAAATCAGGTTATCATAATCTTTGTTTACTAAAAGAAAACAATGCCTCAGAAAGTTTTATCCAAAATCATTAAAAAAGAAGTTCTATTTTCAATTCACAGCTATGCTCTCCTAACTTTTCCCCAAGACAGTTAAAAATCAGTATTTCTAAGAGTAATAATACATGTCTAAAATACATTTACTTTAAATATCTAACAATAGGCTTTGCAAATAGGCACTTAAGTATGACAAAACTCAGGTAATACTCTTCTATAAGAACTGTCAGTATAGTCCAAGGCAGAGAAACTGAACATTTAACTGTATGCAGAGCAGAAAGTGTTGGGTACTAACACAAAATTACTTTCAAAACTCAATGAGGGGGACTTCCCTGGTGGCGTAGTGGTTAAGAATCCGCCTGCCAATGCAGGGGACACGGGTTCGAGCCCTGGTCCGGGAAGATCCCACATGCCGCGGAGCAACTAAGCCCGTGTACCACAACTACTGAGCCCGCGCTCTAGAGACCACGAGACACACGTGCCACAACTACTGAAGCCTGTGCTTTGCAACAGGAGAAGCCACCGCAATGAGGAGCACACGCACCACAACGAAGAGTAGCCCCCGCTCGCCGCAACTAGAGAAAGCCCGCGCGCAGCAACAAAAACCCAACACAGCGAAAAATAAAAAAATAAATTTATAAAAAAAAAAAAAAAAAACTCAATGAGGGGTAAAGGCGGGGAAAGAAGAAACGCCTGACAGAGAATGTATTATCTGAAAAGACCTCTAAGAACAGGAAGGACTTTGGACATAAAGTGGTGGGTTTGAATGAGAAAGACATTCTCGGCATAAACAAAGACATGAAGTGAGGAAAGCAGGATAGGATGCAGAAAAATAATTCATTTTGGCTAGCTTTGAGCATTTTGATAAAAATAAAATAGAAAAGGCATCCTTGATATGTCAAAAAATATCATAAGTGCAAACTAAGGAAATGGGATTTATTATTTAAAGCAAGATATCTACGTCGTAGGTGTATATGTACTTATGTATTTTATTGTTTGGTTTATTTTTGGGGGGTGAGAAAGTTGGGGAAAAGGGGAGGAATTAAGAACTTTTACTTTATATACTTCCTACTATTCAAATTCCTTTACAAAAAGCACGTCTCTTTTATAATAAACAAATTTGAAAAAGGCAACTGGAAAAACAAAGATTTTTTTGAACCTGGGAGTAAAATGAAGAATAAACTAATAACTGCTGATAAACTCAAGTTAAAGGTAAACATCAATTAATTTCTTGGAATGCTCTAAGGCTGAATGGAAGATTTCAGAATAAAGTTAAATAGTAACAACACACAGACAGCACTTTAAACTCTGGTGTATTATCTTACCCTATGAATATTCATAAATCTTTAATGACATCTCATCTATGGAATTTTCCAAGACTGTTTCCCTTTTGTTTTGCCCTCCCCAAGGAAGGAATGGATGCCCTCTCCTCTCTATTCCCTTGTGTTCTCTACATTTCTCTCATGGAAATAATTATGTCTCAAGTGTTTCCTTGTCTTTTTTCCAGGACTAGTCTATAGTTTCTTTAGGATAGAAAGTGTGTCTACCTTAGTATTTCCAAAACCTAAGCACAGGGCTGAGCACATATGTACTCAAATGTGTTTTATTATTAATCAAATAAATTATTTTAATGTTATTGTATTCATTTTGTAGCTTGGAAATTTTTTATCTTAATTTTATTTTTATTTAGACTGCATAACCTACTGACAGGCAAAATAGCACTGCTTCATCTTGACTGGAATTAGAACACCCAGATTCCATTCCTACCTGTAACACTATCTGTGTACATTTTCACAGAACTAGGGAAAAAAATAATAGTAACGGCTAACACAAACAATGTTTTCTATATGCCAGACACTCTTCTAAGTCCTTTATAGAAATTAATTCCTAAAGTCGTCAGAACAACACTATGAAATAAGTACTACTATTATCCCTAACTCTAAAGATGAGAAAACAGGTATAGAGAGTTTAAGTAATTCAGTTAGTAAGAAACAGAGTCATGGATTTAAACTCCACACAGCCTGGATTTAGTGCCCATGCTCTTAACCTCTATGTTATTCAGTTTCCAGTGTAATATTGATACATCTATAAGAAAAATAAGAAAAGAACACTAGTAGTTTATCTGTTATCTGCCTGTACGAAGATAAGAATAATTGTCATTGAATACTAGTTAAACATATTTTAGAGACTACCAAAATAAAACACATACACTGACATAAACAGGAAAAGTATTCTGTTTTCCCCACTGAGTAGTTTGAAGTAACAAAGAACTATGAAATGAGAATGAAATAGACTGCTATAATTACCACTAAATTTCCTGAAATTAATGTTTCAAACAAAACTAATGTCCCAGGGGAAAGAAGAAAATGAGAACAATAACAAAGCAAAACAAAAAAATCAAAACAAAACAAAAGCAAACATGAATCAACTCAAGATTTTGCAACATAAATTTAGGAGCCAAGATAGTCTCTCTCAATTTCCTTCCCGTACAGCATGTTACACAAAGCCTGGAAACTACATACTTGCTAATAAAAAATACTGCATCAAAATTAGGTCAATTTGTTTTTTACTCTGTATCTATTTGTAATGAACTAGTTAGCAAATAAAAACTCTTATAAAATATTTTTGTTCACCAATTCACAAAATTTACATAGTGGGGGAAAACGGGAAGAAACACAAAAAAGGTGGATACAAGAGAATAAGAAGGTTTCACTTATTTAAAAAGAAGTCTCTCTAAAAAACAGTAACACAGAAGAAAGGAAAATATAAAAGGAAGGAAATCCACAAAGAAAGAGATTATGGAAAAACTTCTACCCAATACCTTTCCCCAAAAAATGCCCCATAACCCATTATGTTTTCTCTTTTTGTGAATGCCTCCATTACTTTTAGTAAGCATGGCTCCTAATTATGTCACATTAGTTAGTACAATTGTCCCTCGATATCAGCAGGTGATGGTTCCAGGAACCCATCAGATGCCAAAATCCGAGGATGCTCAAGTCCCTTATATACAATGACATAGTATTTGTATATAACCTATGCACATCCTCCCACACACTCTAGATTACTTATAATACCGGACACAATGTAAATGCTATGTAAATAGTTGCCTGGGTGCAGCAAATTCAAGTTTTGCTTTCTGGAATTCTCCAGAATTTTTTTTCCTGAATATTTTTGATCCAAAGTAGGTTGAATCTGAGGATGTGGACCCACCCTTCCAAAATGGAGTGCCAACTGTATCATTCTCTTACAGATACTGGATGCTCTTTGGGAGCAGAAAGCATGCCTTAGCTTCTTTTATCTTTCAAATTTTTTCAAAATTTTAATCTGAGGAAGTGCTTTGCATAGTGCTAAACTGATGGTTGGCACTTAAAAAAAGTTTAAGCATTCAAAAACTTCCATTTTTAGAAATACTTCTGTTTGATTTGCAATGTTTGTGAATTAGTATTTCCTTAAAGAAATCAAATAAACATTTCAACCACAAATTAAGATTGAAGTTTCTGAGATTTTAAAAAAACTGATTCAGGCTTAGGAATGCTTTGAAGACCTTTGGGAATACTAACTTTAAGTAGCAAAATAGTTGTAGACTTCATTTAGTTTTCACAAATAAAATTTCAGTTGTCTCTAGGATCTTTTTATGAATAAGCTTCAAGAACCTAATTAATGTATTTACTTCCTACTATATCTTTTGAAGACATCTAAGCTCTATAACAAATCTATAATTAAAAATTACAAAATTCAGAAGGCCAGTTTACCTGACCTTAAATTTCAGATACCTGTACTAAATACTTCCCTAGAAAAGTTATCACATAACCCATGCTAGAAGACCAAAAATTCAACAAATTTTGTAATACCATCATTCTTCTTCCTCATCTATTAAAAAAAAAAAAGCCACCATTTAGAACTTTTCCTCAAATGATGGCATTATAATACACTAATCTGTGAAGTGTATCACAAGTAATCTGCTCCTAATAATAAAGTACTGAACAATGCAAATTATTGCCTTAAAATAATCAATAATAATGAGGACTGATCCAACAATACAGTGAGTAACACAAAAACCCCTCTAACTGCAGAGACACAGAAATGCTGGATAAAAATAAATAATACAAGCTCAAAAAAAATAAAAAGTAAGAGGAGAAGGAGTAGAAGTGAAGAAAAGAGAGTAAGTAGGAAAGGAGGAAGTGGGATGGAGGAAGAGGTGCCATGAGGGAGAGGAGGATGGTGAGAATGTGGAATAGAGAAAGGCAGGGAGGGGTTGAAGGGGAAATATGGAGGAAAGGAGATGGGAAGGAAGTAAGGATGAGGAGAAGGGAGAATGCGTAAGGGAAAAGAAACACAAAAATGTAGTATTAAAATATAAGCAGTATGGAGTCAAGCACAAATAAGGGGGGAAGCAGAAAAGTAGGAGGAAAACAGAAAAAAGGTGCAAGAGAGAAGAAGGGGGGGTAAAACCACACAAATAGGCTGGAAAATTATAAACAATACATTATCAAGTTCTAAGAAAAGAGGAGCGTATATGAGAAGGGAGAAGAAATTGAGAAAAGGGAGGAAGAGAAGGGAGGACAAAAGGAGGAAACAGAGAAATAGTAAGTTGGAAGACAGACTGATGCTATTACTCAGAATGTAGCACAGAAAAATAATAAGATGGAAACAGACTGCCTGAGAAGTTCCAAGAACAAAGATAAAATGTAAGCAATATTCAAAGAAATAAGGTCTGAGTACTATCTAAAATTGGTGAAATATGTAAATAAATCTTCAGACTGAAAAAGCATAGTGATTCCCAAGCAGGATGAACACAAATCCACACACAGTCACATCCTAACTCCACAAACAAAATGGAAATATTAAAACCAAGAAAAGTTACCTACATAGAAATATCAAAACTAACAACAGACTTCTCATCAGCCCAATAGAGGCAAGAAGACAATGCAATTTTATATTGAAAGAACTAAGGGAAAATAATCATCATCCTAAAATTCTAATTCAGCTAAACTACTGTTCAATAAGATGAACATGAAAATAAAGAAAAGGCATTTTCTAATATACTTAGAGTTTAACACTTAAAAACCCTCACTCAAAGAATTACAAAAGATAGATTTCTGAATGCATAGAAATAAAGTCACATGGGAGAGTGAGAAGCAAGAAGCAAAGATGAGCTAAGAAACTGGAAAATGTGCGGATAAATGTCAATGAGCACTGACTGTTAACAAAAGTACTAATGCAAAAGGTTACTAACAAGGAGGAAGTAAAATAATGGGCAATAATGTGAAAGATGAAAAAAATGCTGGAGAATTTTAAGATCTTATTTTATTTAAGAGGACAGTAGAAACAGTGATGAACTCTAGACTTCAATATTAGTATGCTACTGAAGTTTTTGAGTTACCAATTAGAGAATAACAACAATGCATAACTTCTAATCATTAGAAAGGAAAAAGAATATAGAAAAGCTTATCAATCTAACAGATATGAGTAAAGAAAAGCACCCCAAAAAAGTGAATGAGGTGACAGAAATAAATATAAATATACAAGTAATTACAAAAAAGTTAATGGATTAAATACCACAGTTAAGAGAGAGCTGTAATCATACTGGATTTAAAAACACACACAAAGTCAAGCTACAAAGTATTTACTAAGAAAAGTATTTTTAACCCAAATACTAACCAAAAATACCAACAGTAATCACGCAAGAGACAAAAAGTAAACATTAAGGCAAGAATTACTACAATTAAAGAGGTCAATGTATTTTGACAAAAGGCTCTATTTACCAGGAAGCTTTAATTTCAATTTTGCATGAAGAGTTACAAAAAGCAAAAGCTGACAGATTTCTAAGGAAAAGCAAACCCGTTTATAGTGTGGTAGCTTTTAACACATCTGTCTCATATTTAACAGAAGTAAGTAGTTACGTATACACAAGATTTGAACAACAAAAGGAGCACTTTACCTGTAACACTCAAAATTCAAGAGAGTATAAATCTTCTTCTCACATAAAAGTAAGGTATTTATAAAAACTGAATTACTGGGGACGTCCCTGGTGGTCCACTGGGTTAAGACTCTGTACTCCCAAAGCAGGGAGCCCGGGTTCAATCCCTGGTCAGGGAACTAGATCCTGCACGCCACAACTAATACCCTACGTGGCGCAACTAAAAAAGTCCGCATGCCACAACTAAAAAGAGCCCACATGCAGCAAGGAAGATCCCGCACGCGGAAACAAAGATCCTGAATGCTGCAACTCAGACCCGGCACAGCCAAATAAAAAAGTAAAAAAATAAATACATAAATATTAAAAACAAAAAAAGTTTAAAAACTGAACTACTAAGGACACAAACTAAATAGAAAAAGAACCAAGAATAACTTAGCACATACCATGCTCTCTGACCAAAATGAACTAAAATTAAGAATTAATAGGGGCTTCCCTGGTGGCGCAGTGGTTGAGAATCTGCCTGCCAATGCATGGGGACATGGCTTCGAGCCCTGGTCTGGGAAGATCCCACATGCCGCGGAGCAACTGGGCCCGTGAGCCACAACTACTGAGCCTGCGCGTCTGGAGCCTGTGCTCCGCAACAAGAGAGGCCGCGATAGTGAGAGGCCCGCACACTGCGATGAAGAGTGGCCCCCGCTTGCCGCAACTAGAGAAAGCCCTTGCACAGAAACGAAGATCCAACACAGCCAAAATTAATTAATTAATTAATTAATTTTTTTAAAAAAAGAATTAATAACTACGGACTTCCCTGGTGGCACAGTGGTTAAGAATCCGCCTGCCAGAGGAGGAGCTTCAAGATGGCGGAAGAGTAAAATGCGGAGATCACCTTCCTCCCCACAAATACATCAGAAATACATCTACATGTGGAACAGCTCCTACAGAACACCTACTGAACACTCGCAGAAGACCTCAGACTTCCCAAAAGGCAAGAAACTCCCCAACTACCTGGGTAGGGCAAAAGAAAAAGAAAAAAACAGAGACAAAAGAATAGGGACGGGACCTGCACCAGTGGGAGGGAGCTGTGAAGGAGGAAAGGTTTCCACACACTAGGAAGCCCCTTTGCGGGCAGAGACGGCGGGTGGCGGAGGGAGAAAGCTTCAGAGCCACGGAGGAGAGCGCAGCTACAGGGGTTCAGAGGGCAAAGCGGAGAGATTCCCGCACAGAGGATCCGGCCGACCAGCACTCAGCAGCCAGAGAGGCTTGTCTGCTCACCCGCCGGGGCGGGCGGGGGCTGGGAGCTGAGGCTCGGGCTTCGGTCGTATCCCAGGGAGAGGACTGGGGCTGGCTGCGTGAACACAGCCTGAAGGGGGCTAGTGCGCCACAGCTAGCTGGGTGGGAGTCCGGGAAAAAGTCTGGAGCTGCCGAAGAGGCAAGCCACTTTTTCTTGCCCCTTTGTTTCCTGGTGCGTGAGGAGGGGATTAAGAGCACAGCTTAAAGGAGGTCCAGGGACAGGCGCGAGCTGCGGCTATCAGCGCGGACCCCAGAGACAGGTATGAGACGCTAAGGTTGCTGCTGCAGCCACCAAGAAGACTGTGTGCCAGCACAGGTCACTATCGACACCTCCCCTGCAGGGAGCCTGTGGAGCCCACCACTGCCAGGGTCCCGTGATCCACAGACAACTTCCCCAGGAGAACGCACGGCACGCCTCACACTGGTGCAACGTCATGCTGGCCTCTGCCACCGCAGGCTCGCCCCGCATTCCGTACCCCTCCCTCCCCCCAGCCTGAGTGAGCCAAAGCCCCCGAATCAGCTGCTCCTTTAACTCCATTCTGTCTGAGTGAAGAACAGACGCCCTCAGGCGACCTACGTGCACAGGCGGGGCCAACTCCAAAGCTGAACCCCAGGAGCTGTGCGAACAAAGAAGAGAAAGGGAAATCTCTCCCAGCAGCCTCAGGAGCAGCGGATTAAATCTCCACAATCAACTTGATGTACCTGCATCTGTGGAATACCTGAATAGACAAGGAATCATCCCAAATTGAGGAGGTGGACTTTGGGAGCAACAATATATATATATTTTTTCCCCTTTTCTCTTTTTGTGACTGTGTGTGTGTATCCTTCTGTGTGTGATTTTGTCTGTATAGCGTTGCTTTTGCCATTTGTCCTAGGGTTCTGTCTGTCCATTGTTGGTTTGTTTTTTTTTTTTTAAGTATAGTTTCTAGTGCTTGTTATCACTGGTGGATTTGTTTTTTGGTTTGGTCACTCTCTTCTTTCTTTCCTTTTTTTAAAATTTTTATTACTTAAAAACAATTTTTTAAATAATTATTTCTTATTATTTTATTTTTTTTTCTTCTTCCTTCCTCCTCCCTCCCTCCCTCCCTCCCTCTCTCTCTCTCTCTCTCTCTCTCTCTCTCTCTCTCTCTTTCTTTCTTTCTTTCTTTCCTCCCTTTTATTCTAAGCCATGTGGATGAAAGGCTCTTGGTGCTCCAGCCAGGCGTCAGGGCTGTGCCTCTGAGGTGGGAGAGCCAACTTCAGGACATTGGTCCACAAGAGACCTCCCAGCTCCATGTAATATCAAACAGCGAAAATCTCCCAGAGATCTCCATCTCAACGCCAAGACACAGCTCCATTCAACGACTACCAAGGTACAGTGCTGGACACCCTATGCCAAACAACTAGCAAGACAGGAACACAACCCTACCCATTAGCAGAGAGGCTGCCTAAAATAATAATAAGGCCACAGACACTCCAAAACACACCACCAGAGGTGGACATGCCCACCAGAGAGAAAAGATCCAGCCTCATCCACCAGAACACAGGCACTAGTCCCCTCCACCAGGAAGCCTACAAAACTCACTGAACCAACCTTAGCCACTGGGGACAAACACCAAAAACAACAGGAACTACGAACCTGCAGCCTGTGAAAAGGAGACCCCAAACACAGTAAGTTAAGCAAAATGAGAAAACAGAGAAACACACAGCAGATGAAGGAGCAAGGTAAAAACCCACCAGACCTAACAGATGAAGAGGAAATAGGCAGTCTACCTGAAGAAGAATTCAGACTAATGATAGTCAACATGATCCAAAATCTTGGAAATAGAATGGAGAAAATACAAGAAACGTTTAACAGGGAACTAGAAGAACTAAAGAGCAAACAAACAATGGTGAACAACACAATAAATGAAAATAAAAATTCTCTAGATGGAATCAATAGCAGAAAAACTAAGGCAGAAGAATTGGTAAGTGACCTGGAAGATAAAATAGTCGAAATAACTACTACAGAGCAGAATAAAGAAGAAAGAATGAAAAGAATTGAGAACAGTCTCAGAGACCTCTGGGACAACATTAAACGCACCAACATTCGAATTATAGGGGTCCCAGAAGAAGAAGAGAAAAAGAAAGGGACTGAGAAAATATTTGAAGAGATTATAGTTGAAAACTTCCCTAATATGGGAAAGGAAATAGTTAATCAAGTCCAGGCAGCACAGAGTCCCACACAGGATAAATCCAAGGAGAAACACGCCAAGACACATATTAATCAAACTATCAAAAATTAAATACAAAGAAAAAATATTAAAAGAAGCAAGAGAAAAACAGCAAATAACATACAAGGGAATCCCCATAAGGTTAACAGCTGATCTTTCAGCAGGAACTCTGCAAGCCAGAAGGGAGTGGCAGGACATATTTAACGTGATGAAGGGGAAAAACCTACAACCAAGATTACTCTACCCAGCAAGGATCTCATGCAGATTTGATGGAGAAATTAAAACCTTTACAGCCGAACAAAAGCTAAGGGAATTCAGCACCACCAAACCAGCTTTACAACAAATGCTAAAGGAACTTCTTTAGGCAGGAAACACCAGAGAAGGAAAAGACCTACAATAACAAACCCAAAACAATTAAGAAAATGGTAATAGGAACATATATATCAATAATTACCTTAAATGTAAATGGATTAAACGCTCCAACCCAAAGACATAGACTGGCTAAATGGATATAAAAACAAGACCTGTATATATGCTGTCTACAAGAGACCCACTTCAGACCTAGGGACACATACAGACTGAAAGTGAGGGGATGGAAAAAAGATACTCCATGAAAATGGAAATCAAAAGAAAGGTGGAGTAGCAATTCTCGTATGAGACAAAATAGACCTTAAAACAAAGACTATTACAAGAGACAAAGAAGGACACGACATAATGATCAAGGGATCAATCCAAGAAGACAAAACAATTGTAAATATTTATGAACCCAACAAAGGAGCACCTCAATACATAAGGCAAATACTAACAGCCATAAAAGGGGAAATCGACCATAACACAATCATAGTAGGGAACTTTAACACCCCACTTTCACCAATGCACAGATCATCCAAAAAGAAAATAAATAAGGAAACACAAGCTTTAAATGATACATTAAACAAGATGGACTTAATGACTTAATTGATATTTATAGGACATTCCATCCAAAAACAACAGAAAACACTTTCCTCTCAAGTGCTCATGGAACATTCTCCAGGATAGATCGTATCTTGGGTCACAAATCAAGCCTTGGTAAATTTAAGAAAATTGAAATCGTATCAAGTATCTTTTCCGACCACAACGCTATGAGACTAGGTATCAATTACAGGAAAAAATCTGTAAAAAATACAAACACATGGAGACTAAACAATACACTACTTAATAACCAAGAGATCACTGAAGAAATCAAAGAGGAAATCAAAAAATACCTAGTCAAATGACAATGAAAACATGACGACCCAAAACCTATGGGATGCAGCAAGAGCAGTTCTAAGAGGGAAGTTTATAGCAGTACAATCCTACCTCAAGAAACAAGAAACATCTCAAATAAACAACCTAACATTACACCTAAAGCAATTAGAGAAAGAAGACCAAAAAAACCCCAAAGTTAGCAGAATGAAAGAAATCATAAAGATCAGATCAGAAATAAATGAAAAAGGAATGAAGGAAACGATAGCAAAGATCAATAACACTAAAAGCTGGTTCTTTGAGAAGATAAACAAAATTGATAAACCATTAGCTATACTCATCAAGAAATAAAGGGAGAAGACTCAAATCAATAGAATTAGAAATGAAAAAGGAGAAGTAACAACTGACACTGCAGAAATACAAAGGATAATAAGAGATTACTACAAGCAACTATATGCCAATAAAATGGACAACCTGGAAGAAAGCAAACTCTTAGAAATGCACAACCTTCCGAGACTGAACCAGGAAGAAACAGAAAATATGAACAGACCAATCACAAGCACTGAAATTGAAACTGTGATTTAAAATCTTCCAACAAACAAAAGCCCAGGACCAGATGGCTTCACAAGAGAATTCCATCAAACATTTAGAGAAGAGCTAACACCTATCCTTCTCAAACTCTTCCAAAATATAGTAGAGGGAGGAAATCTCCCAAACTCATTCTACGACACCACTATCACCCTGATACCAAAACCAGACAAAGATGTCACAAAAAAAGAAAACTACAGACCAGTATCACTGATGAACATAGATGCAAAAATCCTCAACAAAATACTAGCAAACAGAATCCAACAGCACATTAAAAGGATCATACACCATGATCAAGTGGGGTTTATCCCAGGAATGCAAGGATTCTTCAATATACACAAATCAATCAATGTGATATACCATATTAACAAGCTGAAGGATAAAAACCATACGATCATCTCAATAGATGCAGGAAAAGCTTTTGACAAAATTCAACACCCATTTATGATAAAAACCCTCCAGAAAGTAGACATAGAGGTAACTTACCTCAACATAATAAAGGCCATATATGACAAACCCACAGCCAACCTCATCCTCAATGGTGAAAAACTGAAACCATTTCCACTAAGATCAGGAACAAGACAGGGTTGCCCACTCTCACCACTATTATTCAACATAGTTTTGGAAGTTTTAGCCACAGCAATCAGAGAAGAAAAAGAAATAAAAGGAATCCAAATCGGAAAAGAAGAAGTAAAGCTGTCACTGCTTGCAGATGACATGATACTATACATAGAGAATCCTAAAGATGCTACCAGAAAACTACTAGAGCTAATCAATGAATTTGGTAAAGTAGCAGTATACAAAATTAATGCACAGAAATCTCTTGCATTCCTATACACTAATGATCAAAAATCTGAAAGAGAAATTAAGGAAACACTCCCATTTACCACTGCAACAGAAAGAATAAAATACATAGGAATAAACCTAGCTAAGGAGACAAAAGACCTGTATGCAGAAAACTATAAGACATTGATGAAAAAAATTAAAGATGATACAAACAGATGGAGAGATATACTGTGTTCTTGGATTGGAGGAATCAACATTTTGAAAATGACCATACTACCCAAAGCAGTCTACAGATTCAATGCAATCCCTATCAAACTACCAATGGCATTTTTCAAGAACTAGAACAAAAAATTTCACAATTTGCATGGAAACACAGAACACCCCGAATAGCCAAAGCAATCTTGAGAAAGAAAAATGGAGCTGGAGGAATCAGGCTCCCAGACTTCAGACTATACTACAAAGCTACAGTAAGCCAGACAGTATGGTATTGCCACAAAAACAGAAATATAGATCAATGGAACAGGATAGAAAGTCCAGAGATAAACCCATGCACATATGGTCACCTTATCTTTGATAAAGCAGGTGAGAATATACAATGGAGAAAAGAGAGCCTCTTCAATATGTGGTGCTGGGAAAACTGGACAGCTACATGTAAAAGAATGAAATTAGAACACTCCCTAACACCAGACACAAAAATAAACTCAAAATGAATTAAAGACCTAAATGTAAGGCCAGACACTATCAAAGTCTTAGAGGAAAACATAGGAAGAACACTCTTTGACATAAATCACAGCAAGATCCTTTTTGACCCACTCCTAGAGAAATGGAAATGAAAACAAAAATAAACAAATGGGACCTAATGAAACTTAAAAGCTTTTGCACAGCAAAGGAAGACATAAACAAGACGAAGAAACAACCCTCAGAATGGGAGAAAATACTTGCAAATGAAGCAAGTGACAAAGGATTAATCTCTAAAATATACAAGCAGCTCATGCAGCTCAATATCACAAAAAACAAATGACCCACTCCAAAAATGGGCAGAAGACCTAAACAGACATTTCTCCAAAGAAGATATACAGATTTCCAACAAACACATAAAAGGATGCTCAGCATCACTGATCAGTAGAGAAATGCAAATCAAAACTACAATGAGGTATCACCTCACACCACTCAGAACGGCCATCGTCCAAAAGTCTACAAACAATAAATTCTGGAAAAGGTGTGGAGAAAAGGGAACCCTCCTGCACTGTTGGTGGGAATGTAAATTGATACAACCGCTATGGAGAATAGTATGGAGGTTCCTTAAAAAACTAAAAATAGAACTACCATACGACCCAGCAACCCCACTAGTGGGCATATACCTTCAGAAAACCGTAATTCAAAAAGACTCATGTACCACAATATTCACGGCAGCACTATTTACAATAGTCAGAACATGAAAGCAACCTAAGTGTCCATGACAGATGAATGGATAAAGAAGATGTGGCACATGTATACAATGGAATATTAGCCATAAAAATAAACGAAATTGAGTTATTTGTAGTGAGGTGGATGGACCTAGAGTCTGTCATACAGAGTGGAGTAAGTCAGAAAGAGAAAAATAAATACCGTATGCTAACACATATATATGGAATCTAACAAAGAAAAAAAAATAGTTCTAAGAACTTCGGGGCAGGACAAGAATAAAGACACAGACATAGAGAATGGACTTGAGGACACGGGGAGGGGGAAGGGTAAGCTGTGAGGAAGTGAGAGGTTGGCATGGACATATATACACTAACAAATGTAAAACAGATAGCTAGTGGGAAGCATCCACATAGTACAAGGAGATCAGCTCGGTGCTTTGTGACCACCTAAAGGGGTGGGATAGGGACGGTGGGAGGGAGATGCAAGAGGCAGGGGATACAGGGATATATGTATACGTACAGCTGATTCCCTTTGTTATACGGCAGAAACTAACACACCATTGTAAAGCAATTATACTCCAATAAAGATGTTAAAAAAGAAAAAAGAAAAAGGTAGAGGAAACAGATGAAATTAATTTGAATGTATTATATTTAATCAATATATCAAAAATATTATTTCAATATATAATAAAAATTAAAATTATTAGTGACATAAAAAACCTATAAACATAAAGTAAAATAAAAATTATTCTCTTGCCTTCAAAGATTCGACATAGGCACGGAGGAAATGAGATACAGTGAAAAAGGGAATCTATAAAGATACAATGTCTGATTTAAGAGCAACGTCAATTCTGTTTTATCAAACATACTATAAGCATAGAGACATAAAGATAAGGCAAAGGCAAACAGTTATAATCACTTATGTTTACTTAATAGTTTACATTTGCATAGATAGCACTTTTACAGTTACACAAACATGATCTGACTCATTCTCCACGAATATATTTTTGAAATAGGTTTATTATCTCCACCTTCTGAGGAAATTAAGCCTGAGAGAAGTTAGGTAACAAGTCCAGGTCACACAAAGCTATTAAACAGTTCCAAATCAGCTTTTCTGAGCCCTCAATCAACACCACCATATTAGCTACACTTCAGGTGGTACACCAAAGCATAATATAACCTTGTGACCAATTTTAATGAAATTCATTCTGAAAGAACAGTATTTTTAAAGAATTATTTGAAAGCTACACAGTCCTGTAGAGGCTGAGATAGATATTCTGAAGTTTTAGGACAGATAGTGAAAATTTTTAGTTTGATACTTCATGACCTCTTACCTGAATTTTATTAGTAGCCTCCTACCTAATCTCACACCATTTGAAGCCCACTTTTTATCCATCCTCCACATACTGCTACCAGAATAATTTACCAAACCTGAGTCCAACTACCGGTATCACTCATCAGCTTAAAATACTTAAGGGGTTTCCCACTGTAAACAGGATAAGCCTGGGTTCCTTCATATGATATACAAGTCCTATTTTTCTTCCCTAACGTCCTAATATCTTGTCCACTACCCACTACACAGTAAGGAACTAAATAAATTATGATACATCCATACAAATGAATAGGCAGCCACTAAAAATATTCATAAAAGAACATTTTAATAAAACTGAAAAACATTAAGTATTTATAGTTTAAAAAGCAAGTTATAAGTAGGTAATATTAGTGAGTTAGTGGAATAAGGAACTCTGAAAATCTCTTCCTCCATTAAAAACAACTAAACAAAAGCAAAAACAGTAAAAATCAACCTTTTCGGAGACCTGGAAATTAATCAAAGGCTCGCAACAATCAAGCACATTTTTTCAAGAAAAATAGATGAATCTCAATAAGAACAGTTAGCTCTGTGGCATTTCAAACTTACTGTGTTCCCATTCCCCATCCTCATCTCCATAGCAGCATTAAAAACCAACAGCCCAGGATCACAGTGAGAAACAGCAGCCTATGGGTCACTGGAGGAGTCAGAACAGAACTGGAGTTCTTTCAAAGCTTCACTCTAAGAGAAATGTCAATATTTGACTTATCTAGCTGCTCCTTCGAAAATCCAGCTTGCAAAGCTTGTCTTTATTTGAGGTAACTCAGAACTCACACACTGCAACAGCTTTTCCCCTGGAGACATTTGTGGAAAACAATCAGTGGCAATTACTTAACACCACAGCTGCCTGAGGCAGCAACCACTGATGAGGCAAACAACTAACCAAAAAAAAACTTAAAAGGAAAAATATAGGGAATGTGCTATCCACAGGGAACTTTAAAGAGCTATGACATATTAAGGGGATTATAGAAAGCCATGTGCTGAGCTGCAAGCATACTAAGGAAAGTCTGGAAAAAGATTTAAACTTTCACCTCTGTCTGATCTTGAGGTTACACAAGAAAGATGTGAAGGCTAAAAAAGTATTGTAAACTGTTTCTTGAATACTGACAGTATGTCCCAATACACACAGAGAGCCTCTTGGCAAAGACTAGGAAACTTACTGACTCCAGGCTTGTAAGGAAGTATCCGTGCAGTCATTAGCTGACCACTAAGTTGAACGAGTAAAGAATGCAGTGGTCACACAGGAGAAAGAAAATACACTGCACAGAGTTAGTTCAGGAAAGTCATTAAAGAATCACACAGCAACAATAACAAAAGAAACAACAACAAACCCTGGGGGAGAGGGAGAAAGTGGTTTCCAGAGTTGCTGTATTATTTAAAATGTCAGTTTATCAACAAAATTACAAGACACACAAAGAAACAAGAAAGTATGCCCCTGCTGCGGAGCAACTAAGCCCGTGCACCACAACTGCTGAGCCTGCGCTCTACAGCCTGTGAGCCACAACTACTGAGCCCACATGCCACAACTACTGAAGCCACATACCTAGAGCCTGGGCTCCACAACAAAGAGAAGCCACTGCAACGAGAAGCCCATGCACCGCAACGAAGAGGAGCCCCCACTCATGGCAACTAGAGAAAGCCCGCGTGCAGCAATGAAGACCCAACGCAGACAAAAATAAATAAGTAAATATAAATAATTTTTTTTTTAAAAAAAGGAAAGTATGCCCCAGCTCTCATGTGGAGGCAGGGAAGTTTGGCCTTTGGGAATGATCACTAAGACTCACAAAGGAGACCTGGGCCTTGGGCTCCCAGAGAAAAAGAAGAAGAAGAAAAAGAAAGTAGTCAAAGAACCAGAGACTCAATACTAGGTTTTAAATAGTGACAATTATTTCACAGAGGTTTGTCCCACAAGAGCCACACCACCCTCGAAGAATGTGGTCCAAGAGCAGGCACCCAAAATGCCTCTAGTGAAGAAAAAGAACGGTCATAGCCCTGTCTGTGAGGAGCCCCTAGAACCTGAGGCCACGTTACATGCTGGACGGACTGAGCCGTCACCCAGCCCCAGGAAGCAGGCACTTGGTCCATGCAAGTCACTCAATGGGGAGAAGAGGAAGTCCATGTCCCCTGGCTTGAGGGTGAAGACCTCCCCAGACCCCAAGCAGGTCGAGGAGGTATCAGAGTTGGCAAGAAGCTCAAAAAACACAAGAAGGAGAAAAACGCCCAGGAAGCTACAGCCTTCTCAGCCAGGGACCCTTGGTTCTGAGAGGTCAGGGATGCTTTGCACACTTGCTCAGTTGGGAAAGATGGCATCTGGGAGCAGGCAGCCTCGGGACAGAAACAGAAGTAGGGGAGCCCCAGGGAACACAACGCAAAGATGAAGCAATGTGAAGATGAAGGAGAAAAAGAAAATCCACCAGGAGGGACATACCCCTCCTGGGGCACCCTGAGCTCTCCAGGTCCGGGGTGAGCAGCCCTAGGAAAGAAAGTAAAAAGAAGCCAGTCAAAGTTGAAGCTCCAGAATACATCCCAATAGGAGATGGCCCCAAGGTTCCTGTGAAGAAGAAAATGAAGTCCAAGAAAAAGGCAGAGCAGGCAGACACTGAGCAGCCAGCTCTAAAGTGGAAGAAGAGGCAGGAGAGCAGAGGAGGAGGAGAACCTTGGGACGAGGAGCCCAACACGGACTTGGAGGTGGTGTTGGAAAAGAAAGGCAACATGGACAAGGCACACATAGGCCAGGTGCGGCCTGGTCCTCATCCCTCCCGTGCATCTTCCCTCCCCTAGATGCACACTCGCCTCCTGCCAAGCCACAAGATCCTGGTCCCAGAGGCATTAGGGACTCCAAAGGCCACCAGGCCAGCCTCTGCCACACCTCCAGCGGCAGGGAGCCCATGGTCTCCAACACTTCATGCCACGACTTTGGCTGAGGGGCTTTCTGGTCCTTCAGCATCCCAGGCTGAGGCTGTCCTCCTAGTAACTGCTGCAGGGGGAGAAGAGGACACGTGCTCTGCCCGGCCCACGCGTGGCCACCTCCTCGCCTCCATTCAGGAGCATTTTTTTTTTGCCTTTCACAGCTTTATTTAAATATAATTGATATACAATAATCTGCACATATTTAAGGTGAACAATTTGATGAGTTTTGACATATGTATGCATCCAGGAAACCAGATAAACAATTAAGGTAATGAACATAGCCATGACTTGCAAAGTTACCTTGTGCCCCTTTGTAATCCATCCCTTCCTTCCCCATCCCCAGATAACCACTACTACTCTGTCACTATGAATTAGCTTGCATTTTCTAGAATTTGTATATAATTGGGACTATAGAGTATTTACTCTTTTTTAAACTGGCTTTTCACTTAGCATAATCATTTTGAGATTTATCTATATTGTTGCATGTATCAATAATTTGTTCCTTGTTATCAGCTGTCCAATATTTCTAGCATTGTTTTGATGTTAAAATCATTTTCATTTCTCAATTGAATTGCCTAGGCACCTTTGTATAAAATCAACTGACTGTGACCAAAACAAAACAAAAGTATGCCTGATGTACAGGAGAAAGATCAGTCAATAGAAACTGTCCCTGAGGAAGAACAAACATTAGATCTACTAGGCAAACACTATCATCTGTTTTAAATATGTTCCACAAAATAAAGGAAACCATGTCTAAAGAACTAAAGGAAAGTGTGAGAATGGTATCTCACCAAGGAGAGGATATCAATAATGAGGCAGAAATTATGTTTTAAATAAAAGAGTTTAAAAGTACAATACAAAATAAAAAGTTCACTAAAAGCTCAAGAGCACATCTGAACTGGCAAAATAAAAAATTAGCAAACTCAAAAGATATTAGGTTAGTTGAGATTATCCAGTCTCATGAACAGAATTTAAAAATAATGAAGAAAAATGAACAGAGCCTCAGAGACTTCTAAGTCACCATCAAATGCAGTAATACACATATAACAGGAGACCCAGGAGAGAAAAGAGAGAAAGAGACAGAAAAATTTCAAGAAATAATGGCTGAAAAATTTCCAAATTTCATGAAAAACATTTATGTGGACATTTAAGAAACTCAATAAGTTAGAAGTAGAATAAACTCAGAGACCCGTATCTAAGCATATCATAACAAAACTGTCAAAAGATAACAACAAAAAGAATCTTGAGAGCACCAAGAGACAAGCAACACATCAGTTAACAAGAAAGCCTCAATAAGAAAAATATCTGATTTGTCATCAGAAAACAGGAAGGCCAGAAATCACTGAGATGACATAGTCAAAGAGCTCAAAGAAAACACCTGGCAACCAGGAATTCTATACCCAGCAAAACTGTCCTCAAAAATTAAGGCAAAATTAAGGCATCCCCAGGTACATCAAAACTGAGAGAATTTGTTGCTAGCAGGTCTGTCCTATAAAAATTACTAAAGTGAGTCCATCAAGATGAAATGAAAGGATTCTAGATAGTAACTCAAATCCACTGTAAAAAATACTTTGACCTGTAAATGAAAAAACAACATACCAAATATATGGCATCCCACTAAAACAGTGCTTAGAGGTAAATTTATAGCTTTAATAAACACCTCGATGCAGATCTCAAAATCAATAACCTAATGTTCCACTTTAAAAAACTAGAAAACAAAAAGCAAAAGCTTGTGGAAGAAAGGAAATAATAAAGATTAGAATGGAGATAAGTAAAATAGAGAAAAAAAACAATACCAAGAAATCAATGAAAGCAAAATTAGTTCTTTGAAAAGATAACAACATTGACAAATCTTTGGCTAGACTATCCAATATAAAGAGAGATATGATTCAAATTACTAATCTGGAAAAGAGAACATTACTACCAATCTTACAGTAATAGAAAATATCTTAAGGGAATACTATGAGCATTTGTTGTTAGCAAGTTAGGTAACCTACATGGAATGGACAAATTCAAAGAAAAGACATAAAATGAACTACCAAAACTGACTCAAGAAGAAATAGAAAATCTGAATAGATCTATAAAAAGTAAAAAGACGGACTGAGTAATAAAGAAAACTGACCTCAAAGAAAAGTCCAGGCCCAAATGGCTTCATAGGTGAATTCTATCAACTCTTCCAAAGAATAGAGAAGAGAACACTTTCAAACTGTATCAATGAGGCCAATATTACCCTCATTCCAAAATCAGACAAAAACATTACAAGAAAAGAAAACTACAGACCCATATTCCCTATGAATAAAGACACAAAAATCCTCAACAGAATACTAGAAAACTGAATATGGCAATATATTAAAAGTTATACATCATGACCAAGTGGGATTTATGCCAGAATGCAAGCTCAGTTCAACATACAGAAATCACTCAATGCAATACACCATATTAATAAAAAGATCAAAACCTACGTGATAGTCTCAACAGACACAGAAAAAGTACTTGATGATAGCCAACATCCCTTAATGATAAAGAAACTCAAAAAGTTAGGAATAAAAAGTAATGTCCTCAATCTGATAAAGGGCATCTATGAAAAACCCACACCTAACTTCATACTGACTGGTAAAAGACCAAAAGTTCTACCCTTAAAAACATGAACAAGACAACGATGTCTGCTTTTGCCACTTTTATTCAACACTGTACAGGAAGTTCTAGCCAAAGAAATTAGACATGAAAATAAATAAAAATCATATATACTATAAAGTGAGAAGCATTACATCTCTATTCACAAATGGCGTGATTTTGTATATAAAAAATTCTAAGGAATACACACACACACAAATCTATAAAAGCTAATAAACAAGTTCAGCTAGGTTGAAGAATACAAGATGAATATACAAAATCAATTGCATTTTTACCCACCACCAATGAATAATTCAAAAGTGAAATTAAGGAAACAACTTCATTTACAAAGCACAAAAAGAATAAAATACTTGGGAATAAATCTAACAAACGAAATGTAAGATTTGTACACTGAAAACTATAAAACATCAGTGAAAGAGATTAAAGAAGATCTAAACTAACTGAAAGACATTCTATGTTCATGGATAGGAAGACACAATATTGTTAAGATAGCAATGTTCTCCCAAATATATCTAAAGATTAAATGCAACCTCTATCAAAATCCCAAGTGGCTCTTTTGCAGAAATTGAAAAGCTGATCCTAAAATTCACAGGAAAACACAGGGGACCCAGAATAATCAAAACAATCTTGAAAAAGAAGAACATCAAAAGGTACCAGCTTCCAGTTATAAAATAAATAAGTCATGGGGAATGTACAGCATGTGTGACTACAGTTAATACTGTATTGCATATCTGAGAAGTGCTAAGAATAGATCTTAAAAGTTGTCACCACAAGAAAAGAAAAATGTTGTAATTATGTATCTGGTGACAAACATCAACTATACAAATATCAAATTATGTTGTACACCTGAAACTAAGATGATGTTATGTACCAATAATACCATAATATTTCAACTGAAAAAAAGAGAAGAAAAAGAAGAACAAAGCTGGAGAATTGACACTTTCCAGTTTCTAAGCTTACTACAAATTACAGTGATCAAGATAGGGTGGTGCTGCTATAAGGATAAACATACAGATGAGTGGAATAAAGTTGAGAGTCCAGAAATAAACTCTTACACTGATGGTCAAATGATTTTAAACAAGGGTATTAAGACAACTCAACAGGGGAAAAACAGTTTTTTCAACAAATGGTGCTGTGACGACTGAATATCCATATGCAAAAGAATGAAGCAGGATTACTACCTCATACCATATACAAAAATTAACTCAAAATTGACCAAAGCCCTAAATGTAAAAGCTAAAACTATAAAACTCTTAGAAGAAAACATGATCTTGGACTAGTCAACTGTTTCTTAGATATGACACCAAATTCACAAGAAACAATAAAAAATAAACTGGACTTCATCAAAACTCAAAATTGTTTTACCTCAAAGGGCACTGTAAAAAAAATGAACAGACAATCTACAGAATAAGAGAAAATATTTGCAAATTGTATATCTGACAAAAGAAACAATAACCCAAATAAAAATAGGCAAAGGATTTGAACAGACATTTCTCCAAAGGAGGTATACAAATGGTTAATAAGCACACGAAAAGATACTCAACCTCATTAGCCATCAGGGAAATGCAAATCAAAATCAAAATGTGATACCACTACCCATCCACTATGATACCAGATACTATACCCAGAAAGACAGATAGTAACAAGCGTTGGGAAATTACAATACCTTCATACATTGCTGGTGGAATGTAAATTATGCAGCTACTTTGGAAATGGTTTGGCAATTCCTCAAAAAGGTAAATATGGAATTAACATATTACCCAGCAATTCAACTCCTAGAACAGTATATACCCAAGAATTGAAAACATATGACCACACAAATGTTCATATCATTATTCATAACAGTAAAAAAGTGGAAACAACCCAAATGGCAATCAACTGATGAAGAGATAAATAAAATATGGTATATCTATAGTTATTATTCAGCCATAAAAAGGAATGAAATACTGTTACATGCTAAAACATGGATGAACCTTGAAAACATTGTTAAGTGAAAGAAGCCAGACACAAAAACCACATATTTTGTGATTCCATTTATATGAAACATCTAGAGTGGTCAAATACATAGAGATAGAAGTAAATTAATGGTTGCCAGGGTTAGAGAGTAAGGGGAAATGGGGAGTGACTACTAATGGGTGTAGGTTTCTGTTTTACTGATCTGTCTCTTTTAGCTAGCCTAATATTCAACTCCTTGACATCCCAATTTGTGAGATCTGCCAGACCCTATCTGACTAACTAAATCTGAAAGCTAGAACTTCTTGGCTAGTCTGAAAAGAATTAATCTGAAAAGAAATAGAATTAATGGAAATCAGACTGAAAAAATATTTTTTTCCTAAATCTAGAAATTGCAAACTGTTATATCACCAATTACAGATGTTTACTTCAAGCAAATGTATTACCTTCACTTTTACAGGGCCAAAGATTAGCCAGTTCCTAGTATACAACTATTATATAAAATACTGTCTTCTTTGTTTGTTTTTTTAATTGAGTAGTCAGACAATAGGAGAGCAATCAAAATACAGTACTACTAATGTTCTGGATCCAGTTCTATACCTCCAAAATAGAAAATAGTTTCTCAATTCATATCCCTAAACTCAAAGGCATCCTTCTGAATACTGAAAATAGTTAAACATATGCATATTTTAAAATGAGTAAGGGAAAGTAAATACTATTACACTAGGAAAAGAAAATATACTTTAAAACAACAGAGGATAAAAGCAGAATGAGTTAGAATGGGAAAAGTTAATTTTAAACACTGTATAGACCATGCTTCTCAAATTATCTATAAAGGGACAGTTTTTTTAAATTTTTTTAATTCCAATTCAACATAAACCAAAGCTTTACAATAAATTACTAGAAAATAGTGAAAAGCACCTAAAATGGTCTATACTCTATTCAACGAGACAAGTCCCTAATCACACTATTGGATGTCACAGCATTATCAAATTGAGATGAGCTTCTCAACACCTCAATTTCTGCACTTAACATGTTACAGACCTGTAATAAACAGCCGGTAAACTAGCACCAGTCTGCAGGCTACATTTTGAGTAACAGTAGTACTGACTGGGAAGGAATGATGCAGAAGTTTTGATGTATAGGCTGAGTAGCCTTGACACTGGTACGGGAGGTGAGAAATCTGTTCCTGCAATGAATTCACCAATAAAACATGATTTCAAAAAGTAGAATGATAGTCAGAGAAGTGGCAGAATCTCTACTTCCTAAATTCTCGTTAAAACCTGGTTACCAAATCTCATAAATCATCTCCCCATATTATCTCCCACATACTCAATCCTTTCTATTCACCTTGCCATTAAATCATAATTTCTAGGGTGAGGCCTGATATCTTTATTTTTTAAAAGCTTGGAAGCCCACTGCCTTCAACATTCTTGCACTCATAGCTGTGCTCTTATCATTACCTTCCCCCAAACTGCTCTTCTTTTACTTCTATCTACTGAAATTCTAATCATCTTTCAAGGTACACCTCAAACGACCCAGCTTCATGAAGCTTTCTCCAAGGCCTCTCATTTATATATGATCCTCTGTCTTTAATACTCATAACATGTTTCATATTTGACATGATTCTCTTACTACACCATCAACTCCTTTATTCCTTTGCAGTTGCCCAAAACCTAGCAAAGCACTATATATAGTTAGCTATTCAAATGGTTGCTCAGATCTATTATTTTCAGATTTTTAAAGAAATAAATGGAAGCAAAGATGAATAATCATTTTTCTTAAAGACAATTTACAAGAAATGGCATGATTACAAGAAGCAGCTTACAGTAACAACCAACTTGCCTCTAGAAGGCCCTAAGGACAACTGATGGGAAAAAAAAAAAAAAAAAAAAGACTGGGAACCTTGAAGCTACCGATTTGAAAAAATTCAGACAATGACAACAAATTTTTGGTAACACAAATACACCTTTTACTAGCTAGGCTACTTTAGTCTGGGGTGGTGAAGCAAAGAATAATTTTGCTAAGTGATGTAATTTAAAGATTTCTTTATGTTTATGCAAAATAAAATACCAACAACGAATTTCATTTCCTTTCATTCGTTCAATTCTTTGCTTTCCCAAAATATAACTTTTAAATAAGTCACTCTCTAATTTACCCATTTTTAATAGGTTAAAGACTGAAAATAAAGTACAGAATCTAGACCATCATCAAGTTATTCAGAGGTTTGTACTCTATTTTTTAAAAACAAACTTTGCTTGACTTTGAATAGGTCATAATATCTGATTCAATTTTATCACCTTTAAGGTTCCAATTAAAATTTGAATGTTTTAAATTCTTCCATAAATTCTGTGCTTCAAATGCATTTTTTTCATGTAATCTTCCAATAATACCTGAGATGTTACTATTTTAATTTTACAGACAGGCAAAGTATCTATAAGGTGTTAAGTAAATAATATAGCTGAGATCAGAACACAGATATTATGACTTCCCCCACTATATCACCCTGCTTACGAGCCATTTAATACTCAACTTTCCGTGGGGATCAATTACTATCTGCCACACTGGTCTGTTGAAAAAATTAAAGTCAGGTAACACATGTAAAATGCTTGGTCCACAACCTGTCACATATAAATGTTCAAAAACATTAACTCTTATTTCCAATATATGACAGCTGCTTCTATAAAAATGTTTTTTCTTTAAAAACTTCCCAAAGATAATGAAGAGATGGAACCATTATTCATTAAGTAATTATGAGAATGCTAACAATTCCTGAGAATCATAATGTTCAACTAAAGGAACATACCTAAATTCTAAAATCAACCCCCAAATAATATTTTGATTAGTTCAAATTTTTCACTATTCTAAACAACACTGCAGTGATCCTACACATTCATCCACTTACTTCCTTAGAAAAAATACTAAGAGGGACTTCCCTGATGGCACAGTGGTTAAGAATCTGCCTGCCAATGCAAGGGACACGGGTTCGAGCCCTGGTCCAGCGAGATCCCACATGCCGCGGAGCAACTAAGCCCGTGCGCCACAACTACTGAACCTGCACTCCAGAGCCCGCAAGCCACAACTACTGAGCCCAAGTGCCACAACTACTGAAGCCCGCACACCTAGAGCCCATGCTCTGCGACAAGAGAAGCCACTGCAGTGAGAAACCCGTGCACTGCAACGAAGAGTAGCCCCCGCTCACCACAACTCGAGAAAGCCCGCGCAAAGCAATGAAGACCCAACACAGCCAAAAATAAAATAAATAAATGTATAAAAAAAAAAAAAGAAAAAATACTAAGACATGGAAGTGCTGGTTTCAAAGCATATACATATGTACATTTAAAATTTTGACAGTTAACAAACTGCCCTCTAATTTAGATTCAGCCAGTAATGTATGAGAGAATCTCTTTCCATATTTCATATATTTTTAACAGTCCATAAATTAAGGAAATCAACGTCTTTAAACGTTGCAAGTGTTTCTTAGTCTGCTGTTCATCTTTTATCTCTGTTAATGATGGGTTTTACTATTAGAAATTTAAAATGTTTTATAAAAGCAAATTTACCAATCATTTTCATGACAATTTCTAACTTTGGTGTGAGTTTTAAGAGTTGTCTTCCTTATCCCAATATTTCAAATATATTTGCTTAATTTGCCTTCCATTTTATACT